>NC_141785.1:13424571-13735813 GCF_054643075.1 Acanthaster planci | reverse complement strand
CACAGAAAAGTGCCGGTTCACGTGTGGATGTTTCCTTCATTCGGGCACGGCCAATGCGAATACGCTGTTATGAATCCCACCCCACCTCATCTCGTATAAAAGTGCGGTTGTTCGCTTGGAGTCCGCAACAAGCACGCACGGTTAATTTCTGCAACGCGCCAAGTGACATATTCTACACCATCAGGCGACACCGTGCAAGCGACTATTGCATTTTTATCTGCATATGATCAGTGCTCAAGATCGGCGCACGGGAGGCTACATTCAAGTTAAGCCCGGGTAAAGTGGGCTCCGCCATTTTTTCTGAGTCACCCTTTACATTCAGTGAAAGACAACAAATTCCATTTGGGAACTGGACGCCACACGCTCATTTCTTAAATATTTACATGTACGGTGTATACAGGAATTGAAAAGAGTAGGCTTCACTGAGCACGAGTATAAATTTCAGGCATGTCGTAAACAACTGACTGTCCGTGGGATGCCCTGCACCATTCCGTATCTCGCGTCGGTCCTACCTGGTAGAATTTTGTATGCAAATAAGGACGGGGCAATGAGTCGTTGGCAGGATCCGATAATTTTTTCCAGCAGCACGATGATATTTGATAGAACGACGCGCAACCGCTCTGTCGCAGGGGAAACCAAACTTATCCCAGTTACTGAAGGACATCTAAGGCAGGACAAAGAGGCCAGTAGGCCTGCAGAAAATGTACAAAGCCACTGGTATAATAATTACTAATAATCACCCAGATTGGGTATTCATCTCTCCGACCCGTCTCCAAAAGATGGACCTCGGAAGGGGACATGAATTTCATTGGGTCAAAGGCTGAAACTTACGCCGTAAGCCTATTAGGCTTCTATATACTTACGGCTTCGTCTGTCGCATACATACATGTACACACGCATGTGCAACCGTAACAGACGTTCCCCTGCTCTAGACGCGCATTTCAGATGCAGGTCTTCCGTCACCCTCAATTAGCACAACTTTTGCAGACGCCGTTGTCCGAGAAACGCCCTCTAGTGCCAGTGAGTACCCTTAGGCCGAGTTCGGGCGGCTTGTTCTCGTATGTTCACGAACAGCTTGATTTGTTGTTCTTACGTCAGCTGCTCGAACGCCGGGAACGTACAACTGGTTATCGCTGGTAGTTAGCGACATGCAAGATGGCGGCGTCTATGTACGTTATCCGAGAGTTAATACTTGGTAACTGGGCTGAATTCTTTTCTGTTTAAACAGGAACATTCAGTTCTGTATTTTGGAAAATAATGAATGCCAATTTTGAAAAACTTCCCATTGTCTCTGGCTTTTTAAGCCATGTCGCTCTACTTTTTGCCACGTTGTTCAAAAATCAAAATCACACGAGTTCTTCCATGTGTTCCTGTAAAACCCTGACGAGGAGGCGGTGTACGATCCTGTTCCGAGAACAGTGTTCTTGGGTCATGTTCCCTGTGTTGGAGCGCGAGAACAAGAAACCTGCGTCAAGAACAGGTCGCCCGAACTCGACCTTAGCGATCATCGCTCAGTGCACTGGCTTGCCCACAGAAAATAGAAACCCAAGGAAATAGGCTTAACCGAATGCGCTATGAGGGGAGCCTGATTCATTATCACTGTTGTGTACAGGTAGCCGGCAAAGGGTTATATTGTATTTATTTCACACAGTTTTGTGAACCAAATTTTTTTAGCACCAGCGTCGAAAGGCATGGGAAACGCCTCTGATAAATTATATCCAACAGGGCCTCAAAGAAGTTATCTCATGCATCCCAGAAAAAAATAGACTACCGGAATACGTACTTTCTTTTATGACGTCCCATGTTAGAGCGAGCTTCCAGACAAGTAAAACACTGAGAGGTTGCTGGGGCCGTGTCCTTTGATACACAGAATTTCACTTCCAAACGAAACGAGAAGTAGAAGGTGCACTATGCCCATAAGTCAGACAGAAACAATAAAAAAGACTGCTTGTCGCCTGTAGAATACGTGAGACAAGTCAAACCTGCCTTTTGTTGATATAGAGCTTCACTATACATGTAAAAGAAGTTGCATACATGTCTGCTGCCACCAGGAGTTGTTTGTAGTAAAGTATGATCTCAATGTTCGAAACTGTACGAAGGTGAGAACATATAACTCATGGTAGACTTTGTTTTGTCTCGACCCCTGTTGATCACTTATGGTAATTGAGAAGATACTTCAGGTTTGACTAACTCGTATAGATTAGCCGGGTTCGAAATCTCTGTACAATCAGAAATTCAGTGGACCTTTCCCATGAAATATGCAAATAAGGCAGGTGCATGCGCGTTACTACGACTGGTTGGCAAAGTGGCTTAAATCAGTGACGTAACAATATTAAAGATCTCCATGCCCACGCAACTATTAATACATACACGTCATTTCTGTGCTAGTGTAGTTCGGCATGAGTACAGAACTGAAAGACAAGGAATTGTTACCTTCCGACCTTAGGACACTGGAAACTTCATTTGGTTTCAAGAATGGTGTGCTAAAGTATCGGGAAAGTGTTTTAATGCGGAGTTGATTGACCTTCAACGCGCCAGGTACAGTACAGGGTTAAAGCAGTTCTCCTGCACTGCCGACAGTCTTGACGGATGTGCTTCATTAACCAGTGGTAGTAACACGCATACGCCTTTCCAATTTGCATATTTCATGCATGGATAGGTAGTTGCAAGCACGTTGGGCGTGTACGTTTGGCATACACTGCAACAGGCGGGCGTAAATGTACCATGTTATTGGTGCTGTATTTTGCATGAACTACAGCTATTTTATTCTAGACTTGGTAGCCCGTAGGCCTAACGCGAGCATTTCATAGTCGTTTTTGAACCAACAACGTGCAGTTCCGACTAAATTTGGAGCCGCCATTGCTCGGAAAACTGCGCCCTCTACTGGTACAGCTCGGGGCTCATACTTTATGCATTATTGCCCTGGAAAATCTGGAACGGAGAATAATTGGGTAAAAAAGCTTTGGCTATATGACGGCCATTAATGGTCAATGCCTAATCTGAATGTGCTCAAGTGGTACATAAGTTATGGTGTGAAATCTATAACAGCGATTAACCCGAACTGGCCTTAATCGTAAGTTGGCCATACTGAATTGAAAGTGACGTTAACCTGTCTATTCGGGAACTTCAGAATAAACAGGAAAGCAATAAATAAAAGTTCATCCCAAATAAATGTCATTTATACTGATGGAAAATATAAAATTTTGTGATTGATTATATCAAAATGTTTAAGGCCACATTTAAAAAAATCCGAAAGTGTGGCATGGAATTTATAGTCTGGCACCACTCCAATTAACATTTTACAGTGAATAAGATAAGACTCAATCAATCACAGTCGAAAATGGCTTCCTTATGATTAAGGTCTACTAAACGGCTGTACATAAACTATGGAGTTTCAAGTCTAGGAAAACAGGGACAAAATGAACAACAGGAGAGCTCTTTTGCAGATATTGTGTTTCAAGAATAAGTGCGGAACGCACGTTTATTAAATATATTCTATGTCCAATGAAAAATGAGACATTCAATGTACAGAATAAGAACTACGTGAATTAGATTGTACTTTTTACGACTCACAATCAATAGCCTTGCCTACGCGACCTTTTTAGCACTCTGTGCCATGATTACTGGCTTTAAAAGACCAAATATTGTTCAGTTATTTGCAAGATCAGTTGTTAGACAGAGACACACCCCTTAAGTGTTTCTAAAAGTAAACAATTTATAGTCATACTAAAAAATTTGTCGTACTATGTAGCCATACAGAGGCCAGGGCGCCAAACATACACGTCACTGAATTGAATTGTATTGTATTAAAAGGATTCAGCTGACGTTATAAAAAATCTTCACCCAAAGTGTCAGATAATTATTATCTGCACTCTATCATCAACTAGTATTTGTATACATTATGTTAATGAGGTTAACGTTAAAAGTAATATGTGCGGCATACTAATTTGTACATGTAAGCCTATTTATGGAATTGGCGAATCCATTGCGCCTTGCTTTTAGAATTATTCGCAGAGGGTGCGTCGGTGAGGATAATGTGATAGCGGTACTTATGATGGGTGTAATCTTTTGTGGCGCGGATACCTTACGTAATAATTTATCCACTGCATGGGTGTTGGTATTGTTTTTTATAATCACAATTACAAAGCCACATCACTGCCTTGTAAAATACGGGTTGTGAAATGAAACGATAATTTTTGTCATAAATTCAAACGTGACCGATTTTATGGCGCTGCTAATCACATGATTTCGCTTTGATACAAATCAGAAAAGTGGTCACAATAAATCAGAAAAGCGGTCACAATAAATCAATGTGCATGAAATATCATCTTAGCCAATAACCTCTTTCACCATTACTGAAGCAAAACTTCGTCACGCACCATACAGTTGGCTCAAAGATCACATCAGGCCAACGCACTGGCATCAATCAGTGAGTGACGGGGAACGTCTCATTAAGCGCTAATGTGATATTTCATAATGGAGGCCCTCAGGACTGGTGCGCTGGTCCTTACAAGCCGAGGCCCCTCCCTCTATGCTAAGCGATCGTCAGCCATGGGCAATATCGACACCCCATTAGCTGATCCTATCACTCAAAACTCATGAGAGCAGAAAATCTCTCGGCTCGACGGAAGCGAACATATTTTTCAAGGAGCTTTTGGGTGAAAGCCCCATTCTATTGCTCCTATTAATTTCATATCAGCTTGACCAAGGCCACTTCTAATCCTAAGGACATGTCTTTGAGACAAACCCGTACAGTACTGTTCTGCGGACAGTGTGCCGCTCATCCAACCAATATACATAGAAATCTATATTAACATTAATAATACATTATTTGTTAATAATACATTATTTGTAAAGACAGAGTGGAAAATTATTTAATTCTTTTCAAATTGAAAGTATGGAATCTTTCTACTCTATTGAAGTATAATTTAATTTTTCTAACAAAGAAAAGATGAGGCCATTGAATTTTTGTGATTTATTTTTTTTAATTGACCAATATATCTGCAAGTCTTGTTTTTCCTTCGTTGTAACGATTATATCCGGTCAAATATCTGGTTCTGGAAAACCATGCTCTGGCAAAATTTTCTAAAGGGTTGCCACAAACGTCTATCAACTACTTTAAGAAGTTCACAGCAAATGTGCACAGCGTATATTCTGTAAAAGATATGCGGTGCACTGAGAGATTACATGGGCTGATATTCAAAACCTGCTTTGGTTTGGTACCTCACAGAGTGTGCAGAGTAATGGCAGCCGTATTTACAAGCCTGAGATAAAGTGAGAATAACAATGCTGATAGTAGGCCCTAGTGTTATTGCAACGCCTGCAAGACGATTGGAATAGTTGACGTTCAGGAGGCAGGCCTTGGCGCATACCAGTGAATTCCAGAAAGTGTCTTGTGAAATAAACAGAAGGCCCTATTACTACTCTAAGGTCGAATGTGTTTTGCCGTCCAATGAGAAACCTTCAGACGCTTGGTGGCAGCACACATACCAGTCCTTTTTACCAGTTCTGAGCATGCGCACATTATTCTGAGCAGGCGCAGAACTGTGAAAAGGGGCCGGTATGTCTGCTGCCAACAACGTCTCAAAGTCTCCCATTCAGTTTACCTTGGAGTTACATTTACGGAAGTCTTGATGCGTGCAAACTTTGTTCCAATCGTTTCGAAATGTTCACATACACCCAATTAACGGAAAGTAGATTAAAATGACGCATGCGCCTCGCCTGTATGCGGCTTTGATCATGGAGCTATTAAATGCTCCATGCTTTGATATTGCCTCTAGCAGCATTTCCAAGGGTAGGCAAAAAGGAAGTTGCCATTCCATTAAAACAATGAAAGCACAATACTCCTTAACCAGTGTTGGCACCCGCCCTCTTTTAAAACATCTTAATGCTTGCGTAAAATGGGTTGTTTAATATAGAAAAATCTTTATTGCAAACCCCAACATCAAGCACAGAAAGGCCTTTGCTGTGTAACACAGACTTGACATACGGGATCAGTGTCAGCAGAATTCTTGTAAACGAAGCCGCTTCACCTCAAAGGCAGGAACGCATTACTCGACGTTTGAAAGGTGGTCTTCCCCAATGCCATATTACATTCTGCCCGTTCCAAACGGTTTCCGTCATCCGCCGAAGAAGAACTCCTTAGCGTTGGGTGACTCGAAGATAATCCCCACGTTGCCTGCGAACAGGGCGCATAGGTAGCCAATGAGGAAAATGCGATCCACCACCATTGCGATGTATTTCCAGTCTTCTTTCTCCTATGCAGAAGGAAAGAAGACAGAGGTTTCAGATTATGGACACAGGCCTAAATGTAGTGAACAGTAGCACTGAGCCTTGCTATCTAGGCCCTATGTAGAAAAATACAACAGTGATGTGGAGCTGTCGACACACGATGGCTGCAAGGTGGGCCAATCTTTGGGTACCCAACAGCAGCAAGGCTTTGTTGGCAGTCCGATCCACTTTTGCATTTAGTAACATTCAACAGGGTTCGTATCATAACTCTCAGCCTTTGTACACTTAAACTGGTATAGGAAAAGCTCCGAGTTATTACTCTATCAGGGATGGGTGACCAGCAATGGTAACCAGCAGGCTGAGGCGGTCATTCATAAGAGCGTGGTTTTGAAGTTTCAGCACTGATAATCATGTCTCTTCTGGTTATTCTTTAAGCGGCGATGTACGCATCAGATAAGCAATTAGCTGTGCTGGCTTAATTTTTTTATGTCTTCCAGATCTAATCGTTTTCGACTATGGAAATCTGCACAAAATATTTACTTTGGGGAAAACGTAAACTATGCCTCTTTGCCTTATCATAAAACTTCTTCGATGATCCGTTTGAATCATTGATTTCATGGGCAAAAATCTGACTTTTGTTTTCATTCCTATACCCGTTTGTCGTCCTCTTCATTGGCACACTGTGACGTCAGATACATGATCTCCTCTATGGCGTTATTAACGACCATGGCCTCTGGGCATTTAGTACCTACATGTGTAGTAGGTAGGTATCTCAGTGGCTGCATTCCGCCTGTTGAAAGAAACCGTTCAAAACAATTCAGCAAATATCCTTTCCTAGAATTTGGGATACATGTATTTTAGGACATTTTCGGATAAATAAACCATTTTAAACGTGTTTCTAAGCTCCCGGTCGGGCATTTTTTTTTACTTAGGCACCATTCCTAATTGGGCAATTACCTTGATGCAAATCACTATCAGATTCGGTCTCAGTTTCATTTTCCATTTCATTGCGCATGCGCACATTGTAATTATTGCCTTTGTTCTCCATAATGATTTTCCTCGCGTCGAGGTAGCTGGACGACAACGCATCTCGAGTTATGGTGACCCCCACTGTGCGGTACCGTAGTGAGTACCGTTCAGGTCTCTTTATGCCCAGGTACTTGGGCAAGGTGTTGATCATGAGCCACCGTACCCATTTGGGCATGGTGTGAGTCTGCGGCGACCTGAACCGGATGTTTAGAATGAATACGGTGAAGACGATGGAGGAGGACACCACCACCATGGTGAAGAGCAGGTACTTGACGATTAGCGGGAAGTCGGTAGCGTTGGCCGGGATCTGCTGGGTCACCAGCAGCAGGAACACGGCCATGGAGAGCAGCACAGAGGTACACAGCGACATCTTCTCGCTGATGTCGGGAGGTAAGTAGAAGACTAAGACGGTATTGAAGGAGATGAGCCCGCAGGGCAGCAGCAAGTAGGCAAAGTAATAGAGAGGTTTACGGCGCAGGATGAAGCTGCACGTGATGTCGATGTAGGGATATTCGCAGCACAGGTACTTCTGGACGTGCCTGATGCAGGGTGACTCTTTCATCTGCCACTCGCCGTTCTCCCAGTAGTCCTTCCGACCGGCTTTGTTGTTCAGCGGCACCAGGTCCACCACGCCACCGTCGTAGGTCCAGGAGCCGAACTTCATGGTGCAGTTCTGCTCGTCGAAGGGGTAGTAGCGGACGTTGATCTTGCAAGAGCTACGATAAACGACGGGAGGGAACCAGGTGACCGTCCCGTTGTGGGCGATGTTCGCCCATGCCTTGGAGTCGATCCCAAAAGGTCCGTCGGCACTAAATGTAAATATGATACAAAAGTATTTCATTTAGTTTCTGTGATAAAGTTGTTTTGTATAAAGGCAAATCTATCGCCTTTCAACACATCATTCCACTATTTATACGTGTAGTGAGCACACTGGTAAGGCTGTCAGTAATTCAGTCAACCTGGTTTAGACCATACTCTTCATGACTACGTCATACAGGCCCACTTGCTAAAGACACCACTTATTCTACTTGCGGTTCGAACTGCGTGATTGGGCGTGATTTAATTTAAAACGAAGTCACACGAACTGGTTAAATCAAGTGCGACGTTATACCTGCTAGCCTTGCATACAAATTTGCTTGTGTGCCATTCTGCCAATCAGCTTACCAACAAGACAGCCTACAAAAAAGCCACCAACCAGCTGTGATCTCATGATCCACAGAATTCAATCAACCAATCAGCTAAATAGCTAACCCCCCAGCCAGCCGTCTGGTGAAAGTCGGTCAGCCAACCAGCGACCAGAACAGCATCCCAGCCGGCCATCAGGGAACCGATCAACAAGTCATTAAGTTAGCCAAACAGTCAACCAACCAGCAATTCAGACAGTGCTTGAAATAGGCTTCAAGAGCTATGGCTTAGTCTATTGTCAGTGTGTCCCCGGGTATTTTCAGTGTGGCAAAGACCTAGACTTAGACAACAGTTTCCGGTGTAGCTCTTGACAAATTTCAAGGGCAGCCAACCAGCAACCCATAAAATTGCCAGTCCACCAAACTGCAAGTATTGAAATTTACGCCACTCACTTGTTGTAGATGAGAATGTCTGGAATCCATATTTTCGACGTTGGAACCTTGATGTTCTTTATCCCTTCAAAGTCTTCCGGGTTCCAGTGTAGCTTTGGATCTGTCCAAACCTAAAGAAAACAAGAAATTACAGAAGACAATAACTGGTCAAGATATCAAACCAAAGTCTTATATAACAAATAATGTCGCCATCATTAATAAAAGATGTCATGTATTTTGTTTAAATTTCAATCCTTTTTCAAACATTGAACATTCATAAGACCATCCTACCACAGGCACATTTCTTAACTTTTGGTGAACGCAGTACACACCTGTTTCATCCACACTTTTGAAGTGAAGACCTGGTTTTTCTCATCCTGCAAACGAAAATCATAAATCTTTAATCTTTAGATAATCCGTATCGTAACATGAGGTGCATTTTCAAATCTAAGCTACATCTGCCATGCTGTGCTCTACGAATAGCAATTTTCACTTTTCTTTTATTTTCCATGTTTTCTTCAGGGAAACTTATTGCATACGGAGTCAATTTAAGGGTCAATTTACACACGCTAGACATTCAAAAGCATTATCAACATTATCAGAAAATTGCATAAAACAGTTTGAGGCAATTTTGAAAAAGGCGGATATTTGTGGAGCAAGTGCAATTTTGCCATTGTTGGTTGACATTGACGACTGCTGACACCATATCTGAAATACTTGGCCACAGTTTAAAAATGTGAACGAGCACGTGTTATTCCTGCCAGACATAGACAAGCAGATCGGACAGGGCTTGATCTGAGTTTGTCAGAACAGTCAAAACCTCGTGGTCTCGGAAACTGACTATTCAAATAGAACACACGGGCGGGTCTGCCGCGTGCCACTCACCACGTCGACAATTTGGGTCACTGCCAAATCGAAAAACACCGTCAGGATATCGGATGCATTGACGACCGGTAGAGGGCGCGTGTTGTAGCTGCCATTGAATAGATGTTTGTGGAGGTTATTTTCAGCTTCCGAAGCCAGACACCCTGTGGAATGAAATTAGGTGCCATAGAAGAAAGAAATCAGTAACAACACTCTTGTTAAAATCTGGGAATATAAATTTCTATCCATGCAATCAATTGCATTGATGTGAATGTTAAGAGAGTATACATGGGGTGAAAAGATCCAAAGAGAGCGTAAAATACGCAGAGAAGAAAACTCCTTGTTCCTGTATGTGTACACCCCCCGACAAGTTAAAAACATAAACTAGGCCCTATACAAAGGGATTTGTTGCCCACTTGAACTCTTAAAAGCACATCGAGGGACTAGAACAAGTCTGCTATTAATACAGGGTATCGTAATGGGCCCTTGATGAACCAAGAGAGGGCGCAATTTTCCTAACAACAGAGGCTCCTTTGGTAATTATACGGCGCCACTATGAAATGTAAACTACCAACAAAAGGAACACTCCCGTTCAACATGGGTCTTTTCAGTCAATGATGGGGTGCTTTTGCTCAGGGCAGATACGGCAAAAATAATAGCTTAATGTACCAATGACGCATCACTCTGTTTTTAGTAGTTTGATAGGATAGGGGTCATCAATATACTCTACTATCATTAACATTATGAGTACGATTATCCCCATTTCCAGAAGGCAGTTAGTTGGGTAATCAACGTTCTTAATATTCCGGAGAATAATTTTCCGTAACGGTAAGATTCCACCTTTCACTTTCTTGTGGTCGAAATTAATTCGTTTATACATACATGTATTTTTTGCCTACTGAGGTACACGATGATCCCCATTCAATCCCACCATGCATTACGGAGAACACAGCGGTACGTCATCCGTACAAGGGGCTACTGCCAGCATTACCACAATATACGACAAAATCTGACGGCTTATATACACCATGCACACGCACAGTGACATTGTATCATCACATTGATCAAACCAAACGGAATTAAAGACTGGACATTATTCCCTCTGCGCATAAACGCTGCACCGACTTAATTGTCTTGTATTCAAGGGAGCTAGCGATAGTGAACGATGCTAAAAACATGACACTGTTAATTATTTGTGTTGATAGTCGAGTAACATTGGGTCAGTACACGATGAATCGATGGCGTGCATGCAGGGGGCACCCATGATAGCGGGATTATATTTGCAGCTGCGCCGTCTCGAGGTATCTAAGCTGGCAGCTTATCGGTGGATCAATGCTGATATTCCTCAGATCTCGCTCTGGTATTACCACGCATGTGCCATTCAATCAATTTAATTTTGTGCATTATTTTAGACCGCTGGAAGCTTAGGAACTTTTTTGTTACTGCCAGTAAAATTAGGATTTGTTAATTCCCCTTTTTCAGACTGTCGAAGAAAAATAACCCTAGGAGCCAGTCTATTTCACTTTACCCATGCATTACTGTCTTCATTTACCAATGCTATTTTTGGGTGTAAGACTCAACGTACTTTCTACTGCTGTGTCCTATTTTCCAGAACTTTTTTATGCATAAAGTTCCTGTTGTCCTTTTTTAACCGTGAGTTTGACTTTATGTGGTCATCTCAGTTGTAAAATTCTTTCAGCACTGTTGACCAGTCTTGATATTAAATCAGATAAGAAAAATGTAAAACGAAAACCATACACATTATGATCGACGAGGATCGATTAGGGAACGCATTGCAGGTTAAGTTCCTTGGACTGAATGAAAACCCGATTTGTTTAGATCTCAACATCAGTTGAGAGTCATCAGTAATGGCCATCAGTAATGGCCATCAGTCATCGACCGTACTCTGCCGGACCGGCCGGACCGAAAAGACTGGCTAATCACGGCAGAGACTAGCAGTCAAAACACGCTCTCTGCGCCCGCTTTCTGGACGAATGCCAATTAAACATGGATGACAGACCGATATGGGGGATACGGATTTCTCTTAATTGGTTGTTTATACAATGAGCTGTTGATAAGACTTTTCAACCAGAGTATTCGTGCACTCCTAAAACGGTGGCATGTTCGATAAGACTAGTGTCCAGGGAAGTCGTTGAATAATTGTCCTCACATCTTGAAATATCTTCAGGGTCTGCGGAGGGAAAGGTAGATTCATGGCCGCGAAAACAGTGATACAGGCTTATCAATGGAATATGCACATCTGCCACTTCTGAGATATTTGCATTACAGCACCGTCAGTGGAGCTTTCATTTCTCCCATTGAATCCACTTTTCAGTATATTGCACCTTTTCGGAGTCCTCAGAAAATCCAGAAATGAGCCAAATGACTTCAGTGGCTCCCATAAATTATCGAGACACATATTGTATACCGTAGCTGTCTCAAATCCAACATTCCATTTTTATCGCACGCATTCACACAAACACCGAATGAACCAAAAGTCCACGTATACCAGAATACAACTGATTTAAACCGTTTCGTTGTGAACGAAATTTATGAATGTCAAACAGATGTAAACCATCGTTTGATGGGATCCTCTGATCTGCAGCGCACTATCAATCATAATATGCTTTAAACAGAGCTTGGTGCGGCAGAGCATTCCCGCTAGTACTCGCGCGGGGTTCTAGGTCTAACATTTTAACTTAAGAACATTCCTGCCATTTCTATGTGCATCGCCCGTCATTTGGCTTGGGCGAATTCACAGTTGATGAATGGCGCCATATAAAACATGTCGGAAATGCAAAATGACCCTTTGCATGGTGCACTAAGGCTGATGTGATTTGGGTAGACCTACACAAAGGCCTACTGCATGTATTATCGTGACGTAATGGACGCGTTTGATCGTTTTCCCAAAGGTTGCGTTTCACTGCACCGTAGGCTTCCTTGATCTTGGTGAAACAGTCCAATTGTATCAAGAAAATACGTTGGAACCAATTTGCCCACGTTGTTCAAAATGTTAATGACCTTCATGCATCTAGCTCAATTCTCTCATTGCAGCCAATGACAATGTACTGTCGTGACTATGACCGGATGTCGTCAAAATCCATTTCCGGTTTTGAAATAATCTTTTTGTACTCCTGCTCTCTTACCTTTGCAGACGTTCAACCAAAATGAAGTTGTATAACTTTTTGGAACCTAAGCATTCTGGTTAATTTGTAAAACAGGATCCAACAGAGCTTGAAATCAAGACGTTCACCCTCGTATATTTAACAAACTTGCAATTGGCTTCGACTTCAGTTTTGCCATTTGAGCGACTTGGAGCACAGCCGTACCGCAACAGCATCTTTTTCTGACCTACGGGAGGCAACTGGGTAGATTGTACCCGGTCCCCCAGAGTCGTTTTCACTCGAAATAATTACGGGTTAAAAAAACCCAGGCCCAGGTCGGCCCATCTTCCTGTTGTTCGGGGGGGGGGGCTCTTGTGACTGAAGCCCAGCCAATTAGCCAGTGCACAGAGAAAACTGGAATTCCCTGTACATGTACCACATCCCCGATCCGAAAAACGTCGTTAAAATAGCCTTCGAATGATGAGTTGATTCATATTAATAAACAGACAGCTCGAGCGGTGCGGGCCAAGCACCTCTTCACAAGCGTCCACTCGCCTGCCGAGATGCCGCGCATCCGGACACAGGGACGGCAAGCACTTCCGGGAATTACTGTGCATGCTGATGAGTGTTACTCGGTAATAACAAGGGTTTTTCCCGAACCTTTAGTTTCGCCCCTGGTACCGCTTCAGGGGATTTCAAGCCCACGTGTTTTTTTTTCAGGGGGGATTCGGGTCACTGTACATCTAAGTCTTTTATTTTGTCACGTGTACATCAAACCGTTTGAAATAAAGGCCATTATCTTCAGCGTGTCTCTTTGATTGGGACGTGAAGACTTCTAGTTCATTGTTAAGCCGGGGAGGAAGACTAACACGAGACACAGCTGAGAATTGGAAATGGTCACGACATGCCTCATGGGGGCGGTAGCAAACCACGGTACAAGAAGGGCAAGAGCTGATCTGCCTCCAGTTAAACGAAATTCAGACACATTGCCATTTTCCAATAAGTCCGAATGCAGCCATGCAGGTCAATGCATAGGGTAATCTGTGCTTGTATATCTATCCGCTGGCTCCTGACATGCAAGACATTGCTAACACATGGGTACGACAGTGTCGAGTGGCTCTGTGCCTCAGGGCTCCAGGTTTGTATGCCAGTCGAAGGTGAACAGTTCAGACCACTCGTGCACTTCGAGTGCTCCAGGAAATATTCAAGATGGCGTCCACTCTGTACCAGTTTAAAGTCCATAGGTTATGCGTCTTGCGTTGCCGGTAATTATTCTTGGTACCAATTCAATGTAAGATTCTGAACCCTGTGGTGGTTGATCATGGGGGAATAAGCAGGTCTTCACGAAAAAATGTACTGCGATTGAAATAAAAAAGAATATGTCCTCAAGACTTATGTCAGCACATCTTTTTTACATTCTCTGTTTCTTGAGAGCATGAGAAATGATTTCACAGGACAGGTTTGAAGATTCGTTTTGATGGGAAAGATACGAGTTTATAATGATCATCAATGTCTTTTGGAAACAACATTAAGCCTACAGAGGGAATTGATCGATTTTAATCTTTTTATTTACTAATTATCAATTGATTGGGGTGCAGAAAACCTGATTGGAAAATATTTTGTCTCACTTTAGCGGAAAAATCGATACCCAAGCGAGCGTGTGTTTGTACGTGATCGCTGACACCAGGTGCGACGCGGCATCGACCCAACGGGCCCTGCGTGAGTTTCTTCCACCCCCGGCACGGGGGCAACACGCGCTGCTGGCGCGTGCCCGGACAAACAGATTGCTGTTTCCACCCGTGGTCATCATGAAATGCCACTTACGGGGATGTTAACTCCTAAGCGACGACAGGGGAATTGGCTTGAATTGGCTCCCCGGTCGCTGAGAGCACAGGGACAATTTTGCACTTGCGCCGGAGGTCATGATTTTGAGCCTTCGTTCCACATCTATATTCTCGCAGAATTGCCCATTACGAGAATACAACCATCCAAAAGAAATGGAGTACATATGAAGAAACCTGAGATAAGAATAGAGTAGGCCTACTATCGATGCGCAAGCAGTAGAGAAGAGATTAGATATAATTCAAACACTCTGTGCACCTTCCCTCTCTGTAATCTTAGTGTAACATACTGCACCCGATGTCTCACAATCTAATGGCCCATTTTGACAGAACACATTCTTTTTCTGGGCCTCTAATGTATGGTGTCGTATCTGGGTCTTGGCTGGGTCTTTTTTTCAAAAGCGAATGTCAATTTTGAAGTATCCTCAACCCCTCTCCCCACTAACAACTGTGAAAGTATCGTTTAGGAATGCCAGTGCTTTTAATTCCTAAACAAATTTTGAGATTTTTTTCCAAAATAAAAACAACGAAACTGGCAATATGTTAGATATGCCACTGTCCGGGTATAGTTCTTATGGAGCCAGTTGATAAACACTATCTAAATCCCCTCTGCTCTCTGAACGGAAATACTTTCGATTACATATGATAATAGGATAACCACTCTACCTAGACTTCACCCTTCGAAGAGCATACTGTAAGGAACTGCCAAGTCAAACATACTGTGGTAGGCCCTATCCCTGTTGAAAAATGTGTTAAAAATAGACAGGTGTACTGATAGGGCTAATTTTACGTGCATCGGGACTCGGATGTATCATGCACTTGTGTGATTTGAAAGTGCAGATTTATGGAGACCGTGGTAAGACTAATCCTTTTAAGCGCACTGTGTCGTTTCTGAGAGTACACAAATCAAAATGCCAGGAACCAACTCCCAAACAATCAAGATTCCCTCAAGGAAGTTTTACGTTTGGTCGTCAACTCCCGTGGCTGCAAAGCCATTAAAATGCTCAACTTGAGAAGCAGTCTACATGGGCATGTGTGATGTGTAACCCTCACTTAATTATGTTTTTACTGATCGATTAGATCGACTAACTTGATAAGATCGTAATTTTTACAAATTATTTTTTTTTACAAAATATTTTTGAGGAAGCGTTGCTTCCTGGCCTAATTTAAATGTCTTGAACCGAAAACAAAAACACGATAGGAAAATTAAGTTGGCAAAAAACCGTAATTCTGGCAAACGTTGGTGCTGAAATAACTGTAACATTTGAGGTTTTCCAAGAATGACATCACAAATTTGTTCACGAATAGGCGAACTCGCAATGGCAAAAACTCAAAAGTCATCGAAATGACTAATTATATGGCAACATAAATGGGACACAAAGGTGCATTTATGCAATGGCTACATTTCAAGATGACTTGCATGGGTCCTTAAAGCTGTATTCAATTATCAAGTTCATAATGGCGTAAGATACTTGGTGAAGTTAAATCTTAGCATCCAGGAAGAAAATGCCATGGGGTTCCCATACAGATCCAATACAAGCAAGCAATCCGCAACTAAATGTATATGTTCTTAAATCGTTTTCCAAATTATGTGTGTAACACCTTAAAATCTTTCTTTCATCGGCCTCCGTATTTATGGTGAAAATTACACCTCATCCTCCACACATTTTTTCACAGAGTATTTTCTCTGGCGTTGATGATGTATTTCATCGCCATTCTCGCGCCGTACCGATCCGGGTACACGCCCGGCGTCCCTGTGATTTGCTAGGAGGTGGGAGTATCCGGTTACGGGGCCCCTGCGGACTGGGTAACGAAAGACCCAATCCACCCTCGGCGACAGAGCGGGAAATGAGACGGGACTGAAAGAGAACTGATGGATTAAAAAAAAGGAAAGAGGAGGAGCCACGACGCGCCGAGTTAACCAATCATGCAAACACCTTGAGGTAAGGAGGGCAAATGATTGCCTCAATTATTGGACTTCCTCCGATGTTTATTTTCACTGTTTCAACTAATCAGTTGATTTTTTTGCCTTTTTTGCTTAAATACTGCCCTTTTCATGATCGACTTTTCGGGTGCATGACTGAGAAACCGCATCGTTTATTTAAAAAAAAAGAGAAATACTGACATAGTTTGTGCTTCTTTCGTGTCTTCGAGGGGAGTTTGAGTTACTTTTCTCTCGCTGCATAAGCATCCCTTCATGTGTGACTGATATAAAGTGACATTCGAATGCCATTGGTGCCTCGCCCTGGGGAGCCCGTGTAAAGACGCTACAGATGTGCAAATTTCACCTAATTCCTTAGTGCGACGTAGTGGCGCATCCAACGGGGGAGGGTGGGGTCTTAAGCCCCTCCCCGTTGGCATTTTAAACTTTCTGAAAATGAACATGCAATATATACCCCAGGCCTCTGTGGGGCAGCAGGAGTCTTGATCATCATGAGCTGGGGGGGGGGCTCCAGTCCAAGCCCCCCCTCCACGACAAATCCTGGGTGCGTCACTGGTGTGACGTCATTGCAACAGAAACTACACTCACCCACAGAGTGTGTCATTGGAGCCGCTGGAACTTCAAGAGGTGCAAAGTCTGTTGGTGTTTTATCCAATAGGCCTAGCCTGTCACAGTACAGACAGTTCGCCCGTAATGGGCCCTCCAATATCACATAGAGGGTGTGTGCGGGACAGAGTCACTGACGAACCGGATAGACAACTGAAATTGATGATCACTTTTTTTTGAACCATGACATCGGTATCATAAAAATGAGGTACCTGTATGCCATTTACGTATTACAGTTTAGAGATTTACACTAGAGGTTAGTGCAGTTTTGCGTAGGAAAGGCGGGTTACTGAAAAAAATACATGAATGTACCACGCGATATTGTCACGACTGGTTTTAAGCTTCCACGAATACTACGCCCAAATGCAATCAGCATTTTCTGGCATACCCATCACAGTTGGTCCTGGTCTTGATATAATAACAAGGTATGTGCGAGCAAAGAACGAAAATCTGCTGAGTGCTGCAAAGCTATACACGGGTGTTTCAACCACGATTTGATATCATGTTGAGGAGAAATATAAAAAAATAATCCAAGAGAGAGGCTTTAAACCTGCGACAGATAAAAAGCAAAGCAAACTATAGTTACATAAAGAGTATAAGAATTTGGATTTCTGAAATGCCTTTTACATAATTTCATTTCCTATACAGCCAAATCTTCAAAGTCTGAACTGACTGCATGTTAATGAGCACTTTGATGTTTATTAATAATGCGTTCTTCGTAATAGTGCCGCTGGGACCTTATCCTGGCAGGCTGATGTTGTCTCCAGATTAAGAAATTCCTCGCATTTCAGGTGGAGGCAGATCACGCAGCCTGCTAGCACATACTTATGCTGTGTTCCTTACTCTTTACGTATTGTATACAAATGAAAAACATTCCTAGTAACTTCTCAGAGTATCTAACTTATTTTAAAGTTGGTTTAGCCATTATTGCTATTTACTGTTGTGTCTAAATAATATATTTAACCAGTATTACTTCTAAAATTTTGTTTGTCTTGATTACATAATGTTATATATTTGCTTTTGTTATTATTGTTTCCAAATGCTCTAATTAGTGTTGCGTTGTTTTGTCTTGTATTGTCGGGCAAATCCACACGCAAGCTTCGGCTTTTAAAGCGATGCCTCCACAGTGAGGAATGATGTGGCAGTAAAAAATAATCACAAGTACAAGTTAAGCGCAATCGTTGACCTTCAAAGCCGAAATGATATCGATCGTCATGAATTAAATTTGGAAAGGGCATGTAAAACGTTTATATATTAAAGAAAGAGATTAGGGTCATTCTATAAATTAGGAGTCCATTTTCTTCTTGTCCCTGTCACATCTGACGTATGATTTTGTAAGTTCAGAACACATTCTCTAATTTCCAAGAGTGAGGAATTAATGCAAAGTACCTGCCAAACAAACAGCAATTGTTTGAAATCAATTTCAGTGATAATTTCATGTCAAATTACATAGGTCAGATGTAACAGGGACACGTCACACCTTAGGACCCTGAATTTATAGAATGACTTAATTGCTCGTTCTTCACACATCGTGCATGCACAAAGGATTATTTTAAAGACCTTATTAAAAGAGTTTACAAAAGTCTAAATGTTTCTGAAGATTTACCGAGGTTCATTTTAGTTTCAGAAAATCTTTAATTCACATCGGGGGCCTTTATGTGTTACCAATAATTTTGTCGTCTTCCAAAGTCTGCCAAAGCCTCGTTTTGTGTTTGTTTATAAGCGTCGCCTTACGCCCGTTACCGAGGTCATTCCTGCCATCCGACCAATTCAGCCATCAGAGATCTGTTCTGTTTCGCAATCGAATTTGTATCATAAAAGTTTACATTTCAAGTCTGACATGTATACGGCAATATTTCGCTCACTGACGGGCCCATATCGTATCTGGTCCCGAGCATTTTTCGTGTGTTGTAAACAATTCTGACCCATTTACATCTCACACGCGGAGCGCGTTCTTAACATTTTACCATCCAATCAAAAAATGGCATCTCTGATAAGTGTTATGTTCACCAGTGGCCTTTAACGATCAAGGTAATGTTCATTTCGTAAAAGCCATGTCTTTCCCCACACGCATACGCTCCCATCCAATAAATCAAGTCAGCCTACACGTAGATCTTCCCTCGTTATAAGGTTCTCCGGGACATTAAGATTGGAGACCAGTTGTAGGCCTGCATTATTTTGTTCAAAAGAGATTGACCCTTTTTCTCCAACGGCGTTTTCCACAAGGAAATAACGAATTAGATGGATGCTGATACGAACAAAAATGTATGCCGCCAACACAGCGCAGCCTTAATAATTATATGTGAGAAACCTTTTAGAATAAGGGAAGGATTCTTTCGTAGCAGATTATTAAAGGCTTTTAAGGGAACCTACACCATCAGCATTATTATTACTGCAGTTATTCTACATAGTGCACGTGACTATGTCCTTCTACATAGTGCACGTGACTATGTCCTTCTACATAGTGCACGTGACTATGCCCATTAAGTGTAGTTAAGTTTGAACAATAAAAAGACTGCTGTGTTTCACACATCTGGAATCCACTAGTGACAACTTTTGAATAAACACGCGATTTGAATCCAACATCACGCGGTTTTAAAAAAACTCTCTGCATGCACCAGAGAGCAATTTTAGAGACTAGATTCTGCTTGGATTCCAATATCAAGATCAATAAATCAATAATTATACATAACACTGCATTTTGATGCCGTCAGTAACAGGTGTTCATCCCAGATGTTTAAATCAGTCCATAATATGGGGATTTCAAGGTCGGTCAGATCTATAAGTATTTCCTTTGGACTACTGAGGTGAATGCGTCACGCACACAATTATAATGTGTGTAAAGCATTAGCGCAAGAACCAGCGCATGAAACATCACTCCATTCGTTTGCACTGCACTTTCTGGTTCACAGTGACGTCACACTTCGGAACTCTGTAGATAAAAAGGCAGAGCTAAACATGTTGGGCAGGTGAGAGAATTTTTAAAAAAAATTGCTGCGTTAACTTGAAATCATTTTAGTTCCCACGAAACCAATTATTTGGCCTCCTCGAATCGAAATCATTTAATTTTCTAGTAAAATTAATTATCGTTCCCTCGCAATTATTAATTCACGGCTAGCTTTTCTGAGGGGTGAGGCTATATTTTGGGGTGTCAGACACGCTTTTGGAAAGAAGGGAAATGAAGCAGACCAAAAAAATCGCCTTTCTCTAACAAGTAGGGGGGTGCATGACCCCCAATCTCCCCTTCGATCTGTCCTTGCCTGAGAATGTCATAAATCTGTAGGCTTGCATTAATGACGTTATAGTAACAAAGAATCACAGTATTCATTCAAGCTTCTTAATGTGCCAAAATTCTCAAACAGGAAAGAATAACAAAGCTTACTCCCCGTTAACGTCACAACAATTTCATTTTCGTGCCAATTTTTAATACCGGTAGTCTTACTGCCCTAACATTCATGGTGGATTCTGTTTTTGGCTCATATCTTCCGGCCTTAAGATGCAAAATGGCCCCCGTGAAGATTTGCAATTTCCTGTTTGAATTGAATTTTCAGAGGAATACGGATCGCGCCGTGAATTTGCCGGTAGGCCTTCTACGTATGCTGCTGAGGACTCCTACATGGGCCCACACACAGCAGGAACACTGGTCACAATAATTTCTGTTATTGAGCACCCTTCCCAATTGGTATTATTTGTCGCGGGTCGTGGGTGACAGGTACGTGTGACCTGTGGCTACAAATTCATAAACTTGGAAGCGCTCCTATCAGATGCTTGTGTTGGAGCTGAAAATACACTCTATTACATAACCAAATTTCTACAAAATCATTTATTGGCACAAAAAGTAAATTTTAACCAATTTCCAAGCTTCCCGGTCTATAGGACGACTTTAAAATACTAGGCGGGATGACTGCTCGTCGCAATTTGACGGCCTGCGTCTGCTCTTGTTAAACTAGAAAGCATGTGTTTATCCTAAGGAATTCTTGGATGAAAGGTAACTGAGGAGAAACATGAGACGAGGACGCTAAACGGCCGATAATCGTCGAGGACAGATCGTCACAGCAGGCCAACTTCGGACAGACACATTTGGACTTTATTGGGACCTTTGCTTGACACAATTAGACACCTCTTTGAGAATAATTTTGTTGGTAAGGAGAACATCTATCAAGTCATTCGTGTCTGCAGTTATGTACGCGATTGCTGTGTGTAACTACTCGTCACATTTTATTTTCATAAACTAGACGAATTGCACGACTTTAATTAAATCTGGAGAGTAACAACGTAGCATTTTAGGTAAACGAATGAGACTGATAACTTTTTAGGCAAAACATACATCCACTTCATTCGGCGCCGAGAGTTATAAATATTTACGAATTGACAAGGCTCGTCATGTTCGTTCCCACTTTTTCTCATACATCCTGTATAATAAACTTGTCGTCCCAGGGCATGTAGTTCAAGCTAACATGAGCGCTTTTAAGCCGATTAGCTGTCAGACTACATGATCAAATTAGTCCAGCTGATTAAGCAATAAATTGCCCCAAATCCAAATTCGCTACCCTCCTCATGGGTGCGTGTTGAACTCGAGTTCAGACTGTTAAACGCGTCATAACAAACCCGTCTGCCGGTTGCCAATTCGAGAGGCGCGAATCTTTACGGCATTGCCAGTATTGTAACGCTTGGTATAAACTGCAATTTAATGAGTATGAAGGAATGTACTGTAGATAAAGTGAAAGGAATCTAGGTCTTGGGGGGGGGGAGTAAAAACTGTAATCCAAGAGTGCTAAATCTTCTAATCATTTTACAATGTTTTTTTTACCAATTATCAATTTTTATTATAAATACAAACTTGATGCCTAAACTATATGGTCTTCAATGGCCTAATTAACTACAACTTTCCTTTTTTTAAGAAATCAGACCGTTTAAGTGTGATTAATTCCCATTGGGGATTTCTGTGCAATCTGAAAGGATCAGAAACTCGACTGAATTTGTACTATAGTAAGTACTGTTGAATTTGGGGGTCATCTTAGACTCGATTGTCTCATAACTGTTTCTACAATTTGCTTAGAATGACCACCTAACATCGCAACATGGAAGGCTGACAGAAAATTTAGAACATCTTTCATATTTCCCACGTTAAAATTGTCTGATATTAAGATACTTCAGCTATCACGAGTTCAACTTGTAAATAATGCTTAAGATAAGCGCCATAGGCCTATACATGCACATCTTGGCTATGTAACAGACTTGAATAGCTCACGCCATCTTGGATATTGCACCCTGACCGATTACGAGCATTCCTGCAATTATGCCAAGTATCTGGTACACGACTGCCTGGTATTTTGGTTGATCGTCTTACACTTCAACCCCGAAATGGCCCAGGCACTGTACACGCCGTACAGACGATAATATACGGTTTGCTAGATGTGGTGCGTATAGGCAAGAAGGCTGATCTCCAAAATAATTCGAAACGAAGGAATTGCCGTCATAAATCATAAATGACCTAAAGCGGTACGGAAAAATTGCAGCATACCAATCATTTTTCTAAAATGCTTCTTTTGGGGGAAAGTATACAAATAAAAAGGACACACGGCAAAAAAAAAAAATTAATAAGTGCACCACAAATGTGGTTCAAATGCGCAAATTTTTGGCGCATGTTTAAACCGTGTCAATCCCCAACATGATTTTTTATTAAAATCACTACTTTTATGTCTAGTTTCTGAACGAGCCCAAATCAGGTCGTTGACGCGCATGCTCTGTCTAATCTGTTACTCAATAGGTTTTATGCACTTTCGATAGTTGATCACCGCTTAAGACTGTCAGATTTCACGCTCTCTATACCTTCTCCTCCCTCCCCCTTAAAGACAATTTTCAACCATTGATCAACCTGCTATACATTTCTGTAAATGTGGCCGTATTGATTAATGTCCTCACCCCCTGTTTGCCGAACTCTTCCAACAGGTTTTTCCAACAGGCCGGAGTTTGCCCATTTCCCTTCCCCCTTGTTACTCCATGACTCCGTCTGTTTGCTCAGGTGCCTTGGTTAAGTACGTCACCCGTCCCCGCACCAAGCTTGCCTTTTCGATCTGTTTACGAGGGCTAAAGGCGCTCCTGTCGAGCACTCCTTAAAGAAAAAATTAAGGTTCGTCCCGCCTGGATCTGCCGCAGAAAATACGTGCACTTTTAACTAACTTTTTTTAGCAATTCAAGCGACAGGTCACTGTTCGTGTGAAGGCACGTGTGCAGTGTGATGTGGCAGCTTATTAGGCGAATGTTGTTAACGTCAACTGACTCAGCCTCGCTTAACTAAGTCATTTTTCTTGTTTTCTGCTTACCAAAAAGTACAATGCTTAATAATCTACCGTCCAGTGAATACAACCAGTTAATACGTCAAACATGAAAACATATATTTTAAGAGTACGGGTTAAAGAAATAGAAAACGAAAGTTCCGATTTTGGTAACTCACTTTTCCCCATCGGCGATGTACTGGTACGTGTTATGTGTTAAACATTGCTTGAATGCCAGAGGTGTATATTGTGCCACTCACGCCCAAATAAATGTACACGTACTTTGTACATGTGCTATGTCACTCAGGAGTGAAGCAGAAACGGTGTGTGGAGGTGGGTCTGTCTTACCATGGTCTTCCCTTGCTTTTTTGCAATCATTGGTATAAGCATGGGGGTAGGAACCGTGGTATAAGCATGTATGACATGAACGCAAGGCAACTGTGTCGCCGAGGTATGTGAAGATTCCCAGTCCAGTACCTCTGCCAGACCTTCTCTCGTCTCTCTGATATTTCAGTGTCATAGCCTGGGATTTTTCAGACAGGTGATGACGTCATGTCAGTGACGCAGTACTCTCTGCATATGCAAGTGGTGCATCCACGTTCTGGGTCGAGTGGGGGGATATATTTTTTTTCCTGAAACGACGGTCCACATTTTTCATCATTGAAAGAATTCTCATCCCCTCCAAGAAAGTGGTAATATCATTTCGAAAATGTAAAGCGTTTTCAATTCTTCCACCTAAAAAAAAATAAAAATAAAAAATGACAGCAAATCTCGGGTTGGGGTCGGGGTGAGGGAGGAGGACTTTCTCCCGCCCCCACTGGATACGCCACTGATAAAATAAAAACGCGGTCCTGGAAAGATCAGTCTAATTGGATTCTTGTTTGCTCTTTTATTTTTGCGGGAATCATCTCAGATATTTGTGTTTAATGATGATTTGGGGTGTCAACACGACCCCACCACTCTTACACATGTTCCACATTTTGACAGTGCCGAAATACCTCCCTCCCCCTCGGCCGAGATCCTGGCGAACCGACATCGGTTCGCGTTCTCAGGAGTTTAATTACTTTTACTTAATTTTCAATCAATTTTAATTTATCAGGCATTTGGGGTTTCTGAATTGTGTGAAGTCAGAATTCGATGAAAGAGTGAAAACAGGTCCGGTTTCAACTATAATTACAGATGCCTGATGAATGATACTTTCCGAGTGGTTATACTCTGTGTTAATATGGTAACGAATTTATCTTAATGGTTGCCCCAAATAAATTCGAATTCAAATCCACGTGACCTTCATACCTTGGAGGACAGAATGATGCTCAACAAGATGAAGAAAAACTCGCAAACTGGCGCAAACAAGTCTGAACTGTCAATGGCGATACGAGATCACAAGCAAACGCACGGATGGGCAAACAGACTTAAGCAAAACCTGACTGCAGACATGAGCCTAGACAGGCAGACGAACGAACGAACCCATAATGCCTTGCACTCGCACTTTAACCAAGAAAATAAGGGTGGGGTTAGGCTCAGTGTACATAATCACGACACTTCATTCACGCCGGCGCACGCGAACTACCAGACTAGATGTAATATCTTGACGAAGTTATGAAGCCCTCGGGGGGGGGCAGAGAAATTCCTGAGGAACAAGGATTGTAACACGGTCCGTTTAGGCCTGGGACGAGGCAGGAACTGATGCGTATAGTGTGCCAGGCGCGTTGTGTGGACGCGTCCATGCCATAAGACCTAACACGCACCGGCTCGCAATGTTGCATCCGATTCGCAGCCGGCCCGAGAGTTGATTCAATATTAACCGAGAAACATGATCGAAGTTGTATATGTCCACGGGCTACGTAGATGCCTTTCTCGGTCGCACTACCGTGGAGAACCTGAACAGAGATGAAACATATAGGAGCATGGAACAACCGGTTGTGATCACAGACGCTCTGTTTACATTTTGTGGGGCTACCTCACATTAACGGGAATTTCTGGCCGTGAAAGTATATGCAAACGAAAATTAAAGACAAAAATCCACAATTTATTCATTTGGTATAATAGGCCTATTCGTACTGAGCCATACCTAAACGAGTTTAGTTTGAAAACATTGCGTATCGCCATACAGAAAGCGGGTTCAAAGATCCCATCTTAATCATCAATCACAAGAACCACGATGTTGAAAAAAATAAGTGGTATTTTTGTTGAACAATTCGCCGAAATACAGAAACGGAGCGATGTTGACTAAGTTGTGCCATGTTGATAAAGACTTTATAGAGTTGTTTATAGAGAAAGTTGCGACACGAGTGTCTGAATTGTCGAACCCAAAATGGTAGATTATTCAAAGATGCAAATGGACAATTAACGCACAATAGCTGGATGCTGTACTGCACATAATTTTATAATTAGCAGCCACTTTGGTTCCAAAGTCTGAAGTTGGTGCAACTCTCTCTATATACAGCTTTGTTTTTGGCAGCAGACCATCAAACGAGTGAGAGGGGTTCATAGGAATTAATTCCTCGAGAAACATGCAGATATTTTATTTAAGCTGTCCATTTGTTCGCTTATTTTGCGCTGAAAGGGTTCCAAGAAATAATAACCAGTCATCTTTGGAGATGCCCAAACCTATGCTGGGTTTGGGCCGAGTCCTCAACTGTTTTTGTCCGGATCCGAGTCTGTCAAAAAATGGACTCAACTCCCAAAATACTAGTTTGAAAATATAAAGTACGCGCATCTGTAGCTGTGCTTCACCAAAACTTTCGATTTCCGCTCACGCTTTTCTGGTCATCCATAGATCTAAACCAGTTGTTTGAGTCGTTCACACTGCGCAAAATTACGTTCAAGTTGAATTATCAAATTTGCGTAAAATTTAATTGAAAACTGGGATTTCTCAATCAGATGTTGTCTCTCTCCACTGAGGTCATTCACAAGTCGCTCATGCTTAACGAAAGAGAGATTATCTTTTCATTTTGAGAACCAGAGAGTAGAAAGGAAATCCAATGAAATAAAAATCGCCAAATACATTGATTGTCATCCGATCCTATGATTCACTGCAATACAGGGAGCTTTATGTATTCGGAATCGCATCTGAACAGCTGTCTACGGAAAGGGTGCTCAATCCTTCCCCAACCACATTTACCATTCCTCGCTTGACGCCATAAAGATACTACACAACTGCACAGCCTCTCAAAACGAAGTAGGCTTGAAAACTGTAAGCCAATTATTCGGCCCCACTGTACTAATTTATGGTCCTAACTGCTCATTTTGAAGTTTTGCAGAAGGCACATGACAGACCAAATGTCTTTGGTATCACTCACACACAAGAAAAAATATGTACATTCCGGCTCCTCTCTTTTTGTCATCAGTCATCACAGAAGGAGACTCTGGAAAGAACTTAAGCAAAGCATGCTCTCGAATGGCAGTTGAGACGTGTTTTTCGAGGCCTGGGTGCTTGCTGGGGCATCATTTGTAGTGGCACTCACAGCCTCTGGTCAATCGAGGACCTTGGGTTCTGTTCCCGTGTCCACCCAACGAAATGTTTGGTGCTTGCTCATTGCTCAAAATGCACGATATGCGTTTTTCCTGTGGGAAAATTGTCCGAAGTTGAAATGGACACTGTTGGAGCATTATCCCGAAGATGAATCAAACTTTTTAAAGAGGAAGGGATTGTTTTAATTTCCACCTATAGCCTCGAAATGGCCAATTCAATTCTTAGTGGCTCAGTATAAGACTTGTGCCTGGTTGCTTACAATTCGCATTATGCTGTCTTGCACTGTAGCATAATGTTGTCATTAAGGATTGTTTTTCCGAGTCATTTCAACCCTATAGAGCCGAGGGCAGATTCCAATACTGACACATTCTCCAATATCGTCGTGGTGCATTTTTTCACGTGCCGAGTCTTGAGGAGCTTTTCAGTAACATCTTGCGGTCATTTTGACACCAACTTCATGAAATTCAGACACGCTGATCTCGCAAAACGCCCATTAATATTTTTTTCAAGACAGGTTACTCACGAAATGCATACTTTTTACATGAACATCATCTTTAGTGCAAGGGGGCGACAGGCGTGAAATTAAAACGACTATAACACCAAAACCCTTCTCAAAATGAACGAGCCTTTGCAGTTGCACCGATATATGACTGTCTTTACATTTATGCCCAGGCGTAAAAAAATCAATAATGTGTGACAGCTAAGTGTTGGAAGGGGTGAAATCTGCTTCTCTGGTCGTGAGATGGTCCGGAAAAATGCCAGAGCCTTTTAGGGTTGAAACAAGGTATGAAGATGTCTCTGCCCTGTGATGAAAATCCAGAAAAACTTAGCATGCATTAGAGATGCATCAGTGCTGCCCAAAATCTACAAAGTTTTAGCTCAAGAGAATGGAACATTCTGTCATTATTTCCGCTGCTGTTTCCAACCTTCGTATAGGTGCATCAGCACCTTTTTGTGTGGTTAATGAAACAGACGTTGACATTTCACGACAGCCTGTATAAGTACGTCCAACAAATCGTCCCAAACGTTTGTGGCAATACGTGCATAAGACATCACTTTAAAAAAGAAGTCCCGAATGCCTGGCGTAAAAATAATTTTGTGACAGTGATACTGGAAAAAAACACGGGACTCCCGGCCCCTACTTGAGGGTTTAATGACCGGTCTGTGATATCAAGCGGACACATTCAAGTGTGTGTCGGTCCCCGTTCCATGGATCGAAACTCACGGTATGTTTTGGCAGGGAAAGGGTAACTCTGTATCTTACATCTGAGAAATGTTATTTCTGTCCGCGTTATTGATAGGTTTTCTTCCCCAAACACAAGTAGGCATTACTGGATATCCCATCCCGGCACGTGTCAACAGACATTACCCGCAAGAATAACTGGTCCATCGATCGCAACCTTGTCGATTCAACCGAGTGTATAACTATAATTCAATCACGTTTTTTTTCTCCACTTTTTTTTTAACCAGTCTCTGCTCGGGCCCCATTGATTCCGCGTTATTGAGTTACGTAGGTTGCCGTTACAAAACGGGCTATCGTGTAAAAATGCGTGCAAGTCCTTCGTTGGACGGAAAAGCGTGAATTCGCAACACGTATTAATCCATGTGGTATATGACGGTGTCGGTTTCCGCCATGCAAGATGCATCATGCTTTTAGCGCGGGAGGGAGGTTCCATAGGATAGGATGTTGAGATGTTTTGTTCGATTCGTCGTTAAAGTGACGAATCGCCAAGGGTGCACTGAGGTTGGTAAAGTTGACCATGACGCAACATACTCATGTTTTCCTCGCCTCCTCCAACGCTCTGTCTAAAATCAAACGCTCCGTCTAAAATCGTTCTGAGGGTTTGTTGTAGATTGTGTAGGCCCCCCTATGGGTCCGAACCCAGCGCATATGGCTTCGGTACGGATGTCCTTAGGCAGGCCACTTTACCTCTATCTACTTCACAATACTTCACCTGACACCGGTCGTCTAGTAGATTATGGCTGCAGGTATTTAGATACGGGAGCGTTGTAGCTGCGAATCCAAGGAATTTATGCCTTTTGTCTCCCCAGAAGTGGGACGCGCTCTTTCTCACTACTTTTGTATAAATTAATTTCTTCTTTCGTCTCTCTGGACCATGCTTCTGCAGATTTTTTTAACAGAAAGTCAAGTTCGAGAACCATTCCGATGATATTCGCATGGGGATAAAAGATATTGTCACTTGGGCTTCACACAGAGGACATCTCCGAAATTCGCTACCGGCACTGCCAAGGAAGCGAATCGGGGCCTCGAGAAGTCCTGGGGGTAACGTAACACGTCAAGTGGAATGTTCAAGTCGATCCGGCACACCGACGGCGGCGGAAAGACCGGCAACATCGAAGTAGGAGTTTGTTGCACGATTTCTCCTCGCACAACCCCTCCGGGGAGTTTTTGTGTCCCGCCCCCTCCCCACAACACCGATGCGGGGGAGAAATCAACCACGTCCAATAACGGAGAACCCGGTAGTTTTTCTCCTCATGTGCGTGCGCGGATCCGATTGGAAAAATTAATGAAGGTTTAATGAAACGATGGCCGTAAATTGGCATGGAATGGTCTGAATAATTAATGCGACCTAATCGTGTTCGGTCGACCGAAGGAGTGCTCTGATTCCAGGGAAGACAACGTGAGGCAAAACCGGATGGCGATTAATTAGACATTTTCTGCTAGCGGATATGAGTTCAATTCAACGGAAGGACAATTGCAGCGGGAACAGATATTAACTAGTAGGCCTATACAACAATTGCTTGTGTCGACCAACCTGGTGTCTGTTTGAACTGTCAAATTAACTGACCATTTTTATCGGGAATATAAAGTGTTTCACAAACCTATCGTTGAATGTTATACAGCCATAGTTTCGTGTTAACTTGGCCATACTCTGAAATTTATCTGTGTGCTGGTAACTCTTTTTCTTATTCCTCCGTGTACTAGCCCTCGACTTATTCAATGGAGGACATTTCTGTGTGTTGATTTATACGCAGATACAAAGATAAACGCAGAAGGAAGCAGTAAATATAACAGAAAACGATGGCCTTCTCGTCGGGGGCGGATGTAAGGTTTTTTTGGGGGGGAGCCTGGGGGGTCGGTAAAGTTTTGTTCGTAAGTGAGGGGGTGTTATTTGGCTCTCGCCGTGTGAAGATGGCTGTCGCCGAATGAAGTCATTCTGTCTCTGTTTGTTTTGTCCTCAACCGAACACATAAACTAAGTCCAACACATGCTTTTTGCTTCCAACTTTTAGAAGTAAGCTCTTGAAAAAAATGGCAATGAGCGGGGGAGGGGACCTCCCCTCGGATCGGCGCGTGCTGACTAAGGTTCAAGCTATTTAACAGCCATCTTAAACCATGCTCTTTTGAGCACTTACTATAGCAATTCTACAAGCGAGGGTTCCGTTCAGTGAATGAATCGCGCACTTCATCATCCCATTGCTGCATGCGCAAAAGGGAAATTTACACTTGAAATTCAACCTTGCTACCTGCACAGTTTTCACTCAGAGAGGTCCAAGAGGGAAAAATGATTTCAGCATGAAGATATTTTTTAAAATACCATTGGTGGGCTTTTGGGGGTTTGTTTAAAAAACCTGTGCTTCATCGAACCACGTAACGGCAGATTTCCTATTCGAAATTCCCAGCTATTCTGCACACTCTGAATTTATATGACATAAGAGAAGTAGACTGAACAGCCTCTGTGGTCACAGCATACACACGCTATCAAAAGACACCACGGTGCAGTTTTTCACCTTTCCCCCCCCCATTTCGACGGGGGCATATTGACAAATGAGCCCGAAGATGTTGCTCCTGTCCCCTGCTTCCACACTGAAGTGATTTGCATTACCCACGGGCCTTCTCCTCCTCATGTGTGCTGAGCTCTTCAAAGAGTCTGCCAAGACTTCCCCTGGCTAAATTTGTGGGAGGTCAAGAATGTGGACCGATTCCAATATTTTTTTCACCAGTTTTTTGGTGCTAGCGTAATTAAGTAGAGTCGTAAACACACGAGCCCACCGCGCGGGCTGTGTGTACCCTTTGGTGTTATTTAATAACACTGCATGCACTCAAAACGACGGGAAGCCTGCCAAAATTAAAGCCAATGACAGAAAAGCTAATTTCTCTTCGGATACTGCTTCAATCTCTTTTGAAACGTACCAAATCAACCAGTACTGATCGCGGGTCGAGCTGAAATGAAGCAAAACTACCGTATCTGTCAGTTTTACTAAAAGACCGCAGGGTGCAACCATTTTTAACAGGATTTCAGGTATAGCATGAGGCATCACCTCAAGTGTGACTTTGATGTGTAATGACATTTTGAAGATTGTTTTTAGGGGGGCTGTATATTCGTTTTTGTTTTACCATTGACCAGCAACTGAAACGGTTCAAGATTCATGTTTGTTGCAACATGGCTCTTTCTATTCCTCTTTGATCACAGTCCAGCAATGCTTATTTTCCAAGTAGCTTTAAAGGAAGGCGACATGTAAAGCCTTTGATGCAAAATTTAAAAAATAAATGAAATAGAACTCGTCTTTGCATTTAAATACCGATGTTTATATCTCGAAGACCTGTTTTATATTCCGGGAGGACTGACAGCAAATGGACGAAGGATTTGGAGCTGCTTGGCATGTGCAAGCAATATTGGATGGGGGAGCACCTCAAAAGGAATTCACTTGGTCCATTCATTACAGGCCTAGTAATCTATCCATGCACAAGGACAACTATCGAAGGAATATCAGACTATGGGAGATGGTTTCTTTATTACAGCCAAGATAATACAGATTGCAGGCCTTCGAAGATGAAACGTTTTGAAATGAATGCCCTGTGAGTTAGTTTTTGCCTATCGTGTAATCGTTCCAGGTTATGTCCTCCGAGGTTTTTCTCCATTCATGCTCGAGTCATTTAGATTTTTTCGAAGACGCGACTGTCCGCTTTTTTGACGGAACCCCTCTGACAAGGCAGGTGCACTAATGGACAAAACCCGGAGGAACCGTTGTGATCAACAGTGGCATGGTGGAAGGGTGAAGCAGAAATGTGGAGAGTTTAATGGATTGCAACAGACGGAGCAGACCTCTAGGACCAGGGCATTAACGGCGCCTCGGCTTTAGTAGAGAAACCGACCATTCGGTGTATACACTGGACTATATGGATGTCAAAAAGAAATGTAAAGTGACAGTCGTAGAGTTTCATATCACTGTTGTGGACTCCCACAGTTCTCTCCTTTTCTGTTTCCCATTCTCCGGACTTGAGTTTCTCTACATGTCCGATGAGATTTGCACACAAACTGCAATGAGGCCTTACCATTATAGTTCTCTCAGAAGGCCCGTTATTCCTTGACAGCTTTATGATGACGTGAACAGTTTTGTTGGCTTAGTTTTAGTAAGGTTTGGAGGCACTGGATTTCATGAAGCCCATGCATGTTTGCCCCAGAGGAATCCTTCTTATGCACCTCTGTGTCATATTTCAACCCATTTTGAAATATACATTGCTTGTTTCATTTTGTTTCTTTCTCGCAGATACGTATCTTCATATTCGTTACAAAATAGTGACGCCATTTTCTATTGGTCTTACGACTACGTCTCACGAATGCGTAGCAGAGTTTTTGGTCCAAGGTCTTTTTGTTTATTTTCATATGATATTAGAGACACACCTTGCTTAAAGTGAGTTAGGTGATACGTTTCCACGGAATTCCACATATCTTGCCTCTCTGAAAAGCCCTAAACTGGTGGAGAAAATGCCTGACGTGTGGCATCGCAGTAACGCGGCCTTATATTTTCGTTTTACTCAGTGGCTATAAGTCGCTGTAAGGTAAGTTAAACTAATCCTAGTGCGTATCACTGTTTTTTATACAGTTTAAAGGCATGGAAATTAAGTCCAACACCGTTGTTTGTTCACATCGGTTTGTCTGTCTCGTTCTGATCAGTTATTCAGATTTATTTTTCTTTCCGTCCAATTGTATAGTCCTGTCTCTTTCAACTTACCTATTCTGTAACCCTCAAGCAGCAAGATCCAGGCTAGTTGTTGCATTAACAGAGGCATATTGGTGTAGAAAACGGCACTACCGCAGAGAGAAAGACAATCCACTAGTTAAACTCCCGCACGTTTCGTCATGTCCGTATCATCGCGAGGCGTGAAAAAGCATATCAGGCCGGGTCTCTCTTAATGTCATTAACAAGGCGGCGGAAGGCTGCACGGGTCCCCGGTTAGCGCCGGAATCGCACTGTCAGATCATCAACTGGCAACATCATCAAAACTCGGACGCGTGGCTCGACTCCTCCATAGTGAAACCAGACCGCGGAAACCCAAGCCCCCAACACAGAGCAAAATTTGTCGTCACGCGGTGCGGGGCCTGACGATTTTTTTCCCAGAGCATTTTCTCTTTTTTTTTCCCAGGCAAAGTCTGTCATGCGAGCAGCTGCCGGGGTTTATCCAGCCGTGTGCGCTTGATATTTGCACGCTAGCCGAACAGTTGGTAGCGGGATCGATATACGTGCCGTGAAGAAGATGATGATGACGATACGGGATGATGATAATGATGACAATAAATAAGGGGGTCTTGGTGGCAGTGATGGTGTGCGGCGATCGCGATTGGCAGGGGGCTGCCTTGTGCTGTCCGCGCTGCCCAGAAGTTCTCCCGTCCCGATCTCCCCAGTGGTGGGCCCGTGCTCGCACGGTGAGCAACAAGGCCCTGATAATTAGCTAAGGTTCAGGGACAATTTCTTGGCGCTGCGTTTGAAGATCTGTTGATGGTAATGTGTGTTGATGGGATGCAGGGACTGTGTTGCTGGCTAATCTAGTTTGAGGGAGTTGATCGATGCGGTGTCGTGGTATTTCGGTGTGTAATTAAACGCGAAAGGGCTGTACATTAGGCCCACAATAACAGTTGCTACTCTGTTCAGTGAAGATGTTTAGGTTATAAATACCCATGGCGCCACTGTTTGGTATGGTCTCTCTGCCGACATTATAATCATTTGTAACATCGACTGTAGTGTTTTCGTCTTCTTGTAATTGTCGTCATTGTTTAGTTCATTGCAACATCACATCGTGTCTTTGTCACTTCGTCTTCGTCATGATGGCATAACCACGGGCACGCCTTCTGTACAAGCCCTTGCCCCCATACCAGTTCCTCCGTTCAGAATGTGGACGGAGAAATGTTTGTAATTATTGACACTGCGATTAAAATAAATTACATGTCCCTCCAAAGAGAGTTATACCGCAAATTTACCCCCAATCATATTAATTGACCGTAAATTTCACCAGTGTATGATCAGTGCCATCGTTAGTTCAAGCCATAAGCGACGTTTTCACTGCCACTTCGCGCACCTCCATTACTATTGCTCGGCTCAGTAACCGGTCAAAGGCCCCATCATGTGATATTTGGATGAATTTGAATCCTCCCCCTTGGGATCCGAGTTGACAGATGCACGAGCCCAAGCATACCTGCAGCCAGACTAGCCCTGGGGGCCCGCACGGTGAAGGGTCCCGCGCAGATGGTATAGAGTTGAATGCTCAGTCGTGGAGGCTCACTCAAGTGGCACATCACACACAGGGTAGTGGCAGCGAGGGATGAAGTGCCTCGAAGTTGACATTTTCACGATGATCAGTTAGTCTTTATTATGTTCATTAATTCCATGACCATCATCGTTTTTACTTATACTCGATTACACGTACTGTGAATGTGTTGACCATTGTGGTTAATGGGTTCAGGGAGTTGGTGAGACTGTGAGGAATGACAGCGTTGAGGATGGTGGTGGCGGTGTGAGGGTTACGATGGTGGTGACTGTGGTGAGGTCTTTGGTTATGCTGCTGCTATAATGATCATTGTGGTCATGGTTATGATAATGGTGCTGGTGATGATATCATAGCGGTTATCGCTGAGATGGTAATATGTTGTAATGTAGTACACTGTGTGGTACCTACGGCATCGAATGGCAATTTTTCTTTTGGGGGCAACACATTTGGGAATTTCTTTACGTAACAATCTAAGGAATAAGGCTAAATTTCGGTCTCTACGTGCTTGCAATTGTAATCGGCCTTTTGAGGGGCCAAGCTACTCATGGCCCCCTTAGATCCACCAGTAAAGTCACGGTGATGGTACCGATGATGCCTCAAAAGTCCAATAAGTCTTCTGCCATGCACTGCATGATCATTTTCTTAAATTCCAGAAAGCTTAGCTTCTTCTAAGCAACCAACCCTTATTCACGCATCATATTTTACCAGTTCACTTTGATACTGCCATTTACAGTGCTAATGTAAACACATGCAAAAATGTAGACTGTATACAGATTGGGTCGGATGTCATCTGTCTTTACCAATGGGTCAATATATGGTCAGCGTCAGGATTTCGGACTGAGACCACAGATACAGAAGAAAGGATTGACACATGGTACAAACGAAACAGTGGCTGTTATTAGACACCGTACTTTAGACTTAAAAGACTCGCTATACCCTTTAAGGTTTCAATGCCAAGCTGCGTGGCTGCCATCTTGCAGGCCAGTGCTTTTGTTCCACAGGGTATGGTATAGATGAGGTTAAATCTCCCTGTGGAACAAAGTAACTGTCCTGCAAGATGGCTACCACGCAAAACCTCTATAAGCCAAAGATGTTCTTACTGTTTTCTCAGTGCTTATGAGGAGTATGTTATGGGTCTATGTGGAATGACTATTTTGACTCCGTTATTGCACAGAATTGATTAGGAGCCACAAAAAATTCACATCCTTAATTAAAAAGTTATCATTTTTTTGCAATGGCTTAGGCCTAGTGTGGGGACTTGCTTTCCATTACCCTTTTCCCGAATAGAACATTCCCCTGCTCCACATTGTGCGGTTTAACATCTTTGTCTGGTAACACATTCAATTGCCTGTAAATCGTGGTCAGTAATGTGCCGTCAGGACTATTGAGCTTATCCCTGTGCATACTGACACCAAAGATATTTGCTGATAATGTCACGCGTAATGTTTGGCCGATAATTAAAACACGGCTCGCCAATGTCAGCTGAGTTGGGCGGGCAGCAGGCTCCAGGGGCAGCCTGTCACGTGGCTGGTGTCACTCCTGTCGTTCGAAGTGGCGGGGGGGGGGGGTAAAATGGAAGCTTGGACCGAAGCGTACAGAAGCAGGAACAGGCTTGCAGAAAGGGGCCCTTAGAATACGCCAACCCCGCCCTTCTGCAACTTGGCAATAAATGTCAGGGGTAACTTGTCAATTACACCTGTGCTGCGGATAAACCCACTTTTGTCTAAGGCATTTGTTAACCCTAGCGTTTAAAATCTAAGTGGTATGGCCTAAGCGTCAGAAGGCGCAACTTTTGTAAGCCCTCGCAAGGTTATTTTGTTTTGATCTAGGGTTCGTCGCTGGCACTTTTTTCTATCGCTCCAGAATAATTTCTAAACATTTATAGTTGGAACAAAAGGGGAATACTTGTACTTCAGACTGTGGCCCCACATTTGGCAGTCATATCAGTTGAGCAGTAGAGGGCGCCTCTAGAAAAAATTACACCAGATGGGACTGCGGCAGAGTGTATGGCCGTGTCCGAAACGGGCTTCCAGAGCTACGGCTAGGTCTAATGTCTACGCGTCTCCAGGCATTTCCAATGGAGTGAAGACCTAGACCTAGCTCTAGACAAGAGATTCGGATGTAGCCTAAGCCTTTAAAGTTTAGACGCAAAATTGATCCTATGTGCAATGATGCACATCGTCAGCGTCCATTCGGTGGTGCATTAAATTTGGAGCCATTTCTGTTTGGAGAGGATCCACTCGTTACACCTTTTTTTTTTCTTTGTTTACGATTCTGAATCCCTCAGCCCAGCATGTAATGTATTTATTATGTTGATCGATAGCGCCTCACCGCTGGGGCTATTTCTACCGCCAACACTGCAACAAACCGTCTTGTCAAACAATGCAGTCAATCCCTTAAGGCCTCTTGTTTCCGAGTCATCCCACCGCACCACACTTCCTGGTAACCCTATTCCGCCTCTTGTTCCGCTTGAGATCTCCTGTGGTTCTTGCGTAGCCAGCTTGTTTTTGTACTATTGCCGATTTAGGTCTGAATGAAGGTAATTACGGTCCCTGCCTGGCCCATTCACACCACGCGCGCCACGCCACAGAATTTCAAAATGACCCCCCTCCCTCACCTCAACAATGAGCTAACCGAGGCTTGTAACTACATAAGCCGAACAAGTACAGCCACAACAAAGTCATTTCGGCATAATGAGACGCCAGGATCTATTTCCACTCAGTCTGTTGGCGCCCCGTATATTTTTCCACAGACGAGAGAGCGTTGGTGCTCTCGATTACGCCTGGGTTCAAGTCAGCCAAAGTGTGCTCTTTGCATTGGTAAGTTTGAAAGGGTAAATGTTTACAGGGGTACACATGTTTTGAAGGCATTGTAGACTCGCTATTTTGATGACGAGACATTACTGTTGGTGTGGCAACTGGCGTCAAATTCCCTTGCAGAACAGATTCGGAGGTGCCTCAGTCGACTTGGTTCTATTAAGTAGAGGGGTTATGAACTGTTTATGTCTTCAGGGATTTATCTTATTTTATTGGCTATTGTCGCCAAACCATTTCTGCTGGTGTCGAGTTACACGTTCTACAAAGAAATACAAATAAACATATTCGTCTTTGTCAAGGAAATCAGAGATTTTATGCGTAAATGATAAGGATGAGCACGACAGACAGACAGATTGATGCGTTGACTTCCCCCAGGATTTTACCATCACCCTACCCGGCCCGTCAAATTGCTGGCTACACAGTAGACACCATGCGCTGCACCTCCTGGCGACACGAGGCCATCTTCTCGGAAAACCCTTCCCCCGTATTCGACCGGGGGTTACAGGTGACCCCCAGGCGCGCCCGGTTACGACTTCCCGTGGCGCGGGTCAAGCACAGGGTTCTGAAAACCGAGGACAACTTGTCCTTAGCGGCAACGGCGAGGAACGGCCGGCGGTGCCGAGCCTTCTCCCTCCCTCTTGATGGGGTCAACAGCTTCACACTGGTCGACAACCTCAGCGCGAGATTCGACACTTGTGGGTGGTATAAATACACGAAGCCTAAATCTACCGTAAGTACAGACAATATTTATCTTTTCCAACACTTGATTTTTTTTCTGTTTCTGATAATTATCAATCTGTGGCACTTTGAATGAGTAGTTTCATTCTGAAATTCCGGGTGATCCCACAAATAGCTGTACTGTCTTGAATAGTAATCCAACGAGCTGACAATCAATCATTAGCGTTGAAATCGCAAATTAAAGTAGCCTTAGGACGCTTTTGCTCATCAAAATTGAGGAAGATTTTTTAATCTGGCGTCAGTTTCTGTAACTGTAAAGAGTTCTGAATTTAAAATAAGTCAATTAATGGCACTCTAGTCAGGAAGCCGGCGGCAACAATGGTATTAACAATACATGTACATGAAGAACCCATAAGTTAAGTCTTGGCTTGAAATTTTCACGCAAGCTTTTTTTTTTCTCCTCTCACTGTGAAATTCATTTCTGCCCACTTGTTTTGGGCTTCACCTCAAATATTCTGCAAACCGCCGGGTGCGTCTCTTTTTGATTGAGAGAGGGCGGTGTCGGGTCCCCCTGCAAAATTATTCTGCCCTGTAATGACAGTGCTGAAATTTCAGGCCCCAGTGACCGATAACAAAACTAAATTGACTTCGTTTTCACGGTCTTGGAGCTTTGTGTGCCATCTGTTGGTAACAACTAGAAAATACAACTGTCTGTGACAGAACTGGACTAAAAGTTGCATAGTTTGACACAATGTTATGGCGCCACCAAATTTCTCTTCCTGCGAGTGAAAGTATGTACGCTGGTGTCCTGGCAACAGACAACACATGGACACACTTGAGCGCATGGGGGCGCAAATATCGCATCAACGAGCCGGAGTTAAGACAGATACCCTGTCCTCTCACCGTGTCCCTTGAATTGCGGTAAAATTAGAGCCTGTTGACGTAAACAGGCGATTGAGTGGGTGATTGAAGCGCTAGCGGGCAACAAGTGCAAGTGGGACGTAAATGTGATTGATTTTCAAGAGAATTTTGCAGCTGGATCAGGTCATCATTATGAAATCGTAAGCTGTCAAACGGGTAAGTGATTTAAATGATAATGAAATTGAACATTTTGAAAAGAAAATCCACATTTAGACGTAGGCCTACACTGTGTTGGTCATGTTTTGTCCTCATGCCATGGCAAACCTCTTTCATGGAAAACTTCAAAGTCATTCGGTTCAATGCAGGTAGTTACCTATACTACATACACGTAATAAACGCTACATTAAAACTCGGAAAATCAGATGAAAATAAAATTCATCTGAACTTTGTACCGATGTGAAGTCAGTTCCTTGTTTGACATTTGACATTCAATGTTGAGCAAGTACCCGTTTGATGTTCGAACGTTGACTAAGTAATTGTTTGACATTCAGGATGCACATCCCTAAAAGCCAAAGCGATGGAGCACAAAAGGGACCCCAAAACACACCCCGCCACCGTGTGCATCCATTCACTACCCAATTTACTTTGTACATACCATTTCACAATGATGTATGCACAAACAACTCTCTCCAATAGAGGGAACTAAGGGCATGGGGTTCGTCGGGGTCAAACATGCCCTGAAATGTAGACGATGGTGTTTTTTAGGGCATTTTAATTTTTAGATGAAAAATAAAGGTTAATTTTATATACTTCCTGGTTTCATTGAACTATTTCACTCAACTGAAATAATATACATCAATCCAATGCCCGGCTCTAAACTTCTTTTTCAAAGTGTTTCTGTACACTTTAGTGACCCTGTTGCCCCCATTTTGACCAGGGTAAAGGTACTTTTCCATGGTCCAGACGGCTCTGGCGAAAGTCTTTTCTCGTCTGTGGAGTTCTTTGCTTGCAAACCAGGGTTGAAAAGTGAATGCATGACACCACACTTTTCTCCAATTGCAATGAAATATCCAAACCCCATGCCCCGCCTGGAGATTACATGTACGTTGAATCCTGGTAACTCGGGGCATGGGGGTTTTTTGGGTCAAACAAGCCCTGAAATGTAGTTTGCACAGTTTGTTTTTTGTCCAGGTTTTGTTTTCCATCCCTTTTAGGGACATTTGCATCCTGAATGTAAAATGGTCACTTATTCAACGTTCGAATATCAAACAGTTACTTGTTCTTTATTGAATGTTGAACGTCAAACAAGGAATAAGTAACAAAGTTCACTTTGTAGCAGGTATGTAAAATTGAGATTTATGAATCACAGTATTAGGAGTTTGATGAAATTTCACTGATTGTGAAATTTGAGTAAAACATACATATATTGCTCTGCTAAGACTCAAGAAGGGAAAAATGAAAGTGTGTCACATTAGGAGCTGTGCCGTGTTAGGGTACATCCGTAGCCGAGACTTCTGGTTAGGCCTAACTCTACCAACATGACTAATATGACGAATCAGTCTTTAGAATCCCATTCAGTTTGGAATATTTCTAGTTCTGGATCGTTTCAACTGTTACCTCAATTGAATTGGTCTCCAACTTTTTTGGGGGGGGTGAGTTCTTTTAAAAGTGATCATCAGTGATGTCTGCGGACATACCGGGTATATCTGCATTAGATCTGTCGAGGTTTGGTCTTTTGGTTATTATTATAAATGTAAATTACATGCTTGTAAATCAAGACAGCAACAACTTCACAATTACATACATATATACTTTTTATAATTTTTTGAAATGAGCAGAAGACCACATTTTCACTAAGACTAGCCTGAGATTAGGCCTTAAGTGCTTGGAATTACATTCATGATGTAAGCTGTTGTGTGAAATCTACCATTGCAATTACTTTTTCAGAGTTGCTCAAGCATTCACACCAGCACAGTAAGTAATTGAATACACCCCTGCAGACCAAGAGCTATCCCAGTAGAGAAATCCCAGATTTAATTAGTGGATATTTTACCATAAGAAAAAAGTACCTTTTATGCCCTGTTGTGTTTTCTGTAACTCAGTAAGATGTTTACCTCATTGATAGGGTAACCGAATCTTGTGTTACGGCCTGCTTCATTACTTACTCTACTTCACAAATTGCTTGTTTAGCGTCGGTTTTAACCATAATATTGAAACTTGTGGCGCCCATTATTAGCAAAAGTCCTCTTTGTCAGATCTGTCCTCATTGAATTTGAACTACACTGGGATGTTACTGATATTTTTCAATCATGCCTAAGATTGAATTACCAACATGAAAAGGAGCACAGTCTTTGTTGAAACCAAGGAGGTCTTCACATTTTTTAACCCTTGTTTTCTTTAGAGCTTATTGACTGTACTTTATAGTAAGCTTCATATGTATTGAAAGGTGTTGGAGGTTGCAGGATGGGTGTGCTGGAGTGAGGGTACAGTGTTTGGCGGTCGTTTAGTGGTAAGGAAAATGGACTTCGAGTTTTGCTTTAGTTGAATGCAGTTGTCTTTTCATTGCAGGATGTTTCCAACTACAAGTATCCAGTTAGGATAGAAGAGCCTTCCAAGCCCTTGGTGCTGTTCTTCATTCAAGGGATGACATTCTGATCAGCCACTGAATTATATTCTGCCATACTCAAGTGCAATCATGTTAGATCCCAGTCTGCCCTGGTTAGCCGTGGGCTACCGCAACTTCAAGCAGGAAGACTTCTGCCAGCGACAGATCCGGGATGAGATGAGCAAGTACCGTGTCGATGCGACCGACGTCCGGAGCATGTTGCGCTCTTCTACTCCACAAGGCCAGCAGCGGAGGCGGGTAAAGAGTGCCACGACGGCCCGCTTTGCCAGCCGCAGTGTCGACAGCTTGTTCAGCAGGCCTGTGCCAGCGCGGCCAAAGAGTGCCCAGTTGTTCCACCGAAGTTATTCCCATCACCAGGACGTAGAGCGGTCGCCTGCCTCAAGACAGCCACCCCGCCCACGGAGCGCAATCCTGCCCCACCACCGGCCCTCAGCAGCACAGAACCGCAGCGTGACTGCCGTGGAACGGCAGCATCACGCAGAGCAGACAATCAAGCTCTTCATGGATGAACGGGAATCCAGGTGTGCCTTTTGTCCTGTGGAATGCCGTCCCAAGTCTAGCAGCAGCAATAGGCCGACATCATCAACTGGTCTGGTTGCGGCCCACGTGCCCTCACACTATGATAGATACATCTTCTGGACCAGACCAAGAACTGCCCCAGCTACGGTATGGGTGCTTTTGTCCTCAAATTAAGAATGGGAAATCATGTTCAATATGGCAAACGCTCATGGAAATTTTCAAGCTATCCCTGTCTCAGCAGGCGTGTGGTCATTAGCGTACATGGGTGACCCTCACCATGTTTACAGGGAAACTTTCTATTGCTGGGCAAGTTAGGACCGAATATTTGGAATTGGTCCCCTAAAATTACCGTAATGACAACAACTGCAGAGCAAGTATAGGTGCCTGAGAACTCTTGTATAAATCTACAGTGTAAAAGATTGAGGTACACGTAGATGTTTGGCATTGCTTGAAAGTTGAAAGTTTTATTTAACCTAGCCTTTAGAATAATAATTACTGTAGGAAAAACACTCAGCATTGTGCTTGGATCATCAGTGTATACCGGTACATTGACAACATTACAGGAAATTGTGTACAGTCGTTAGACATGTAAAATGCTCTATGTTGCCAGTTATTGACAAGTTTTTCAGTTATGTGTTAAGTTCCTGGGGTGTCATCAAGAACTGTATGTATGTGTAAGTTGCTTGTGAAACTTCATTACTTAGAGCTCTGTTAGTTCAGAAAATCTGGATTTTTAAATTCTTTGTAAAATTGCAAGTAGAACATGTTTAGAAGGTCTTGAAATTCTTGTTGCATTTGATTGTTCAGGGATTTATTACTGTTTAGTGTTACGAAATTGTTATAAAACACAATTTTTGTTCACTTTTGTTTTTGTTGGGGAGGGGAGACTTCTTAGTACTAAGTACACGTATATCACATCTAAACTCAAAATCTAGTGTATGCTAAAGGTCGGGGCATGAAATTTCCACTCATTCTGTGGATGGCTCCCATGCAGATCCGTGGACTTAGTTGGCCCAGATTCTTTAAGGAGAGAGCAGTGTGAGGCCATGTTAAAAGCATGCCTCTGTATACAGTGGATAGGAGGTTTACACTTGGCAATAGGACGGTGTGAGTTTTGAGTCCCACCCTCCTGAGCTTACGAGTGCTTCTCACAGAATCTTGCAAAGACTTCAGAGTAAAAGTGGTTGTAGCATCCCTTGTGTGTGTCGAATTCAGCAGGCAAACCCTCAATCTAAAATATTCATCAGTACTCAGCAGCAAAGTACATGTACATGTACTCTTGCTGGAGCACTCAACTCAAATTTTGTTTGACATTCTTAAATTTTCACCTTTATTCTCGGTCTGATTTTGTTCTTTGCAGAAAAAGGAATTTCTTCAGCTACCAAGACACAACAATGTAAGTGTATGTTAATTTTATATTGTACATGTTTGCATCATAACTTTATTTTCTGTGATGCTAAGAGATCAGGATAACTTTGATCAAAGGACTAAGTGTTGAAATTCCGGAACTTTTAATTACATACATGTACACACATGTGAGCCTGAGCAGAAGAGGTACTCGTGGATTTCTATCAGATGCAGAGCTGTAACTTGACCAGATCACAACAACCCAGCAAATATCCCTCTAGAGATTTAAATGAATGCTGTTCCACTGAAACGAGAACAAAGCTGTTCACAAGAAAGCAAAAAACAGAGGCACAGTCACTCATTGGCCTAAGTCCTAACTTAAGCTGCTTTTTGGTGCATGAAAATGCTGCATGGCTATTACCATTGAACGGTCAATGGTTATGTTTTCTGCCATCTTGAAATAATCACAGGCTGAAAGAGTATACCGGTACTTTGAGTCTGACTGAGGTTATACTCTCACTCAATGTCAGAAGTAAGGAAAGCAAGTTGCAAAACATGGCTTGAAGAAATTCTCACTTTCCTGCAGGTTGCACTCATGCTGTTCATGTCCATGAGTTTACTTGTGTTTTATTGAGTAAATTACTTGAATGTAACCTTGTTTATGCCCCAACTACATGTATGGCATCAGTCCCAACTATTATCGGGATGGTCCCAAGGATAGCACTGGAGTTGGCCCGGCCCAATCACAGTCAGCACATTTCTTACGAAAATTTCTCAACTCTCTCGAATTCAATACAGTTCACACCCCACAGAATTCATCACAAGTATGCCAAGGTGGCATTTCACCTACAGCACAAACAGACACTAGATGCTGGCAAGAGTTACGGACATACAGTAAATGAAATGATGTGGGTACATGCAATAGCACACCATGGAGGAATAAGAATACATGTACTCGGGACAAACACTTGCATTCTATGCCATAGTTGGGCTGGCCCAACTGTAGTATTACAGTAGGGATTGTCCCAACTAGTCCAAACTACAGTTGGGTCAAAAGCCGTAGTTGGGGCGCAAAAGCTTTAATGTCAGAAGTAAGAGAGTAGCAAAAGTTAGCATGAAAACTATTCAACAGCCGGTGTCCCCAGCTGCTCGGCTGAGGTAATTCCATTCAAACATATGTAATGCATTTACTCAGCCTTGCTGTTATTTAACTGAGGGAAATATGAGCCTGCTTGTTCAGTCACATTATTTACGCATTTGAGCTTCTCGACAAACAAGAGGATTATATGGAGAGCTTTTTTTTTGTGAGATTTTGGATGTGAGTGCATGGGCATGGCATTGCCGAAGACTTTGGACTTTATCTATTGGCCATGTAGAGGTAATAGCCAGGCTCTGGAGGACTATCATGGATTGTGTGAAGTACCCCATAAAAGTCAGCTGGTATTTGTTTAGCCTCTTGTAGCCATGACAACCATTGATGTGCTGCTAATCTGATTTGCCCCTATAACAACCAGGGATGGACTGCAAATCAACACTTGAAAACACCAGGGAGACGGTCTGCATTGGAATGGTGCTAGAGGGTCTCAATTTCATTTGACACTAATGTTGTGCATGAAATGTTAATTTTGCCAGCCCCGTTTTTGGTCTAATCAGCACTGTTGAGTTGTTCTTTATCATATGAACCAGAGATAGATTTCTTATTTTTGTTATTTCTTATTTGTGTAAGTCAAGAGTTCTGGAAAAGTTGCAAGAAAAAACCTTTAGTTACATGCACATGTAGTAGTTCATGTAACTTTAGTGACAACCATCACAGAATCTTGATTGTGAATAAATGCCACTTGCAAACTGGCCTCTAAATCGATATACATGTATGTAATTAATAATGCTGATTTGATGAAAACAGAGTACATGTAGTGTGTTTAATAGAGTGGTCACTGTTTAAATTCAATTATAATACAGGATTTGTAAGACAGACAACATTCGTCTTTCAAGGGTCCAATTTGTTATCCCTGCTTGTTGGGCTGATAACATTTGAAAATCCCTGAAACTGTTTCAGATTTCTAAGAAGTAAATCATTTCAGGTACATGTACAAGTGGCCAATCAACCATAACCACCAACTCTGCCCTCACAGAACATTGATATACCTCGGTTGAGGTACATGGGCTATATCAACAGTGCCCTCATTTAGCAGGAAAAGCACCAGTGTATGCGGGGGAGGGGGGCAACTTGCCCCGGAGGAATTCTTTAGTTTTATTTTCATTTTAATATTTATTTATCAATTTGTTATTGTAATATTTACATGTATCAAATATTGGCACCAAAACCTGAAGAAAACAACACCAGGAAATATAAATGCTAGGATTTCGAGACTGAGAGGAAGGCTTTTGATGACCGGTATTTTATCTCCCCCAACTTCATGTCAAATAAGCCTGAAGCTACTGTTGCTTTTGACTTTTCTCCTCTAACACCAAGAGTTGGATATGCCGCTGAGGAAAAGTATACAAAATGTAAATGAGTTTAAAAGAGCACTTTCCAATGAGAGTTATCAGAAGACATGTCAAATAGTTAAAAGGATTATAAACATAGAACATTTGTGATTAGTGCATGTGGAAATGGCCTGTTAATGAATGTCGCATTTTCTTACCCGAAAAAACTGCGGGGGGCAGGTTTTTTACCCACGAATTTTTCAACCTTGCAATTGTGTTTTGACCCAACCAAGCACTATGCATTATTGCGTTAACTGGGAAAATGAAAAAAGAATTCTTCCATGGAACAACTAAGGAAAAGTATGAGTGTTTACACGCCATCCCGTGTCAAGTGGTTGAAATGAGCTTTTTTACCAACTGATACACAGATAAGGCGAGGGACTGTTCCGCATTACACCAACTTTGTTAAACGGGTGGAGCTGGGTCTACGAGACAGGACCCCATCCCCGCCCCCCAGGAGGCGGATCGCGTTTGAGGACGAGTCAGGCAAGCGGCACTCTCCTTCCCTGGAGTCATCGTCAAGTGCCGATGAAGAAGAAGGGGAGTTAGTTCTATCTGAGGAGGAGGATGATGGTGAGTTGCTCAGTTGGAAGACCTAAAATTGGACAAATTAGATGGGACAAAGAGACTTGATAACCTCTTTCTTCTTGCATTCCTTATTCATTTGTGACCTGCTCTGTGACATTGAGCCACAAGTCACCATGGCCACCGTTTAGTAATACCCAGTCAAAAGAATCTTGTATCGTGAAAATCAGTGGAAACCGTCAACATTTTTCACCAATATTCATTTCATTAATTTCATCACTTTTTACCTTTTCACAAATGCAAATGTTCGGGCTGATAGTAAGACGTATCAACAAATTTTTTAAAGGTATCGAAAGTGTAAATCTGACGTTCTCGAGCCATAGGCTTTACGTGGTCTTCTAGTACAGAAATCAATACTGAATTGTTATATTATTTAGAGGTTTCATACAAATTAATTCCTATCAGAGGATGAAATAGAAGAAGATGTGTCAATCCGCATCCCAACACCTATAGAACCTCCTCCAGATGATGGACCAGAGGAACCACCCTCTGAGGAGGGACGTGAAGCCTGGACACAGCCCAAGGCACCAGTGAGTATACAAATATAGCTTAGCATTGCTTTGCAGTAAACTGGGTTGCCAGCCATTACCTATGACTGGTACTCCAATGATTTTTGGCTAATCTTGTAAATTTGCTTAACAGTTTCTTTTCTGCAACTTCATAAAGTTTGCTTATTCATAAAGAGACATTCAAGATGTCATCACAAATTTCACATCCTGTGCCCAATTCGTATCTTAAGATTGAGTTTCCTCGTGAGATCTCCCAAGGTTGTCTTTATGTTGTGAGTACGTGTGTATATAATCTTAAAAGAAGTTAATATATGTGACATTGGAAAAGAATTGAAACTTGTGGAACTGGGACGTGATTTTGAATGCCAGTAAAGGTACCGTTGTTTTAAAGACTTTAATCACTCTTAGTGCAAAATAACTTGATGTTATAATGTAAGATCTATGAATGTGTTTATTTGAGCAATAGTTGAGCAGTATTTCTATTGTCTGTACAATAGACTCCATCCCCAGCACTGTCTGGCAGAAACAGTCCTGAACTAGATGTACCCGAGACATCACCTGTTGATGAACCAGAAGAGCCCCCACCCCCAAGGGAACAAAGCCCACCCCCAAGAGATCCCACCCCACCCCCAAGGGAGCCTACCCCACCTCCCAGCGAGCTCACTCCTCTCCCAAGAGAACCAACTCCACCCCCTAGGGAGCCCACCCCTCCACCGAGAGAGCCCACCCCTCCGCCAGAACCCAAACCCAAGAAGGAGGTGAGAATTCAGGAGACGCCAGTGCCTCCTCCGGCAAAGCCCAAGACGGTGCCCCAGACGCCGGAGAAGAAGACCAAGTCATGCCTTGCCAAGAAGCCAGAGGTCCCCAAGGAAGTCCAGGTGAGTCTTTGATTTGTCCCACTGGTGTCCAGCCATTGGTTCATTTGGAACAAAGAAAAACTCGGGGGGAGGGAGCGTAGGGGTTGTGTAAGTATAGCGAGTGTCCTGTAATTGCACAGACGGTACTTACGAGCTTTTCATGGTTTATGAATCTTGTTTTATGATTAGAAATAGCCAAGTGGTACACTAGGGCTCTATTCAAGATAGGATTGATTGTTTTATTTTGTGTCCTTGGGCAATATACTTTACTACAATTGCCAGTAGCAGAACTGAAATTTTTCACTGCTTTCCTAGAAACAGCTTTTATATTGCATATTTTGCCAAATATTATGAAGGATGTCCGTAGTAGCCGAAAATATTGATCCAGTTCTCAAGCAAAGTAATATGTAACCTGCTCTGCAAAGTGAGTCTCAAGTCACTGGAGCCACTTTTGAGTTTTATTTCGTATTAGATTGAGGAATTTGAGCTCTGTGTTTTGATGTGTCGCTCAGCTTGGTATGATTAAAATGGATGCCGTGAGACTGTTCAGGTTTCCTATTGCTTAAACACTCTGCAAGATTCTTTCGAAGGCCTTTTGCTCAAAAATGGCTCTAGAACACATGACTCATTTTTGCAGAGTGGGTCACATATATTGTTAAAATTGTCAGAGAAAAGTTTCTGAAATGTGACCGTTTTATTGTTGGGTTGTGCCAACATGGACAACAACAAGCCTTCGATGTAATTGTTGGAATCACTATTGTCTCTTTCTCTCCCTCAGCCACAACCCAAACCACCAACACCTGAACCCGCCCCAAAAGTGGTTGAGGAAGTCGCTACGCAGGTGGAAGATCAACCTACTGAGATTCCGCCCTTGGCTACAGAAGAGGAGAGTACTGAAGATGCCCAGACAGTGCAAGACGCTGCCCAGGAGGAACCAGGAGAACCGGAGCCAGAACAAACTGGGTAAAGCTGTTTAGCATTGTGCAGGACTATCGAGTGTGCCACGCTCGATTCAGTTTTCTATCAAGGGAGAGATTTGTCAAAAGTTTTCCAGATATCAGGATTCTGGACACCGGCCATGTGGATTTTTTTAGGTTTCGAGACTTTTGATAAAATAGGAAAACACCAAGGGCAAGGTTTTACACAATCATAGCGATTTATAAGAGAACTGCTGATTTCTTATCTTCTAAATTTTCTGAAAAGTCACTGCATTTAAAATGCTTCATGGATCTCTCCTCATCCAATCTCACCCTGCTGCTCAGTATAATTTGCATTTACAGTATTTCTCTACACGTCTTTAAGGAACACAACAACACATATGGTATTGGAAAAATGGAACAAATAGTACATTACACATTAATGATTGTGCATGTCGTCAAGTCCTCACAAGAACAAATAGTACATTACACATTAATGATTGTGCATGTCGTCAAGTCCTCCCAAGAACAAATAGTACATTACACATTAATGATTGTGCATGTCGTCAAGTCCTCCCAAGAACAAATAGTACATTACACATTAATGATTGTGCATGTCGTCAAGTCCTCACAAGACCTCACATGTTTCCCACAAATCTGTTACAAACTATGTACATAGATCAAAGGCATTTTGAAAAACTTAAAACCAGTGCGTTTACTTACTACAGTGATTTGGACAAGCCAGCCCCAGAAACAGAGGACAAGCTGGAAAAGAAGAAACTTGGCCCACCACCAAAATACAAGGTGGACTTGTTTGGTGTCGATTCTCAGGTATGGTGTTCTGAATACTGCTGTGGCTGATTTCCCTGTCTAGTTTTTATTTGAACCCAGTTGATGTTAATTGTAGGTAATGCAACTCCCTGGGCCAAAAAGAAACATTTAGATACATAAACAAACAATGTGGCTTTAAGGTTAGAAAAAAAATGACTTGGTATCAGCATCTGTTTCATGGGAACCACTCTGTTAACTTGTTTTCATGCTGAAAGTTCAAGTCACTTTTGTTTCATTCGATATTTCCTTATGAAATGTGTTTGCTCAAGAGACATACAAATGATTTTTTTCTTGTTATGTTCACATGCAAGGATCAGTGTTTAAAGACAGAAGCAGTGTTTTGGTTCCTAGTTAATTACTAGTCAGTTGTTCACATGGTAATGTACATAGATGTCACATCACATGACCAGTTTATATACTGGCCATTTTTTTTATAATTGCAATATTTGTTGACATTAATATCGATCTATTTTCCCTCATCTGACGATGATCCTGTTTGATTGCGACACAACGTAAAAATCCTTCACAGGCCATGAAAGTATGTATCAACTCAAATCGTTTGACGCCATAGCCTCACCATGCGCTAATATGCAAAGTGCACCCATCTTTCCTATTCCTCCCACCACAAATTCCAAGCTCCGCCCCTTGCCATGCACGTCACTTCTGAGTATGCACATTATCAACTTCCCAGCAACATCTTGAGCGCAATTCACTTAAATGGCAACAAATTTTATATTTGAAATTGTGAGACAATTCTATGTGTTTGCTTTATCGTTAATATGATGTTACTTTTGTTATTGTGATGTGTGTTTGAATGTCTGTGTTGCAGTTTCCACTTTGTTTGTTTTGTTTTTTGGTATCTGTTATTTCCATTTATTGTTTTCATGTTCAGTGTCCTGTTTGTATGACTAGTTTTGTTGTTTGTGTCAGTATTGTCTTTGTGGGTGGTGTTGGGGATGGTGTATATGGTGGTGGGGATTTAGCTTGCAGAGGTGCCACTAAAAGGTGACAGTGGTGAGATCACCAAAGTTGCTGATGAATTATGGGTATGGTTGCACTGCACCACACACCAATAATGCCAATAATGTCTGAATCACAAAAATTTTTAACGGTAAGTTTTGCCTTGCCACACTCCCGTCTCTTCAGCCATAAAACCAGCCTCTCGCACATGCACATCCTGCATAGCAACTAACAAAAAATAGCTTGTTGTCCATGACTGCCACAGTAATAGCGAGACGGGTTTTTTAAACATTGCAACACCTCTGCTCTGATCTGTGGATTCTCTCTTGAGTTTGAGTAACCCTCCCACCAGGCGAGCGAGCCGCTCACTCAGTTACAGCATTAATGAAGACAGCATGTTGTCAATAAAACATGATTAATGCCTGGTCAGCAATGCCGTCCGGATGAGATGCTTAATGCATGATTTTGAGTAATCTCCAAAGTTTGAGTAATCTCCAGAACTTGAGTAATCTCCAGAAGTTGAGTAATCTCCAGAGTTTGAAACTTTGGGTGATCTCCAGATCACAAGTCACCACAAGTCAGTCACAAGTCTTTCAGTCCACAATTTCATTCGTAGGAATTTGCGCTGCCTGTTTACAAATTGCCAAACCTTTACGTAGCACAAGAAGGGAACAAATGTCTCAGCATTATTTGCCTGAACAAACATGTACATGTACTAGATTTTTGCGAAAGCCTGCGTGTCTGTCACCAATAGTAATCAAAAATGGGCCTATCAAAATATAAGCAACAGCCAAGGAAACAATTTCAAGTCCTTGCATGTAATTAGACTTGGCATTGTTTTATTCCCATAGGATATCAAAGATGCAAATTCGGAATTTTTGATGCCCAGCTGGGGCCACCGTTACCGTCGCATTTTGCATCTTGGAGATTTCCACCATGTATGCCTTTCACACATTTTCAAACATGCATTGTAGATGCAAATGTCTAATCATGCAGTTTATTCTCCATGGTAGAGTTATGTATGCTTCTTGCTAACCATACATCATGTTGCTGTCAGGTAGAGCTTGCCTCATTTTTTAATTACTGTAAATAGTCTTGGAGTGCAAATTAGATTTTTCAGGATCAAAGTGAGAAGTTAGGTCATTTTGTTCATCCAGTGTCCTAAAATGCATTTGTGTCAGACATTCTTGCCATTTAGTCTGTACAAATTCAGTGTTTTTCCACTTTCTGAAAGTTGCCTTGATGATAGACACGTATATAAAGATGTGAAATTTTTTCTCTTTATGAGAAGTTGAAATTCTCGGAAAGGTGACTTTATGCTGTATTGCGGGAATGCAGGATGCATACTTTTGTTGCAGTTTGTGATCTCTTAGCACTTTTCTGCAGTACAGTAGCAACTCTTCATTTTCAATAATTTTTGGAAATTCCAAAGCTGGAAATCGTTGTGTGATTTGACTCTGGTTTGCTCGATGTGGTCTGAAACAGGACTTGCTGGATATGGAGATGAGGATGAGACGGAAAGGTCCGGGGAGCCATGTGTCTGACACGGAGTCCGCCCCACCTGACATTCCAGAACACCTGCTCAGGGTATGTGTGCCGTTACCTGCAAACTGCATGGTCTTAGTTCTTGATTGAAGATATCTGAAGTATTTCCCGTTGTTCAAAACTTGAACATTCTTGAATGTAGAGTTATCATAAATTGGTTACTTGAAAAAAATTCCAGTTAGTCCGAACAGTCTTCAGATCTTGCAGTCAGTGAAATTTAAGTCTGAATCAACTGGCTGCGGCCTAGAGTAACACAGGTATATATTCAAAATGGCTGAAGCTGCTAGCCATAGGCATGCATGCTGTTGCTAGCCGTATCTATACGTTTTGGACACAGCCTCTGCATGAACACTGAGGCTGCAGGGAGGTCAGCATGATCAGAAATGATGTCAGAACCACTGATTGTGTTGCCTGTCCAACACATTTTGTAGCCGAAATTAAATTTCCTGTTCAGAACTATGCCTTCCATCTACATGAAGAAATTGACCAATTCATATTTCTGTGTGCTGCTGTTAATCATTGGTCACTGCCGTTTTGTTTAAAGAGTGTTACACTTATTAACAGGATTGTGATGAAGGGAACACTAACTTTTTTGCTTCCTCAGAGGAGGCAGCCTTGGCAACAGGGTCGGCTAGCCCTGTCCCGCCGTGCTTGCCGGTTCGAGCTGCCCATGGACGTCCATCTGTTGGAGAACATGAGCCCCACCGAGTACCTACAGAAGTACTGCATCGTCAGCAAGAGGCGACAGGCCATGTATCGCCGGGCGTTCAGCAAGGCCGACCGGAGCAACAGCATGAAGATTAACAAGAAGGTAAGAGTGTATCTGAAGCACCGGGCTACGGCTGGAGATAGCACAGGGGCCTGCGGTGGCTTTCATACATGTAGACACTTCCGTTATTTCAAGCCGTAGTCATCTATTGAGACACAACCCAAGTACCCACCCCTAGGTACAGTATTACATGTACTTGTCTGCTTTTGACTGCTTGGTACTCAATTCTCCCCAGATTATTGTGGCTGAGGAGTCGGGGAAGAAATAACTGAAAAATAGATCCATTCAGTAGAAAACCCAGACAGTTTTTTTGACGGCGCATACTCTTGAGGTAACCAGCATCTGTTTATAATTTATCATGGGGCTTTCAACAGTTCATGATATTGACAAAATCCTTTGACTGGTGAGACTGTCCACCAACCCTTTTATTCCCCAGCAATGTATGTGAATGTTCTCTTTGAAAACAGACCATTGTAGCCTAGAATTGACCAAAGTTGCATCGTAACACTCAGTTTAGGTGTAGTAAGGGTCCGCAAACAAAAGTTGGCCCTTGGCAGCCGATCATCCGCTAGCCTTGCAAGCTTATTTGCATTGTCTAACAATGGGCTCTGTTATGCTAATTTTAGGTCCGCTGAGTCAGTGGACTAGTGAACATGTGAGGCTCGCGGACTAACCGCTGCTCAGATCTCTTTATGGTCAATATGTTGGATGAGCTTGGTTCACAAAAACCACCGGCATTTTTAGCCTCGGCAGTTCATGCCGCTGTCTCTTTTTGGACAAGAACCCTAAGGACAACTTTAATAAAATGATGTTTGTGATTTGTTTATGCTTGTAAGGATCACAAATACACTAGAACCATCGGAATGTAGACAAGGAGAGTGAATCACAGAAACTTGAATGCTGCTGCAACCTTGTTCCCAATGCCGGTGCAAAAGTTGCTGTGGAATTTGTGTGCATTCAAACAAAATTAGTCACATGCTTCATGTGACTAATTTGAGGTTCATGAAGAACCTCACAGCATACATGTGTAAACCAGTGTGTGCATGTGTTGTGTTCTGTTGAATACCATTGCTCCCCTATGCCTGCATAGAAGAGCCTGTAGATTTTGTGCACATTGAAACAAAATTGGTCACAGCTTTACAACTATTTATGCGGAGCAGCGCAATGTGTTACATGTGTATATTCTGACTGAGGGCTGTCCTCCACATACATTTGTGCCCTCAGCCTGTGAAAAAGTTCACCTGTATGGGAGACAGTGCCTTGTCCCCTTAGGCACCGGTATCTAAATGTATGTAGTTAAGTACATTGGCTTTTTTGGCGACTTTCCTTGCTCAGAACCTATGTAGTCATTGTCCCCAGGTAATGCAACTTTGCTAAAAAGGAGAGCTAAAAAATTTGATTTGGCTTGACATCCATGTAAGGTTGGGGGGATTTTTTGTCAATCACACTGCCAGCCATCCACCTACTGAACACACCTCCACTATCAACTCCCATTCTCTGGTGGGTGGACATTTTCAGTGCGTGTAATCCCATTTTCTAACAAAAGGCTACGGTCTTTGTAAAGGCTTGCACAGCTCAGCTCTTCAAAGGGAGTTTAAATGCCAAAATGCTCTATCCATTTCAATGTCCATGTTATGCATGGTTAGCCATGTTTACATGTACATGTTTGTTTCCTTCTGGAAACAATTTAGGACTCGACTAGTTGGTATTTGGTAAGCGTGTTGAGCACATGTTAATTTGGAGAGCGTACTTTTCAGCATGTAAACCAGTGCAGGAAAGTATATTTACAGAGGAGTCACAAAAGAGACATTTAATGAGAGTTTCTTAACAAAATATTCCTGATGATCAGGTTTTGAATCTCCTCAGAGCTTTTGTGAAGAATTAGTACAATTTATAGATATTTACACAGAAAATTTTACATTTTACAATGGACCCTTTATATTATGGTGTTTTTGCTATTCAGTGCATACATGTATTACTGTTACATCTTTTGAAAGAAAAAGGAAAAGTTTTGCTTGATTTTCTTTTTAGGTGGATTATCTAGAAAAAGAACTTGACTATTTACTACCTACAGTTGAAAATTGAAAACAAAACACTTCCGCTGACAGGATCAATTAACAAACAAAAACAAATTTGTTAACCGATCACAGTAACCTTACAACCGATGTTACCTCATAATCATATAAAAGATACTTGTTTCAATTTGAAATACTTTCCGATATTGGCCTGGGTAAAACATTACCAGTACATGGTTTGTTTTGTATAGTTTGTACAAAGAAAAGTTTCGCTTTCAGAACAACGTTAGTTTCTGTCAATAATTGTTCTCCAGATACAATTACAAGGATATATTCTTGCAGTTGATATGTTTCTAGTAATCAAATTTAGCCACAGTAACCATGGCAAGTGAAAGGCTGAAGTAGCTAAATGCTATGGTACAGCAACCGATTGGGAAACACTTTGAAAAGAGGTTGTCTTTGATGCCCCCACTTTTGAAGGAAATGTTTGCCTCGGTGCCCTTCCAACTTGCCTTGGTGCCATGAAATATGAGCTCACGCCCAAAGCAACACTTGCTGCATACCCTGAAAAAACTAAAATTCAATCCCTTTGCTGCTAACGTTTTCTACATACATGTGTAAGCTGTTGGAACCTTGTGTGTTCAGTGGTTACACTATAACATTGAACCACCAACTAGATTCACCAAATTTAAAATACAAGAAAATGTTTCATCCTTTAATGAATTTTAACAATAACAACCTTGACAATTAATCAAAGGATATGGCCAGTAGTTCTTTGAGATCTCAAAAAAAATATGCGCGCAGAAGAAAAAACTCTTCAACCGGTTTAGCTACAGTTCCGACTCTGAAAACAGTCAGTGTCCAAACACTAGGGAGGCTTGAGAATCCACACTTCAGTTCAAATAATGCAGAATTCCTCGTCAACTCAGGTGGTGCTGCTGGTGCACAAGTCCCACTTCGAGGATCCCTGCAATCTGCTTGGTCGTTCCTCGTCTGAATTCAGGTACAGCAATGTAGATCTGGTCCACACTAATTGAACTGCACAGCCTGGCCTGTGATTCCTGCTGACCACAGTTCAGGTCTGAGGGCAGAGGTCAATGGCCTATCTGGAGTGGCCTCCCACTCATATCGGCTACAATTCGACTTGACTGCCACCGGCCAGTGATTTGATGTCTTGTGGGAACTCCACACTACACCATAATATTGTTCTACACCAACGATGTAGGTCAACAACCCTTGCAATCACAATCTGAGGGTGTAAACTGAGAGCCGCAGGCTTAATCGGATCAAGAATAACCAGCTTTATATTGGCAAAGCTTTGGCGTAACAAGATGAAATCACACAAAGAACATGGCATCAAGCAAGTGAGTGACTGAATAGGCGCGCAGTCCCACTCATCACAAGAGAGCGCTACACCATTTTGCAGCGGGCTACACATGTAGCATTGCCTTTGTTGGCAATTTGATTTTGCAGATACGTATCACTGTTAAAAATAGAACAAGTTTTCAGCTGTACACAGAATATATTTACATGTATATTATACAGAGTGTTTATAGGTTTAACCAGGGGTCTAAAAACAAAACCAAAGAATCCCGCTTAAATCAAGTTGTCCAGGATTACAAAAAAAATCTCTTGGCTAAACCAAAGCTGGTGAATCAAGTTTTTCAGACTTTCCGTAGCACTGTGTCATGAGGCTATTGTGACTGACGCTAGACCAGGGCTGACTGTTTGATCCACAGTCTTTTTTCTTCAGCTTGTGGCATGTTGAAGTGGCCAGATGAGAGTGTACAGGAAACCAGTCGCGCAGTGACAGCAATGAGCACACACTATGAAAATGTTCAGTGACACAACAGTCCTTTATTGGTAGCATCTGGAACAAACTCAACATTTCTCAGGATGAGAGGCACTCGCCAGGTCTTGCGGAATCTGTTTAGTGGGTCATTTTGCACACCGGTATAGTAGCTTTCTGTGTGCTTTCTGCCTGGTTTGGGAATTTTTGTGAAATATTTTGTGATTATTTATTTGTGCGTGAACTGCTCAGTCAGCCGCAGGTTGGACAATCCGCTCAAAAATGTGGACAGATCGTCCTGTTGCTACGACCAGCTCACCTGCAGGAGTGATTGTGATGCCCTGGGGTGAGCTGCGGCTCTTGATAATAGCTATGTTGGATCTGGCGGCCGGTTTGACAGTATGCTGTATGAAGGAGTTGAGGACTGGCCTTTGAACTGCGACATAGTAGCCGCCCTCACCATCACAGCAGATCCCTGTGGGTCCCCTGACCATCCTGTCCATGCTTTGCACTGCGGTCACTGCACCCCCTCTGTAGTTTGTGGCGAGTACCTTCCTCTTGTGGGTGTTGGTATAGATGAGCTGCTGCTCCCCCATGGCCAAGTGGGCATCTATCAATGGTGCATTCACGGTTCTGACCAGTCTGCCATCTTGAGTGTGCAGTGTAATCTGCTCCTTGTCTCTGTAGCCAACAGCTATCAGGTTCTTGTCATCTACGGCCAGGCACGTGGGCTTGCCCCCTGTTTCTTCCCCCGGTGTGAACTGATGGACAAGCTGGTAGTCTTGGCTAAAGGTCTTGACTGTGGGACCGTCCAGCACAACCAACTGGTCTACTGTGTTCACCGCGACATGGCTGGGATTGGTCAGACTTCTTATTCGCAGCCGCTGTGTGAGGAGAGAGACGTCAGGATTGCGTCTAGTGGAATACATCAGCAGACACTTGTGTGCCATGTCTGCAATGAGTATGTCATTGTTAGAAAAGGCTGCAACTTGGGATGCTTCTTTGAACTCCACAGGTCCCGATCCAAAATGGGTGACTTGTCTCTTCAGTGACCATTTTTCCTTGGTGTGCCTAGTCTTGTCCTCAACGTCTTCCTCATCTGCTTTGTTTTCAAGCACCAGTTCTCCTAGTTTTTCGCCTTCAACTTCTTCAAAGTCCATAAATAGCAAAGCCTCGTACCCAGTGGCTGCCTGCTTCTTTATCAGCGTGTTGAGGTTGTAAAGGAGCTTGGATCTGGTGTCTAGGATTGAGTGGCAACTGGCATGTTCCAGGAATCGGTCGACCTGTTGGAGCTTGTGCTTGGCGCAGGCCATCTCCCTCTGATTGCTCATTTGAGCAGCGTGGAATGTGTTTCCCCTGTCCTCATGGATCCTGTCCACCTCTTGCTTCAGTCTTTCCTCCTCAATCCTGATCTTGTCAATCATCCCCTGGGCTTTCTGAGAGATCTTCTGCTTGATGTTGCCAACTGTGACATCCAGGTTCTTGCGCGCATGGTTGACAGTGACGGAGACGTTGCCGAATGTCCTCATATTCTCTTTGGCTTTTGCAGAAAGTCGTTTGATGTCCTCTTTGCATTTGTCAGCAGCCCTTCGGAGGTCAAAGAGAGAGTGCTGCGTATGCTCCAAAACAGAACAGGCTGCACACGCCAATTTCTGGCAAGATTCGCAGAAGATGTTCAGATTCTCATCTGGGTGCTGTCTGCATTTGGGAACGTCATTTCTTAGTTTACGTTCATAGATGACCTCTCCTGATTGAAGCTGACCCAGTGGGTGAATGATGTGGGCTCTTAGCAGTGATAAGCGGTGGTGTGCCTGTTCGCACTCCATGCAGAGAAAATGGTCACAGTTCGTGCACCAAGAAACTGCCGGACCCTTTTCCTCACAGGATTGACATTTGATTTTCATCTTCTGACCCCCCAGTAGTTGCTCTTGCATCAGGAACTCTTCCACCAGGGCACACATTGTCAGGTCGTCTGCCAGCTCTTCGACTCCCTGGGGGATTGCAGTCGCCCCACTGCAGATGGGACACTTAAACGTTGGGCCGCGACGATCCTGAGTGCAAGCGAGCTCTTGGAGGCAGTTCTTGCAGAAACTGTGCAGGCAGTCAAGTATCTTGGGCTCCTTGAAATAGTCAGAGCAGAAGGAGCACAGCAGTTGAGACTTGGCCATCTTATCTTTGCCGGATGCCATCTTTATGACTTAATGATGCTCACAGTTCTTCCATCAAAGACTGACCTGCAAACATGTGTGACATTCCCTCGTAAAAATTCTCAATGGCAAGGATATAATTTTGTTACAGGCCTTTTTCCCCCCATGTTGCCAGTCAACGATGGTTGGACTAGCCTTGTCAACTATTCACCACCAGCCTACCGAGGTTGCCATAGAGGTCATTGGTTGCCATAGACCATTTTTAACAGCGCAGTGCAGAGAGGACCAGTTTAAAGAAAAATGCCGGAAACACAGTATGTCACTTGAAAATGACCATTTTCACTGTAATTTTTGCTGTTTTGCCCTTCCTGCGGCCACTTTTTCTCCCCTTCGGCCTAATGACCTGACAATGGTTGACTAGAGTCATTCGCATTTCAACATCACTGCACATGCACTGGGTACATGTATGTCACAAATCAACCACTAGTTAACTAGCGGTCCTTGATCGAACTTAACCTATGCAAAAGTGTTAACTGTTCTCACTGAAATGTGCTCAATGCACAGACTGCCACACCTGAAAGTGTAAGCCATTAAAATGACCAATACAGCAAGTCCCTTCAATTGGCTTAAATTAAAGCTCCACTGTACTACTGTTGAAATCTTTTGTGGCCACTGAGCTGATTTACACGAGTGATTGCTACTCTACGCCCACACAGCATTGCCGCATATTCACATGTTCAGAGCTCCGGCTGGCAAATTTTAGATAATAGCCAAGTTTCAGTTAAATGTCACCTTTTTGCTGCCACTGATACCTCATTTTTGCATTGTTGAATGCAATTTTTCTTCCTCCCCAAGTGCTTAGAAATCAGGATTATAGCTAACCATGTAAATACATTCATAGGTAGATTTTTTTTCTAAACTCACTCAAAATTTGCAGCTCCAAGGCTAGATTATTAAAGTGGAGTTTACAATGCTGATTTAAAAATACACCTTCACATAAAGTAAAAAAAGGAAACATAAAACATGTGGCCAGAAAACAAGATGCCACAAGATGATCATTGAAAGAAAAAGTGAACAGTAAAAACACCAAATGCCGCACATGAAGAACTAGTCTTCAGCATGAGAGTTAGAAAGGACATTGAGCTGTTACTCTGTTTGTTCACCTTGGAAAAGAGAGTTACCAGAGTAGCAGAGATTGTATTGGGTCTTAGAGGAGGATGTTCCTCAATTTGCTAGATCAAAGAATATTTTGTCCAACTTGGATGGGGAGCAGATTGGGTCTATCTTTTAGGATAGAAATTTTCAGTCTATAGCACGTACAGATGAGAAGTGTCACTGCTCAGATGTGTTGAGAGAATTAATCTGATCTATGAGGGCTTTTTTGAGTCAGGGACCCATTAATACTGATGCCTACACTGGCAGGACCTGAATAGCTGTTCTTTAGGATGCACCTGTGTTGGTTAATGCTAAAATAGTTCATTATTCCAAGAAAAAAGGCCAAATAATCTGAAGATTTAATCATCCAAATCAATAACGTTTATTTATCTGAATTGACAAGAGGTTTCAGTTGTCGAAAAATAAATTATAACAGATCTGAGAAAAGTACAAGCCAAGTCTTGATCTAGAAGCTTGGGTGCTATTTTTTAGATTAATGAACTGTCAGACTATCAAGCCATGTGTTGATTTCAGAGTGTTTAACTTTTAGACTAATAAACCTTATTCTAAATTCACACAAAAGACCATCACACACGACTTAATTTTTCTGCAGTCTTAGACACAGTACATACTGTACCTGTTACGTTTCGGTCTCACAAAGGTAAATCTGGCTGGTCCTCGTGTGAGCTTTGCTTCATATATCTTGTCCCAGCCTATGCATCAAATGTTAGCTGAATCAGGTACTTTAATAAGGATATACATGGAGTTGGCTCAGTACATTCTATCATGACTCTTACCTGTAGCCCCCTACTTTCCATACTTTCTATACAAACATCAATCTATCAATCTCTTTTAGGATGGTGGCCCCATATTTTTTCCATTTTACACTCGAGAAACAAAATGCACATACCTGAACAATTTCTTCAGACGTTTGCTGTTAAACTGTGCCATTTGCCTGAATCCCTAAAGGAAGTTGTCCAGAGAATGATTGAGACTGTTCACGGCTTGGCACACCTCAAATTACTTGAACCAGAACTTCAACTTGCTTGTCTGTTTCCGGGATTCATTTGTAAAGCACAGTGCCTTGCATGCCTGTACTTCACCTGGGTCTGATATTTTCCACTCTTGTTTATACACCTACAGTATAGTTTGCTGTAAGCCAAGCATGAACTGTTTTGACATAGGGTTAGTTTTAAAGTTTGGAAATTCCAGGGGATAGTTTTCAGGGAATTCCCAGTGGTCTTGCAGATTTGGAATTTTTCTTAATCTTATAAAAAGGTCAAAAGTCACCTTTTTTTCCAAAAGATTACCACTTATTGCATTGAAGCTGTGACCCAAAGAGCTTTTTTTTCATAGGGTACCAGGGACCTTAATTTTCTTGAAGTATATAAATGCTGTTTTACCATACCCTGGAAAAAAATTATGTAGAAATGATGTAATTTCTATGGACAGAATTCCAGGGTAGATACACCGCCTGTATGAGATCATATCACATGCTGATAAATCTGGAACTGTGTATGCAGGAATGCGGAATTGTTTCTAGCACGTATTTTCCAAGAGCAAGTCTGGAACCAAAGGTTGTGGTTGTAGTTGGGCCTCAAGATTGGAAATCCCTTTTTGTGGCCTCCTGTGCTCTTTCTGAGTGTTGAAGTTAATTTTTTTGTTATTGAAACACTTTTGCAAGGCAAGGAAAGAAAATTGTCTCTGTCTCATTTTTGTTTCAAAAACAGAAACATTTTGAGGGAGGGAGGGGAGGCTCCTTGGCCCCCCATATCCACAAGGAGTATTTGCCATTACTGCCAGTAGAATGTTGATAACACTTGTTTTGCCTTTCATGTCTCTGGTAAATGCCCCATTCCAAACTTATCACCATCCCCTGCCGGTTCTTCAAGTGAAGAAACCTTGTAGGTGGTACCTGCTTTCAGTTAGCAAAATGTTAGCAATCATCAGCCTGTCTAAAAAAATCCACCAAGAGCACATGTGTAAGTCTGTGCATAGTCTTTCAATGCACATTTATTTATCCACACATTATTCATGCTTTCAAGAGAATTATTAATATTGTAAATGCATGGAAATTGCTGGTGTTTGTGTGCATTGTGTGCATCTGGTAGACATCTGTTACCGCAGATTAAATTTATCAGGGACTCTGAATTACAGTAATATTTGCTCTTTAATTCTCTTGCGTGAGACACCTTCTGATCTACTGAATTTTACATGTCACACATAGAGCACACTAATCCCCCCAAGTTTGCCTAGACTGAGCCTGGCTGCTTTATGTATAAGAATTTGAACAGAATCTTATAAGAAATTTGGCAGTGTGTTATGGACATCTCGGTAGAATGTGTTGATTATGTCATAGAGCTTGTGCCTCGTAAAACCTTGGCACAATCATTCGCACATGTACATTGTACATTCCGGTACTGGCCCAGTTTGTGTAGAGACATTGTCAAAAACATGTAAAATAGGAAAGAGGTCATAAAGACATCACATTTGTTTGAGAAAATTCTTAACAGTAAAGGTTAATGCAATTATCAACTGGTACTAAGTAGACATACCTTGTCAGTTATGTAACAAAAGGTAATTATTGAACTTATTAAGATTCAAATTATGCATTCTTTACACCATATTAAGAAGATTTTTGGCTTGAAACTTAAGCTTTGAAACACTCTGTCATCCCATGAATGGATTGCCTTCTTAGCAAAATATGAATCATCTGTTTTTAACATTTAATCAAGTAAAAAATGGAAAAGTCTGATAATCTTAATGTGAAAAACATTGCATTTTGATAATAAGGTAGTTATCTGGAATTGGGCCTCTTACACTTCAGTGACAAGTAACTCATGCCGAGAAAAAGAAATTCAGCTAGAAAACTTGAAAAAGTGTTCTATGGTTCATGTACAGTTAATGCCACATGTTGGCAAGAAATTCTTCCAGTAAAAGACTAAAATCTCTTTGTAATCCACTTTAATGTAAAACTTCAGAAATCCACCATAACAAACATGAGAAATCCACCGTAACAAACATGAGAAATCCACTGTAACAAACTTCAGAAATCCACCGTAACAAACATGACAAATCCACCATAACAAACTTGAGAAATCCACCGTAACAAACTATGCCTGTCAAACTGGATATTTGTACATGGCTAATAACAACTTGATTAAATTTGAATGAAATATTGCTCTATATTGCTTTTTATGAAATTACTGTCAAATATCAACACCATAAATCTTCCACTAAATCAAAAATCTCTGTGTATTCTATTTTACTATAAAAACTGTAAAAGTTCATCATATCATAAAAGTTCTTTCATTATCATAACATTCCTACGTTTTCAGTGTCAGCATTTCCATTCTCACTAAGTTTCCTTTAATATTTTAAGATCCAGGTAGTATGGGCAATGTGGGTTTAAAACTGTGCTTTGTATACCCCAAAACCCTTGGGGGGTCTTTTTCACTTGAAATTTATGAAGCAAGTCAAATTCCCCAGTGGCTAACGTTTTAGACTAGTTGGTTTCTCTGATCTCTCCCTGATTGAAGCATTCCATAGCTCAATTCAGAAACCCCTTTTTCAGTTGGAAGAAAATTAAAGAATTCCTCATTCCAAATATTAAAAGGTTAAACGTACAACTAAACCAGACACTTTCAAGTAAGTCTCTGACTAACACAAAAAACATTGGGCATGCTGAACTTCCGTCTCTATTTTAAACAGGAAAATTGATTCCAAATCAATCTAATCACATAAATGCTTCAAAACTGAAAATAGCAAAAGAGGTAGCAGAGCAAGCAACCATGTGCAATGAACAAATGCATTCAGACTTCCACAAACCAGAAACAAAGGTACTGTATTACCACTTCACGGGGTTAACATTAAACAATATGTTCATGAAGTTGAGAATAAATTGTAATGTAAGGGATTATGTGCCATAGAATTTAATTTTACTACATCCCTTAAAAATGTACCTTTATATTTCAATTAAACTTAATTTCAGCTTTTGTTGTGCTGTTTTAAATGTATTTTGATGGCTTTTTGCCTTTTATGCAAATACGAACCTCCATATTCATGAGCAAAATTGAGGCCATTTGAGAGAGAAAAACTCAAAGTTGCATTGAGTTTTGCACAAGAATGTGGTGAAATTTTTTATATTTTGGGGTACAAAATTTCCTTTTCTTGTCAATTCATTTTTGTGTAGGCATATGGTAATACAAGCAATCTTTTCTCTGACAGGCTTTTTAATAAGCCAATATTGTAAATTGAAATGTGTCATCCTGATTCACATTACAGTAACAGTGCCCTATAAAGTTCATCACCGTTTTGATGAAGAGATGAATCTGCTGCAAAAACAGATATTTGGGTAATTAGTGATTTTTGGACATCTGACATTTTAGCATGTCCTTTACTTGATCAGTTAATTTTGAGACACAAAAAAATTTGATTACTTGTTAATGAAGCTAAATAACTAGCACTTAGCAGTGTGTGTGCACAAATTGTTTTGGTGAAATGATGTTCCCGATGAAATTCCTTTCTTCTATATGTAATATATTCTCTCCAAGAGTTGCTTTTTGGCAATATGATATTCTGTGATGTTTTACATTTGGCTGGAATGTGTGCTGTGCACAAACATGTGCTGCATTATGTGTGTGCTCTATAACTTCTGTTTTGGTGGTGTGACATTCATTTTTACTAGAAAAAACACTCCTCCAAGTTAAACAGGGTTTTGTGCAAGGAGAGAAAATGTGTCAGCTTTTCAAAGAAACGGCTGTCGCATCAGCCAAAAATCTTTCAGTGATTGATGACAAAGTTTAATGGGAAATCGCAATTTGAAAGATATACCAGCTGGAAATGCGCAGCTTTGTAGGGAGGTATGAGACATCAAGAAAAAGCCCAGACAATGTTGAATAGTAACAAAGTGCACTTCTGTGCACTTTTTCTTCACATGGATGTCAAACCCAGAAGGCATCAGATTTGGAACTGAGATCTGTGGTGTGGGTGAACAATTTCTGACTGGATCTGTACAAACAAAGCTGTGTTGCCATTAATTGGCCGCATTGACCGCATGAAGCATAGAATGCAGGACCTGCAGTTCCAACATTTCTGATTAATCTGGTAAGGGTTACAGTGTTCCTCTGGGCTGAAGAGAAATGTGAAGTTACCTGCGTTTCTTGATTGTTGTGGGCTCACGTCGATAGATGTGAATGGCCCGTCCTGTAGCGACAGCCAACTCATTACCCTCTAGATTACAAGTGATGCAGTACACTGGACTAGTATAGTCAGCGATTACACATCTCAAGATAGGCTCGTCAAGAGTAGTAGGATGGGTGTACTCGTAAATTTTGCCTGATCCTGATCCCTTAATGGCAACATACAAGCTGCCATCTGCACCTGAACAGATTCCAGTGGGGCATGCATACATGTATTTGCCTTTCTTTGGGAGCTGCATATCCAAAGAGAATACCACATTACCGTTGTAGTCCACTGATACAAGTTGCTTTCTTGTGGAGTTGGTGTAGACAAACTTCTGCTTGCTGGCAATCAGATATTGACCGATCAGCGGGGCAGACAGCATCTTGATAAGGGTTCCATCTACATTGTGCAGGGCTATCTCATCATTGTCTACAAAGCCAACTGCTATCAGATTGTTGTCATCCACTGCCAGGCACGTTGGGGCTTTTTTAGACTCTGTTCTCCCTGGAAGGAACTGCCGGATGAACTGGCCTTCCTTGGTGAACATCAACACTATGGGAGAAATCAGGACAACAAGCTGGTCATTCTTGTTCACAGCCACATGGGTCGGCGGCAAAGTGACATTCTTCCCAATCAGTGATTTTGAGTAACGGGATTTAGTGGAGCAAGCATTGGTAATCTTGACAAGCTGCCTCCTTCCCACATCTGATGTGACAATGTCGCCAGTGGAGAACATTGCAATGCCAAATGCAGATCTGAACTTTGTTTCTGATGACCCAAATTTCTTTATCTTGGTTACAAATCTCCACACTTCTTTTTGAGGCAATTCTTCATGTCCTTTTGTATCATTTTCAATGAGAGTCAGAGTCCCAAATCTTTGCACAGGAGGCTCAAAGCCTGGAGACTGCCCTATAGGCCTCATCAGTTTCTGAGCTGGAGTCACTCTCGCTGGAATCTGTGGTGCTTGTCTTCTTAGTTGGTATTGTGTGGGGCTGACTGAAGTTTCAGATGACTGTGACCTCGGTGGTTCTTCAGGTGAAGTTGTTCTTGTAGGTCCAAGTAGATCTTGTCCAGGAGGAAATTGTTCACATCTTTGTGAGGTTTCAGCAGTCGGTGATCTTGTTGATTGATGTGATTGACATGGGGGTTTATCATTCGGAAACTGTCTGCCAGGTCCTGGATGCATGCCCTGACTTGCCAATAACCCCAATCTCTCTGAAAAGTTGCTTACAGCCAACTGCATATCAGGTATTATCTCAGGCTTTTTCCAGGTGCTTATCAGTTCCCTGAGACTTTGCAGGAGTGTCTGCCTGAGACTGAGAATCTCGTAATCAGTTGCCTCAGACATTTGTCGGTTCACTTCTTGGAGCTTTTTCTGGGCCAGGGACAATTCTTTGCTGTTGATGGCTCGAGCACTCTCAAAGGGCTTGACCTTCTCCTTATAGATACTCTCAACCCCTTGCTTCAGGCTTCTCTCTGCTTCTCTGATTTCTTCGACCATGTGGTCAGCCTTATTGGAGAGTTTGGTTGTAGTATCCTGAAACAGTTTGTCCAGTTTGTGCTGGACTTGGCCCACAGCTTCCATGACAGTGCTGAGTCCTTGCATGTTCTCCTGGATTTGGGCAGTCATTTCCTCTACACCTTGTCTGCATTCAGTGATTGCCCTTCCCAGGCCGATGGGTCCGTGTTTGCCGTGGTCCTCGAGTCGACATTTTGCACAGACCAGCTGCTCGCATTTTGGGCAGTACAGACTGAGATTCATGGTTGGATGCTGTCCACATTTTGGGATTCCTTGCCACAGATGATTCTTGCTGTTACTAAGCTCCCTCATATGGAGCTGAGGGAGTGTGTAGATTCGATGCGATTTGATTTGTTTCAAACGTTCATGGGCACTTTGACATTCTTGACAAAGGAAGTGCTCGCAATCCATGCATCTTGAAACAGCAGGATTCTGCTCATCACAGGCTTGACACATCTGTGATCTCTGACTTTCCATTGTTGGTGGCACTCACCTTTTATATTTTCTGAGTAGAGTTATTGTAAATCACTCTTCTGCTGAGAGGACTGTTGAAATATTTGTTCCCAGATACTGCTTGCAAAACTGATCAAACCTCTGAGAGGTGTCTCAGACAGTGGAAGCATGCAGATGTAGTCTCTGCTCTGTGAGATTCGTGCAATTCCTTTCAAATGATAAACTGAGTAATCACGGCAATACATAAGGGGACTGTTTGCATGGCAACCAGATGAAGATTTTAAAGATCAACAGAATTGCTTTTGTGGACTCTACAGCAGACGCTGATGACCACATTAGTATTGCTCTGAGAGAGACTTTTTGCTCGTTTCTGCATGTGGGTAGTTTATATCGCAGCTGAAATCCAGTTGTCATCCTGTCCCCGCAAAGCTGAGCATGAACACTTTCAATAGATGTTGACCTGTGAAAGAAAGAAGTGTAAACATCATATAGTATTTGTACGTGCAGGTGAATTGTTGGCAAAATGTCTTAATAGAGTCCGAATAGTTTCTCAACATGTACTAAATGAAAACTAAAAAAGTTTATCCTGAAGTCCTAGTCTTGAAGTCCCCTCCTTTCATACCTGAATTTCTGTAGAACATATGCAGTTGAAACGAGTTATTATCCAGTCCTCGGTCAGGAAATGTTAGAAGTGAAACTGGTTCCTGTGGTGAGGTAATGAATTGATACACTGTGGTTGTAGCTGACGGTGTGTCTGTAGTTGCGGATGGAGGTTTATTGAAATACAGAACTACAAAGGGACAGAGGGGGCCATAGCCCTGCTCAATCCGCTGTATTTAAATGGATCCAGTCTTGTTTGTGTGAGTGAATAGTTTGAACCAGGAAATTGATGGAAAATTCAGCCTTTGTAATAATGTGCTTTAATACTGTGAAAAGTTCAGTCCTGTGTAGGTGGAGCCTATTATGTACAAATCCTTTCAGGGTTAAGTTCGGCCATTGAAAGAAAATTTTTAGGTACCTGTGATTTAGCTACATGTGTGTATCAAACACACATTTGTGTTGAAGGATAGGGGAGGTAAAAAAATGATTGATCTTTGCATTTGACATGAAGATTTTGGTTGTGAACATGAAAATCTTATGGATGACGTAGTGCAGCTGTTGAGCTTAAAACTTTACCAATCACAATCACAAATTACAAATTTCTACGGTACTTTGCAGAAACAGGTTTAATACGAGCCAGAATTTTAGGAGATGTTTGAATAAGTGTTATTTCTTATTTCATGACAGGTCTGGCACTTTGTCCATTCACAGGTACATATACATGTTCTTTGAAAAACAAAATAGCATGTTCCTTCAAATTCTGGCTATTAATAATAAATAAGCAGTTCTGACTTCAAGCTCAGCATAGTTGGAGCTTGTACTTGTCAAAAGTTAATACTTTCTTTCAGTATTCAGTTGAATGGTTGGGAACATAAACGTACACGTTGCCCATTCTCTTCATTTCAGGAGTTCAACACTGCTGTCTTGGAGGCTCTGGTGGATACTGTTAACACAGATCAGATCCAAGATGCACTTCAACTGCTTGAAGCAGACAATTTCACCCACTTTGGTCCCAAACTCTTCTGTGCCATCTGTTCTCTTCTGGAACGGTTACACTACAGCGATTATGTGTGAGTATAGGAAATGGAAAACTTCTAACCTTTCAGATAAAACAGAATGGATAAGGTTGAAGATGTGCAAATGGAGTAGGGGCTATGTGTTTGAAACATGACTTTGTGACAGAATGTACCGTCCAACTTGCATTCTTAGTTAAGATTCTGATTTTATGTTTACATTCTCAGTCTCTTCTTCATACGCAAAAAAAATTCATTTGCAGTATTTTAGTCCTGGCAGTGGTCTGATATGATTTGCCATATTTCTGTTCTGTGGACCTTGAGGGTCAATAAGGATCAATGAGAAAGAAGTCAAACGTGCAGTGAATAGAAAAGACAGGTGGAAATCTGTAAATGCAGTGAATAGAAAAGTCAGGTGGAAATCTGTAAATGCAGTGAATAGAAAAGTCAGGTGGAAATCTGTAAATGCTAAAGTCAAGTGGCAACTTTACTGGATGCGTTTAAGATTGTGACACAAAGATGATTTCTGGGATCTCATGGACTTTTAGATTACTTAACTACAGAGGCTTTGCATAGCTAGCTTGCAGGGCTGTTCTTTGTTCCATAGGGAAACCTCATCTGTGTATAGCATGTGGAACAAACGCACTTGCTTGCAAGATGGCAGCCATGCAAACCCTTCATAACAATGTAATGCAACTGGTGTTTGTTTCATAAGTCATTTTTTTGTAACACTTTTCCAGTCAAAACTCACTGGAGGTTTAGCCTTAACGATTTTGTCATTTTTTCTTTTCCTGCAGAACTGAAGACACCATTGATCAGGAGAGCCTGGTAGCAAAGGAGCGAGTGGAAGATGCAGATTTCCTTGCCCTGGATTGGAAACTTGATGGTTGTGTCATCAATCCCTCACTGAAACGCCTCCTGTACATGCTGTGAGCATGGCAATGCAGTATATAGAAGATCTCTCTTAACTGCTTGGCCAATATATCTCGTGGTCAATCTTCACAGCCTGGTGAGATTGTTTTCCGCCAGTCCAATAGTTTGTACTCTGTCAGAGGAAATGTTGTGCATCCAGGTTTTTTAGATTTACATGTATGGTGTATGTATGTCTCATGAGGGTTAACGAATCCTTCATCGGTAGTGACTGTCATGGAGGGGTGACTTTATAACAAAAACTGCTCCAGGGTTTATCTTCCGCAGTGATAAATATGACAGTCAATGCAAGTTGTCCACTTATCCTAACGTAGGAGATTACATTAGGTTAAATGTTGGAGTATTGAGAGTAAGAAAAGCACTTCCCAACTTGGTTCAGTATTAACTTAACATTCTGGACTATTTCAGTATTTGGATAGTATTTTATAATGCAGCTTTGGAAACTGTTAAACCAAAGATATCATCTGTCAGATGCAGCTGTCCTTAAGCGTATACATTTTCTATTAATTTTCCAACCAGTGTCTTTTGAAGAGTTCTCCCAAAACGCTCACTTTGGACAGTAGTGTTATCATGTTTGCAATGTACCTGTACATTTGTGCACACAAGTCAATTACATGTAGTCTCACTTTCCATTGGTGTCTGAAAGAGACCAGGATGTTCCATGCCTCTGTGAAATTTTGCTTTTACAACATCATTCAAAAGAAGTACACCCCATGGAAGTAACATGTACAAGACCTTTGAGGCCTTTTGCAACTAGTGTACTTGTTTTGTTACAAGTGACTATTTATTTGTTGTATATTCGAAATACCGGAACTAGTTGTATTTTTCAAAGGCTCACTAAGTTGCAAGCAATTTTATGTAGCACGTGTTGAGTCTTTATACATATTTTGTTTGAATGTCAAATGTAAGAGTTTTGTCGTGGAACAAACGTGCATGTAATTTACTTGTTGACAATGGAGTACTGTTTTTTTTAAACATAAATGCACACCATGTTCATTTTAATACATGTATATAATGTAGTTTGTATATATTTTTTTACAGAGCAAAGAGAATACTTTGGAATAAAATACCAAACATTAGACATATAAACTACTGTTTACAAATGGGCATGGTTTCCTTTTTCATTTCTCCGAGGCTGTTGTTTGTTTATGTTACATGTATCTGTTGGGTTGTACACACCCTTTGCAGGACGCAATCTTTGTTTGAGTCATATTCCCAGCGGAGAAGGGTATTCCTTCATCAGTCTGGAAACCTTGTCCGTGTATTTGAAAGAAAAAGTTGATGGTGCATACGAACTCACTAATTTGCTGTGAAATTTGTTCACATTATATTTCCAATATTTGTTTTCTAACATTTCTAAGTTTTAAAAAGTTATTACTCCATTATTTCAATATTCTTTGTTATCCGTCGGAAGTCATGGGAGCAGAAAGTGGAAAAAAAATTGACATTGCCTTTCCTGAACAATTCAAAAATTTACTTCCGAACAAATGAATTGTTCAAACCAATTCAGTGTATTCTCATCTGTTGCTGGACTTCATATTGACCACATATTTATGTACAGTTTTTCCTTAGACCAACTGTATACAGACGTGAAAAAGTTTGGTTCGCCGCATTTATTCACTTTGTGAAGACGTTCCAGCCAAACCCACTTTCAAATAATTTCTTGACATAATTGTCGATATCACAGTCGGCAATTGCCTCACACAAAAGTCTACTTATGCAAAGACGTATACATTTTCAAAGAGTGAAGTATATTTTTCTCAATTTGATTTTTACAGATACCTTTCATGTACCATAATAACTGTAACTGCTGAGGTCAGATAACTGCCTATGAATTACTCAGAATTACCAGTATAGAAACAGAGTTGTTCACCTGGAGCTTCCTTCCTCATGTCAACAATGGACCGTTCGCCAACCAAAACCTATAATGCACGCAGTGAACAGTCTGTTCTCTGTGTCTGCAGCAATGCTAAATTAGGTGTTTGTCGGGCCCTAATATGCCCTCAGGTAATGTATAAACTAGACAAATCCTTAGTTTTCTACAATTCACTCATTGTCAGCACTACCATTTCACGAAAAAAATACACTGGACAGCAAAAGAAACTTGCCACTTCTGTCAAAGGCCGCACATAAAAATTCACTCCATAGAAATAAACAATTTTTGTACACAGGCATGCTGCAATACCCCTCACTAATCATATGCCCAAGAGCAAGTGATTATCTTTATAACAAAGAAGAAATTGATATGCACAGCATTTTAGTTACTGGATCAAAAGTCACAGAACGTAACAGAATGAGCCTTAAGTTTTACGCAGAGATCAATGTCACAGGACGAAATAAAGAAGTTACAATCATTACTTTTCAATAGTCAATAAGGACGGCATCCCTCTACAGAAACCATTCATGCACATCATTTTGACAAAACAGGTGTTCACTTTGTCACTGGTTGTCCATTCATGGGCCATTTTTGCGTGGTGGAGAGTACTTTTGTATGTGACTTTGATTCGGTAACCAAGTTGCTGTGAATGTCAATTACTTCTTTATTATAAAGATAATCACTTGCTTTTGGGCATGTGATTAGTCAGGGGGTATTGCAGCATGCCTGTGTAAAAAAACGAATTCAGACTACATTAAACTAAACACCCTTGCACAATTCAGAGGGTTAAAACTAATAAAACATTTTTTTAATACAGAATACATGCAACTTGTTTAAGGGTCTAATTGCAATGAGTAGTAGAGAAGTGAGAGTTCTGGAGCACACGCCCCTTTTGCCCGGTTTTTGCTCAAAACCCTTGGGTACCTATACGACCCAAAAAGCCCTCGAAACATTTTTGGTGGGGAAAAATGGGAAAAAATGGGAAAATCCAGAAATGACGTGAAACCCCAGTTTTTGATCAAAACCCCTGGGTAGTACATCGACCCAAAAAACCAGGGGATTTCCACTCAACTTTTGACCCCGGCGCCGCTCGCTAGCTCGCTGGCTAAACAACTCGTGACTGGCACCGGCCTGCACAAACAAAAAGGGATTTCCCCTTGCTTTTCCGGTCTGAACTAGTGACCTTGGCTCTGTTCAAAGCAAAACAAACCGCCTTAAATAAATGACCTATATATAAAAAACATGTCAAGTCAAGTCGATAGAAAAAATGATAAAAATTTTAGAAACCTATATATAAATAGAGACATGAGCAGCCTTCTACACAGACCAATACTAAAATATTTTACTCGATTTAAGAAGGCGTTTTTAGAAGATTTTGTCAAGCGGTATAACGTTCCGCTACCGGCACCTAAAAATAAACACCATACACGATTTGAACTAATAAACGCTATCAAAGAGGATCAAAAACAGTTTAGATATCTCCCGCGTCAGTCATATCGGCAGCTGTTGAAAACGGTACAAAAATATAATATTCCTTATGCAAACAAAGACAGATACGTCAAACAGGACTTTATCAATGCGATTAAAGCTTATACACAACCTGAAGAACTCGAGGAAGTAGACATTAAACGTATATGGCGTTTTAAAAATAATTTTCGTAATTGGGAGTTAATTCCTCGCTTCTATGAAGACGACTTGATACAAAATAAAGATCAAGAATGTATCCGATGGGCGTTGAGAGCAGCTTTAAAGCTGTATTCAGACGGAGTCAAAAGCCAGCTAGAAACAAATCCAAAATATAAAATGAATAAGGAGCGACCTTCGACTTACCGGTCAGAAGCAGACAGTCTAAATTTTACAAACATAAGCTTTCCAACACCGATTTCACAAATTCCACGTATCGAATCGCTAAATAGCTTGGCAATCAATGTGTTTGGTTACACCAAAAAAGACGGTCTTTACATTCTCCACAAAAGCAAGCGGCCAGAAGAACCGATCAATTTACTTTTATTTAACAAAGGTGACAAAAATCACTACTGTTGGATTAAAAATTTTTCTCGGTTAACGAGTGATATCGATCATCACAACGGCCAAAAATACTGGTGTTTTAAGTGCATGACGCCTTTCCTAACGGAAAAAAAGTTAGCCAGCCACAAAGAAGATTGTCAAGGCTTAAACGTTCCCACGTGTAAAGTCGAAATGCCAGTCAAAGGCGAGAATATACTCAAGTTCAAAAATTATAAAATAAGCAAGACGCGCCTTTCGTCATTTACGCCGATTTTGAGTCTGTTTTAGAAAAATTACCGCCAGCAGACACAAACACGGTTAAAACACAGATTCACAAGCCTTGTGGATACTCATACGCTGTCGTCAGATGCGATGGAGTTTGTACTAGCCGAAAAACATCCAGAGGTCAAGACGCGGCTGTTGATTTTGTAGGGTCACTTTCTCAGGAAACAGAGAATATAAACGAAACGTTTAAAAACAAAGAGCCGTTGATTTGGAACGATCAATTACAAAAAATTTACGAACAATGTAATAGATGTTGGATCTGCGAAAAGTTGATAGATCGGGCGAAAGCGGGTGAATCTCACTGTCAATGTGATATTCCAAAAATACCAGAGACAAAAGAAGAAAAAATCAAGTTTTGTCGTATAGTTAAAGTTGAAGGCAAAGAATGCAAAGAGTTCAAAGAGTGGAAATGTTTAGATTGCAAAAAGCCCATCAACAATTTTAGAAAGGTTAGGGATCATTGCCACGTGACGGGTAAATATCGAGGCCCAGCGCACGCTAGTTGTAATCTCAAGTTAAGAATAGTGCCCGATCAAACACCTATTCCGGTGATCTTACACAACTTGGAGAAATATGACGCACATTTAATCATGCAAGGCGCTCATGAATTTTACGGGAAATCAATTAAGTTGATCGCTAAAAATACTGAAAATTACATTTCGTTTTCTTTTGGCCAACTCAGATTTTTAGACTCCTTTCATTTTATGGCGGCTTCGCTGGATCGGTTGGTTAAAAATTGTTCGCCCGATGATTTTAATTTACTTTGCGAAAGGTTTCCAGAAAACAAAAGCGCAGCGAGTACGACCGAAGGGAGGACGAGTTTACTCTTGGAAAAAGGAATTTATCCTTATGAGTACATCGATTCCTTTGATCGATTTCAAGAAACAAAACTCCCACCAGTAGACGCTTTCTATAGCTCTCTGAAGCAGGGAGGGATAACCCAGCAAGAATACATTCGTGCGGAGACAGTATGGGAAAAATTTAATTGCCAAAATCTAGGCGACTACCACGACCTATACGTGGAAACGGATGCGCTATTGCTCGCGGGTGTATTTGAAAACTTCCGGAAGGTATGCAAGAAGAACTACGGCCTTGACCCGGCCAACTATTATACGTCACCGGGCCTGTCGTGGGACGCCCTCTTAAAATACTCTGGCGTCCAACTGGAACTATTAACCGACATCGACAAGCACTTGTTCTTTGAAAGGGCAAAAAGAGGTGGTATTTCGAGCGTGGGTGCAAAGCGATATGCGAAAGCTAATAGTCCAGAATTACCCGATTACGACCCCAATAAGCCAGAGTCACAGATCATGTACCTAGACGCAAATAATTTATACGGCTGGGCGATGAGCAAATATTTGCCCGTAGGGGAATTTACCTGGGAAACAGACTTAGAAAAATTTACTTACTATTACATCCAAGAGTTGCGACTAACTGACGACTACGGTTACATGTTTGAGATCTCTTTAGATTACCCGGAACGTCACCATGACGAACACAATGACTTTCCACTCGCACCTGAAAACATGTCGGTACCAAACGAATGGCTTTCGAGCTATCAACAGGATTTAATTGGTAATGGCGAGCAAGTGACCTCGGTAGACAAACTAGTGGCTACTTTGGACACCAAACGAAAATACGTGGTTCACTATCGTACATTGCAAAAATATCTCAAACTAGGGTTGTGGATCAAAGAAGTTCATCGGGTACTGCGTTTCCGCCAAAAGCCGTGGATGAAGAGCTACATCGACAAAAACACGAAATTGCGCAAGAAAGCAAAAAATGATTTTGAGAAAGACTTTTTCAAATTGATGAACAATTCGGTCTTTGGCAAGACGATGGAAAATGTTAGATATCGAATTGACGGCCACCTCCTAAGGGACGAACAAGACGCCGACAAATACAAAAAATTAACTTATAAACCGAATTATAAATCGACGGTGCCATTTGGGGATTGTTCTCTTTCGTTTGTGGAGATGTACCGAACCAAAACAAAATTAAATAAGCCAATATATTGCGGTGTAAGTATTCTTGATATTTCAAAAACGTTAATGACGATTTCTACAACAACGAACTAAAATCAACTTTTGGTGAAAAAGTAAATTTACTTTACACAGACACTGATTCTCTATTAGTTCAAATCGAGCGAAGCTCCGACGATTTAACTGGTTACCTAAACGAAAAGCGTAATTTATTTGACTTTAGTAATTACCCGCCAGATCATCCGCTTTACAGCGTCAAAAATAAAAAGTCATCGGTAAAATGAAAGACGAATTTGGTGGCAAAACAATTTTAGAAGCCGTTTGTATCAGGCCAAAAATGTATTCGATCTTAATAACCGATCACAATTTAAAGAAGGCGAAAGGGGTTTCCAAAGTAGTAACTGAGAAAAGCTTAACCCACGAGATGTATAAAAGCTGCCTATTTGACAAAACGCATTATTGCAATAAACAACAACTATTTAGATCGGATAAACATCAAGTGTTCACCATTTCACAAAATAAACTTAGTCTGTCGCCGTTGGATACAAAGCGCTACATACTATCAAATGGAATCGATACGTTAGCTTACGGGCATAAGCTAATTCGGTAATTCGGTGTCTTCGGGTACTACCTGAAGTTCCTCTTTGACGAAACTCCTATTCGGGCCGTTTAATAGGTAGTACAATGTTGGACCCGTTTTGACGCGTTTTCCTTTCACTCGTTTAAATTGACTAGTTCGCTTTTCAATTTGATAGACGTCCACAGACCAGATCGGAACCGTTGCCCTTCTGACGGAGCCGCCCTCTTGCTCGCCCGGGTAATAGAGGTACCTGACGACCGCGTCTGGAGGAAGTTCTCTTTGGGTAGTTCTTACAGGTGCACTCGGTTCTTGTTTCACTCGGTCTGATATGACGGCTTCTGCAGGAACGGCATCTATGAAACGCGTTTTTTCCTCGTTTAACGATTTCACGACCTGAGGCAAACGCACCACCCATTCCACGTTACGCACACCCACGTTTAACATTTCTTGAGCGTATTGGTGTCCAAATAACCTTTCGGCTAAAGTACGGTTAAACCTTTCCACGATTCCTTGAGATCTGTGTACCCCAGGTTCACCCACTTGAATTTGTACTTTATTTTTTGTCATTAACCGTTTGAACTCACCTTTGAATTCAGACCCCGAGTCTACCATTACGAATTTGGGCCAGGTTAGAGGTGATCGCTTGAAAATTTTCTTGGTCGCTTCGCTAACTTGCTCGGCAGTTTTACTGTTCAACGGTTCTGCCTCTTTATACCGCGAACCCACGTCTACTACGGTTAAAGCGTACTTAAACGTTTTCCTTTTAACTCGGTCCCAGGGTAAATACAAAACGTCCATTTGATGCGCGTAATTAGGTTCGACCGATTCTGATTGTAACATTGTAGGTCTGGGTACGTAATTTGGTGCGGGTAAATATATTTGCCAAACGGCCTGCTTTTTTAGCCAGTTTCTGACGATCGATTTGTCCGCACCAGTCTTTTCGTGGAGGCGATCGACAGCACTTTCTCCTCGCCAGTAACCCTGTGGACTGTAAAATAGTTTTTTAAAAGTTTGGTCCATTTTAAAATAAGTTACACAAAGCGAGTGGAACGAGTTACGACCGAAGGGAGTATCGATAAGCCAACAATCCGACTATTGCAGTTCCACCTATAATCCAAACAAACTCGGAAATTTTTTGATCTTCGGAAGGCTCGTAAAAATCGGACAAAGTAGGCTCTGGCGGTAACGGGGTAATACTCTTACCGGTTAATTCCGAATAAGCTCGTAGGGCGTCGTCTACGTTTACAAATGTTTGCTGACTCGCGCGTTCTTGTCGCATTCGTTCGTTCAAAAAGTCTAGCATGTGTACGCGTTTTTGTTCCCATTCTTGTTTTGCTTGCGCCAGTTGCTCTAACGCGAGGTCGTGTCGCTTTCGTTCTTCGTCGACTTTACTTTTTGATAAACTGCTAAATAAAAAATTTGAGCCCGTGAATGCCAAGGCGTTTACTATCGCTCCTCCAACCATCATTAAAGCACTAGCCATTTTTAAAATAAGGTTAAATTAAATATGGATAACGAAATTAAAGATAAATTAATCGAGATTCAAACCGACCAAACAGAGATTCAGCAGATGCTGGGTGATATGCGCGCCGATATAGATCACATCGGTGATAATTCCCAAAGTGAAAAATACGAAGATCTGTTTTTTGCAGCGGGTTTAACGTTAGTCGTGTTTTCTTTTCTTTTTAAAATGATAAAATAAGAATCGTATTAATAAAACTACTATATATTAAAAGTAAATATGTCGCAACAATACACCAAAAAGCTTAACCCGAGTCGCAGACTTAAAGTTCCTCGCGCGATCAAAGGCGAAAGACGCGAAGTCACCATTACGCATAACCCGAGTACGGTAGACGCGGGTCACACGTTAAACGTAAAATTCCCCGCTTTAGGCACTGACGACGTCATTGTACACGGTACGGCAAAGTTGGCTTTTAAACTCGATTTAGACGGCGGCGACGACGTCGGCAGGACTGTTTATAACAACGTAGCGAGAAACCTGGTGTCGGAAATAAATATAAGTCTCCAGGGAAATAAAATCGTAAGTTACCGGGATGCGGACGTATTTCACAATTTTAAGGATAATTGGTTACCCCCGTCGCAGACCAAAAATATGGCGTATTTTGGACTAGAGAAAGAAAACGTAGCCAAGATACGTCTAGGGGCTGACGATGCTAATGCTGCCGCAAACGACGGTAAGAAAAAGGCAATCGCCGATGCTTTTAAAAATCGTTATGCGATTCCACTAGACACGCCTATGTTGACGGATCATACCCCATTTTATCCTTCGTGGTTTAAAGAGCCTCTGACGTATCAACTAACTTTCAACGGGCACGACAAAGTGGTTAACTCGTCAGATACTGCCGCGGAATATCAAATTTCGGATCTGACCTTGGAATACTTGGCGCGAACCTTGAAAAACAAGAAGACGATGTATTATCTATTCGACCGGATTCACTCGTGGAAGAAGCAAGCGGTAAACAAGTCAGACACGCTATGGAACATTAGCACAGACCAGAGTATTAGAAGTCTAAAAGGAATTTTGATCCTGTTTAAAGACCCGACGACCCGCAACCCGCAAAAATTTTATAATCCGCATATCACTAAGACGATTGTGACAGTTGAAGGTAGACCTAATCAATTGTACTCGCAGGGCCTGTTTGAATATCAACACTGGAATGAAGTCACTAAATATTTCGGAGACTCGGATACAGAATTGGCTAGAGGGGTCGTCTCGGACTTATCCTTGTTGGGAGTAGACATGGCGGACTATCTGAAAGACAAGTACGGTTTGTGGCTCGACTTCCGAAGTTCCGACGACAATTCCGCCCACGGATCGGGCAGACCTCTCGGTGGAGGCGGGGACACATCTATACAAATGGAACGAACGGCCGAAACCGCGGGACCGCTGACGATGTACGTGTTCCTGGGGATGGATTCTCAACTAACGGTGGAGGACGGAAACTTTAAAAATTTGGTTTATTAAAAATGAGTCAGATGTTTAAAAATCCGCACTGTGCCTTGATCGTGGGTAAGACTGGGTCGGGTAAGACCAACTGGATCTTAAATCTTTTAGAGACCGAGTATCGTTTTGCGTTTGAAGCTATCGTAATTATATGCCCGACCCTCCTTAAGAATAAAACGTATTTAGAACGACTGTGGGTGTACACCGACGAAAATGTTTACCTATGTGATTTAGATCGAGAGAAACTAGAATTAAACGAGGCAATCGAACTTTATCAGAGAGTATTCGACGGGATAAATACTTTGTTTATCATCGACGATTGCGCAGCCGATCAATTTATTAAGTATCGTAAGAAGTCTAAGGTAAGCAGTACGTGTGCTTTGTCTAAAATGGCGTTCTCGGGTCGACATTATAACCATTCGTGTTGGCTTCTGACGCAAAAGTATAATTCCGTTTTAAAAGACTTCAGAGAAAATACTGCCTGGACCGCAATTTTTCATTGTAAAGATAGATCGTCCTTTGACCAATGTCTGGACGAAAACGACGTTGTACCAGATGAAAAGAGAGAAGAAATTAAAAGGCATCTACGCAACGTTCGGTTTAGTAAATTGGTGTTGAATACGGAGCCTCCGGCTTGTTATTTCATTAAATAAAAATGAGGAAAAAATTTTAATTACGTTTGTTAAATAATATGATCGAGAACAAGAAATGTAAAATGTGTCGTAGTCTCCTGGACCTAACGAACTTCTCTGTACAAAGAAGTGGTAAAATTAATTTAAACTGCGACAATTGTATTGCTAAGATACGCGCTCGACAGGAACGAAGCAAATGTACTCACGGCAGGCAAAGACATCAGTGCGTTGACTGCGGAGATTCAGGTATCTGCGAACACGGTAAATTAAGACATCAGTGCACTAAATGTGACGGTTCGGGTATCTGCCTGCACGGGAAACTAAGAAAACAATGCGTTAAATGTGACGGAACATCGATTTGTGAGCACGGGATAAGTAGATATTTTTGTAAGATTTGTTTTGATCCAATCAAGGTAACGATTCGGAGTTGGATTCACCATTGTCGCCAACCAGATAAGAAGTATAATCGATTCGATCCTGACCGATTTATCGATACAGACTTTTGCAGTGGACTAATTGAAGATTATCCGCGTTGTTTCTATCCGGACTGCAATGTCGAAATGCAATTTTTAGACTATAGAGACGATCTTTGTACCATCGAGCGGCTAGATAATAGAATTGGACACATCAAATCGAATTGTGTCCTCTGCTGCTTAAAATGTAACAACGCTAGAAAGTCGGATAAACTAGAGATCGAGTACTCACACCATTACTATAAAACTAGTTAACTTTTGTTATAATCGGGATAACTCAGCCTAGTTGTAACAAAATAATAGCTTTGTTACAATATGTTTTAGCTAGTTATTTATTTGTTTTACTTTGTTACAATCGGGCTACGTCAGCTCGGTTGTAACTAAATTCTATTTGCTTTATATTAAATGATAACCGTGCTAGAATACGTTGAACTACTTATCCAGCTAGTTATCGCAGTCAACTCAACTTATTATACAGTTGAGTACATACGACTAAAGTATACTTACAACAAATTTAAAACGCATATAATTAAATGGATGACATCAAAAGTATACTCACCGAATCAAAAAGCGATTCAAACGAATCGACCTCAAACGTAAAAGACCGCCTCTGCGCGATAGCCGCGTCGGGTGAATCTAAAAAATACTTAGGCAAAGAATACACGATCAAAGAAATTGAAGCTATGCCACCCAAAGATCAAGAAAAGCTGTTCAATTTATACGAAGTTAAGTTTGGGAAAGGATTGTCAGAACCCTTGGTCACGCTATTTTAAGTTTGTACTCTCGCCTGCTAGGAATAGCTACTCCGATCGATCTACTCGGATTCAACGTCAGCTTAAAATCAGAGGAAGCGCTTACTAAAGATTTAAACGACGACCCTATCATCGGTCAGACCATGGGTAGACTACTTACCGAGGTTTGTTACAAATACGGAGTGTACCTATCTCCAATTACAGCAGCGTTGATTACCACAAAACATCTAGAATTCAACAAAAGTTCTCTTATTATAAAAGAGGATGTCAACGGAAGTGAGCCAGCAACAAAACAACAGCGAGAACGAGAACAAAGTGAGTCAACCGGAGAAAGCAGTTAAGTCAGTTACTAAGCGAGTAGAACGAGCCAAAAATCCGAAACGCGTAGAACAAGGTAAAAAATTGGCCGAACATAACAAGAAGATGAAGCAACAACTCGTTAAGATGAAATTAGCGGACGAAGCTAACGGTGAAGAGAGTAACCAAAATAAGATCTATCAAACGGTTACAGAGAACAGAAGCTTGATACTCGGCGGATTGGGGGTCACGGGGGTTGTGATCTACTTAATTTGGAGAAACAAGTGTTCTGCCTCTCAACAAGTTTTTCAACCAAAACCAAAAGCGATAATTCCTAACCAAGAACCAATTTTGGACATGGATTGAATACTCCCTTTGGTCGTTTCACGCTCCGCTTCATTTAAAAGTTCTTTATATATAAATATGAGTAACGCTAAATCAATCGACGTAAACGGAATCGCAAATACGGTTTACCACGGCGCCGTCGTTTCGGGAATCTCACTCGGATACGCCATGCTATCGAGTAAGCTATTTAAAATTAAACCACCGGATCTAAATAGGTTGTCCGCCGAAGACGCGTTAAAATTAACCGCGTTGTCCAGCGGCGCACTAGCCACCCAGGGTTGGTTGGTAGCGCAGGGTATTTTACCCGCGAGCCTACCCACCGCTTAAAAAAAATATAAAACGTATACTATAAAAGAAATGGCAGAAGGAGGATTCGATCCCGAGGAAATACCTCTCTTGGAAAATCAAGAAATAAACTACCAAGATAACTTAGAATGGGACGATACCTTTGATACAACGCTAGAAGAAACGTCCTTTATAGAAGACACTAATTTTACACATCCTATTGACGTTGGGCCAGACGAAGAAGATGAAATATATGTATCAAAAAGCGATACAACGAGTTAATTAAAGACGTCGATCCTTTACACGAAACAGAACTAACAAGACAAGTCAACTTAATGGATCTTAGGCAATTGTTACGTGAATCTAAAGTGAACGATTTTTACACAGCTATCAAAAAAGAAACTGGTTACGAAACAGAAATTAAAGATCCAAATATTTTTAATTAAGATAGTAAAGATCGCTTGTACGTAAAGTTTGAAGGCAAAAAAGTTCTTTTAACCCAAGAAAACGATAATAGTAAATTTCTTAGCCTAAGTACTATCAGACAAAGAACAAACACAGATTTTATAAGACGCGTTTTAGGCTTGCGTCATTACGTTTCCGGAAAAACAAAAGAAGAAGCTGCTCGGGTCTCTCGTAAACTCGCAAAACTTCATCCCGAGAGCATAGAATTGGTAGAAATACCCCAAGAAGCAGATCTAGCGAGCGACATCGTGGAAGACCTCACCCGTGACGTAGACGTTCAAACCGAAGGGTTAAATTACAGAGAACTCGTCGCTTTAGATAAATCGTTACAAACGGTAAAAGGAGAATTAATTTTAAATCAAGGTAAATTAGATGAGTTAGACGCAAAAATTCAACAATTCGAAGCCGAGTTGGAAGAAGCGACATCCGAAGAAGAACGTACGGGACTGCAACGATAATTGGACGACTTACGAGTCGAAAGACGGGGTAGATTAGAAGTCATCAATAGAAACACCAATCAATTGAGAAACCAAATTAATCGCATCAAGGAAACGATCGAAAAGATCATGAATTCGGATTTGACACTACGCGAGAAGATTCGAACGATATTTAGAGAACAAGGCGTCACAATCGTGAGCATCTTAACGGCTTTTAGTTTAGCGGTAAGTACCGTCGTTAGTAGTATAGTGGCCAGCGTCAGAGCTGTTGGAACTCCTAAACCAACGCCTAAACCAACTCCTGAACCAACGCCTAAACCTCCTTCCAAACCAGGAATTACCGATTGGATCAAACGGCAATTACAAAATTTAGCCAACGTATTGAAGAAACTTGGGTTGAAAGCTCTGGACGCTTTGCCCGGGATCATCGGTAGCATTTTGAGTTGGATTTTTAACGTAGCGAGTAAAGCGGTCGGATGGGTGGCGGATCACGTGTGGACCTTGTTCGTGGGCGCAGGTGTTCTGCTTTTGACATACGTGCAAAAGAATGGGTAAAAAGTAAAAAAAAAATTAAATCTCAATTCAAATTTGGGGTGAGATTTTTTTTTTTACGCCTTAATTCAAAACGTTTAAGTGAAAACCTTGTATAACATAAACCCGACGACACCCACTGCAACGGCTCCAACGGTTAATGATAGTTTTTCTTCATTGTGGGCGTCTAAAGGCGTGCTCGCTTTGCAAGCTGGTTCTGGTTGCTTCCTCGGTAACACTGTCGGTTCTGGTTGAATCGCTTCTTCGTTAGTACTCGTTCCGTTATTCAAACTCGGTATGTATCCAGTCTTCATATCCTCAGTCGCGACTTGTAAATTATTGTTGTATCCCTCAAACGTACCGATGCGTAAGTCCATATCCGAGGGCACCAGGTACAAACCTGGGGCAACTACGAAGTTTAAAGGCGTTTTTGCGTACTGTAGCGAATCTTGATATTGGTCGATCGACTGTTCGAGATCGGGACCCGAATTAATTAAAGATTCCACAATCGTAATAAATTGCCGTCGCGCGTCTAATCCGGTGCCGGTGGCCAAAACGCTGGTCTTGGTCTGCGCCTGTGCCCCTAGTAATGCGTAGACGTAAGCTCGAATTGATTCATTTACCTTGGTGATTCCCACGTCAGTCAAACGAGACTTTTTAGGAACGAAGTCCCACCAGGCCAAAGTAACCGCGTCCGACTGTGAAATCCAGGTAACCGTGTATGTGCTCGCGTGACCGGAGCCTTTAGGTGGCTTCGCCCATCCAAATCCCATGTAAGTAGATCCCGCGTATTTACCGTTGGTCACGTGTAAGTCGTGCGCGTCGTAGTTTTTACCCGGAACGGGTACGTATCCATTGTTGTAATAAAAAGCTGTCCCTAATCCGTTCGACAAAGTGTCTCTCGTTTGTTTATACGATTTATTCGGGTCTACTCCGTATAAAAGACACGTGTCGGTAAACTTCCGATTGTCGTAATTATTGTGTAACGCGTCAAATACGTCGTTGCTCGGAATGGGCATCACGCAGTCGTAAAATATTTTTCGTACGGTGTAATACACGTGAAAGTTAAATAAAGCCGAGACGTATGGATTAGGGTCGGACAGTAGATCAAAGCCCACACCGCAGGCCGTCGTCGCGCAATAGACCGCAAAATTAAATTGATTTTGGTAAAACGATATCGCCTCGGCAGACCAGCGATTGACCGCTTCATCCGTAGTTACTTTTGGTAATTTATACGCGTGCGTTAAATTTGGAAACTCGGCTGTAAATGAATTGTCTTCGTTTACTAAAATATTTAGACTACTAAAATTGCCTCCCATTTATTTTAAAAGAATTTTAAAAATAATCTTTACCAGTCTTTTACAGGTGCCGTTGGAATAGTCGCTTCTCGATAAGTGGGTGGATTCTCTTCGTACTCGCTCCGGTCGTTCTCCCTCCGGTCGTACCCGCTACGCTTGTACTCAACCGACTTTGTAAAACTTATTCGCCAAGTTTTTTCATAAGATCTTTTTTTAAAACCGCTGCTCGTTCGTTGGCCAGCGCTTCTGCTCTTTCGTTGACTTGACGTTCAAATTCTTGCTCGCTTTGCGAGCTGTGAGCTTTAGTTTCTTCCAATTTTGTAGACGTACGCGATCTGATCTTTTCTTTCATCTCGTTAAACTTTTTCAGCTCGGATAAAATAAGGACAAATTCTTCCTGGGATATGTCACCGTCTGCAATCGCGTTAGATACGTATTCTTCGATGGTATTTAATTTAGCGTCTGCCAAAATTCGAATTTGATCGTGTTTTTTAGTTTTGTGGGTGAGTCTACGGGAGGCGTACTTTAGAATCGCGTAAGCGCCAAACGCACCGATAGCGATTCCTTCCATCACAAGTCCAACGGGACCGGTAATGACGCCCAAAATGGCGGGAATGCCTACGGCTGCCGATGTGGCGCCCAGTGCTTCTACTCCATATTCCACGTATCCGAGCGCGGTTAAGAGTCGTTTGATCTTTTTGTAGCTATTTTCCCTCGCGTCGCGTTCTCTTTGGATTTGGGATTTAATTTCTTCGATCTTTCTTAGCCTGTAAACCTTTGTCTCCGCTTGTTCAGTCGAGTTTAAAGTTTTTAACTCCGGGTATATGTTAGTCGTCATCTTATTACTTTTATAATTACGCGTTTTAAAAAATGTCTAACTCGATTAAAATTTTGCCGATGTTATTCAAGAGCTCACCTCTGTCGTTTTTAACAGAAAAAGTCAATTCACTGATGTTCCTGTCGATTAACTTTTTAGGCGTTTCACTGTGATTACGGGTGCGAGGCTCGGTAGCTATCACGTACAGCTATCACGTTATAAAAGTTGTCAAATGTATTTAATTGTTTGCAATGAATAAACGCGAGTTTCAAGGGGTTTAAATCGTACTTGCCTTCGTAAATAACGTTGGGTAAAAGTTTTATTTTGGGTAAGTTTAATAGCTTGGACACTTCTTTGTTTAGTCTCAACTTGAGATTGGGGTCCGTAATGGCCAAAGTCACCCGTTTAGATTCCGAGTGAACCTGAAAAGAAACGCCTGGTATCGAGTTTAACAAAAAGTGAAACCAGTCTATGCCGTAATAACCGGGGGATACCACGATGCTTCCTCTTTGACCCTGAGGTAATGATTCGGATGAGCTTCGCGAATAAAGTCTGTCGTACATAGGCCCAGTTAGCCCCGTCAAAAACAGTCTTTTAGTTAATTCTCTTCTGGGTCTCCTGGGGGAGTTGGTGGTGGTGGTAGGTCGAGTTGGTGGATTCCCTTCGTAGATTTCATCTAAAGCTTGTCTTTGCCCCTCGAGCAGTGAAGCTGATTTAATTTTTTTATCGTCGAGATCAAAAGCTAAACGAACTTTGGTTTAACTGATCTTCTAAAGCTGCGATTTCTTGGTTTAGCTGCTCAATTTCATCAGCGTGATTCTGATTTCTTCCGCTAACTCGCCTCTTTTATTTGCTTGGATCAATCTGTTTTTAGCTGTTTGTACTAATTCTGGATTGGGAGATGAATCCGTTCTTTCCACTGAGGGCATACCGGGCGGTCGTTCGCCAAGTACCCCCGCTGGCCTACCGTCCAAGTTTGTATCCCACTCAATTTCAGTAGCGTTTGTTACGTTAAAATATCCAGCTTCAAACTGAATATTCTTTACTCGGGCGACTTTGTCGCCTTTGGTGTTGTTGATCTCGTTTTTCAATCTAAACGTCTGCGGGTTCTCGGTCAAGTGAAAAGTGTGCGTCTCCATTTTATTATATACGTTTTATACGTCTTGTTTTGCGAGGTTAAACTTCTCCATAGCGTTTTTCCAGTGCTTATCCGAGACTTGAAAAAGTTCTTTAACTTCAGATTCGATTTCCCCAGTGACGTCTTGATAACAGACTGCAATTAAAGCCTCCAACGGTTTACCTCGAGAGATTTTACCGTTTAAAACTTGGTTCAACTTGTATTCTATTTCACCCGCTTTGCCGTATTTAAAACAAATGTTATATTTTTGTAGGGTTTTTCTCGATTTTGGCGGCTTAGGTTTCCTCCAAACGTGATGATTAAAGTACCGATCTCCCATTTCTGCGGGAGTGTACGAGGAAACCCACCCAAGAATTTGGCCACAATTTGTACACGCATATCTTTCATCTATTTCAACTATTTGGTGATCGCAAGGCGGTCTCGGTTTCACATTTGTCGTTGCCCCAATTATGTGTACTTCCTTTCTATTCAACAAGTGGCAAAGTTCCGCATCAGTCATTTTATATAAGGGTTTATTTATTTAAAGTAAAAAAAATTTAACCCCGGGATAACCGAGGTTAAATTGATTTTCACTAACTACTCGCTTTTAATCAAACGCTTCCCAAAAGCAAGGTTTTTCTTCAACCGTGAGCATAGCCGACGTGACTCGATATCTAACGCTCGCTCCGCAAGAAAGTGAACCGTGGGCGCCATAGTAAATATCTTTAGGAGAGATCAAAGAGATCGCCTGGCATTTTTTGTTCGCAAAAAGAGCGCGATCGATTTCTTTACACGATTTATCCACCAATGTGGCATCATAGCCGATCTTAACGTACATCCTACTTTTATCGGTATAAGCCGGTTTAACTAAATAATTGATCCTATCGGATATGTCGTCTAGTTTTTGAGACACCTTAAAAGAGTTACGCGTAATCACGGGGAGATGTTCCAGCATCTTATCTGTTAATTTTTCAAAATAGTTATAAACTTCATCATTTACACGTAATAGCAACGACTCGGTCTCGGGAGACACCTGATAACAAATTTGATCTTGGCCAGTAGGTTCCTTAGTACCATATTTATAAACTGGGTTGACTCCGTAACAAGGATCTTCGAGCCTAATCAACAGTCGTTTGTTTTGTCCCTCGTGGTGATAAGCGATCTTAGAAGAACACTTTGTAGGTCTTAAAATGACTAAATTTTCAGAGTCAAAGGGGCCATAGGTAATTTTTGGGTTTTTGTTGCCGGCATTTAGACGTTCGTGGTCATTTGAGACGATATATATTTGAGTTGACATGGTTCTGATTTTCCGGCTTTGACTAAAATTTTTCTCATTTTATTCGGGTGGGATTTCTGTCGCGAGTTGTTTAGCCAGCGAGCAAGCGAGCTGCGCCAGGGTCAAAAGTTTAGTGGAATTCCCCGGCGCTAGTCACGAGTTGTTTAGCCAGCGAACGAGCGAGCGGCGCCGGGGTCAAAAGTTGAGTGGAAATCCCCTGGTTTTTGGGTCGATGTACTACCCAGGGGTGTTGATCAAAAACCAGGGCTCACGTCATTCCAGGATTTTCCCATTTTTTCCCATTTTTCCCCACCAAAAATGTTTCGACGGTTTTTTGGGTCGTATAGGTACCCAAGGGTTTTGAGCAAAAACCGGGCAAAAAGGGGCGTGTGCTCCAGAACTCTCAGTTTCCTACTACTCAATGCAAGTTTTATTACTACAGTCTTTGAAAATGCACCTGTTGTTTCAGTTACCCTCCTGTTTCCAATTCTGTTTTGAAGATATTTTGATGCCTTTTTGGTTTTATGTAAACACGAATGCCCATACTCAAGAGAAAAGCTGCGATGATATTCAAGGAAGAAAGCCTCAATGTGGCGTTGATTTGTGCACCAAATTTGCTCCCGTCTTCGACAGGCTGCCATTCAACATTTCCCTTCTTTGCCAAATCGTTGTTGTGTAAGTTTGTGGGCAATATGCCAACGAGCCACCCTTTCTCAGAGATGTTTCAATGAGCAACCTATGGATTCACAAATTTGTACTGTAAAACGTGTGAACTGAAAAGTGTCTGGCCTGATTTACATCACAGTAAGAGCCCACACAAGTCATCGTCGTTTTTGGTGAAGTGCGAATCTGCCGAAACCAGAGCTTTTAGACAGTTTGTGATTTGTGGATAACTGACCGTTTATGATGCCCTCTACACAAACACAAAAAGTTTGAGAAACATACTCACATGACTCATGCGGAAACGTTTTGTCGAAGTGATGTTCCGGTAAAGGGATATGAAAACGCGATTTGAAAAACAAAGAGACAAACTTGAAGTGCGCTTTTTTCAAAACATATAGCTTTACAAATGTGTGGGCAGATACGTCACTTCATCACGACGGTGACGAGTTACCAAGACAGGATGGATAGTTTGAAAGGTTTAAAAACTTCATTTCTCAATACGCTTAACACATTCCCATGTAGATATGTCAAACCGTGTTGGTATGATATTTGTAGTGAAGATGAACAATTTCTCTTCAGATACGTATTAGTATAGTTTGTGGAACGCTGGCAGTTTTTACGTTTATTAGCAATGTTGGCAAGATAAAGGATCCACAGTTCCAGCATTGACCTGATTAACCTGGCAAAGGTTCTAAGCACGTACCCTCCCACTCTTTTGAAATGGAATGTGAAGTTACCTTCGTTTCTTAATTGTTGAAGGCTCACGTCGATAAATGTGAGCAGCCCGTCCTGTGGCCACTGCCAACTCATTACCGTCTGGATTACATGTGATGCAATGTATTGGACTACCACAATCAGTGATTACACATCTCAACTGGTCACTAGTCCCGGGATGGATATTGTAAATGCTGCCCCACCCAGATCCCTGGATGGCCACATACAAGCTACCATCTGCACCTGAACAGATTCCAGTGGGGCATGCATACATGTATTCGCGTTTCTTTGGGAGCTGCATACCCAGAGAGAATACCACATTACCGTTGTAGTCCACTGATACAAGTTTCTTTCTTGTGCGGTTGGTGTAGACAAACTTCTGCTTGCTGGCAATCAGATATTGATCAATCAGCGGAGCAGACAGCATCTTGATAAGGGTCCCATCTACATTGTGCAGGGCTATCTCATCATTGTCTACAAAGCCGACTGCTATCAGATTCTTGTCATCCACTGCCAGGCACGTTGAGGTCCTGTTGGACTCCGCTCTTCCTGGAAGGAACTGCCGGATGAACTGGCCTTCCTCGGTAAACATCATGACAATGGGAGAAATCAGGACAACAAGCTGGTCATTCTTGTTCACAGCCACATGGGTTGGCGGCAAAGTGACATTCTTTCCGATCAGCCGTGGTTTGGAAAAACAAGATTTAGGTGTGCAGGCATTGGTAATCTTGATAAGCTGCCTCCTTTCCACATCCACTGTGACAACGTCGCCGGTGGATAACATTGCAATGCCAAATGCATATCTGAAGTCCGTTCTTGATGACCCAAATGTTTTTATATTGGCTACAATTTTCCACTGTTCCTTTTGAGGGGATCCTGCCTGTCCCTTTGTATCATTTTGAATGAGAGTCAGAATCCCAAATCTTTGCGCAGGAGGCTCAAGGCCTGGAGACTGCCCCAAAGGTCTCATCAGTTTCTGAGCTGGAGTCACTCTCGCTGGAATCTGTGGTGCCGGTCTTCTTGGTTGGTATCTTGTGGGGCTGACTGAAGTTTCAGCCGATAGTGACCTTGGTGGTTCTTCAGGTAAAGATGATCTTGTAGGTCCAAGGGGATCTTGTCCACATGGAAGTTCTGCAGATGTTTGTGAAGTTTTAACAGTTGGTGGTCTCGTTGATCGTTTTGGTCCTTCTTCACGATGCATACCAGCCCGGAGCCTTAGTTCCTCTACGAGACGGCTGAATTGTGCAGGCTTGTCGTGCGGAAGCTGTCTGCCATCTCCTGGAAGTCCTGGTTCATTTTGGTGTCTGCCCGGATTTGCCAGTGACTTCAATGTCAAGGAAAAGTTGCTTACAGCCAACTGCATATCAGGTATTGTCTCAGGCTTTTTCCAGGTGCTTATCAGTTCCCTGAGACTTTGCAGGAGTGTCTGCTTGAGATTGAGAATCTCGTAGTCAGTTGCCTCAGACATTTGTCGGTTCACTTCTTGGAGCTTTTTCCGGGTCAGGGACAATTCCTTGCTGTTGATGGCTTGAGCACTCTCAAAGGGCTTGACCTTCTCCTTGTAGATACTCTCAACCCCTTGCTTCAGGCTTCTCTCTGCTCTTCTGATTTCTTCGACCATGTGGTCAGCCGTATTGGAGAGTTTGGCGGTAGTATCCTGAAACAGTTTGTCCAGTTTGTGCTGGACCTGGCCCACCTCTTCGATGACAGCGTTGAGTCCTTGCATGTTCTCCTGGATTTGGGCAGTCATTTCCTCTACACCTTGTCTGCATTCAGTGACCGCCCTTCCCAGGCCGATGGGTCCGTGTTTGCCGTGGTCCTCGAGTCGACATTTTGCACAGACTAGCTGCTCGCATTTTGGGCAGTACAGACTGAGATTCATGGTTAAATGCTGTCCACATTTTGGGATTCCTTGCCACAGATAATTCTTGCTGTTACTAGGCTCCCTCATATGGAGCTGAGGGAGTGTGTAGATTCGATGCAATTTGATTTGTTTCAAACGTTCATGGGCACTTTGACATTCATGACAAAGGAAGTGCTCGCAATCCATGCATCTTGAAACAGCAGGATTCTGCTCATCACAGGCTTGACACATCTGTGATCTCTGACTTTCCATTGTTGGTGGCACTCACCTTTAATATTTTCTCTTCTGCTGAGAGGACTGTTGAAATATTTGTTCCCAGATACTGCTTGCAAAACTGCCCAAACCTCTGAGAGGTGTCTTAGACAGTGGAAACATGCAGATGTAGTCTCTGCTCTGTGAGATTTGTGCACTTTCTTTCATGTGATAAACAGAGCAACCACGGCAATACATATGGGGATTATTTGCATGGCAACCAGACGACGATTTTAAAGATCAGCAGAATTGTTTTTGTGGACTCTACAGCAGACGCTGATGACCACATTAGTATTGCTCTGAAAGAGACTTTTTGCTCGTTTCTGCATGTGGGTAGTTTATATCGCAGCTGAAATCCAGTTGTCATCCTGTCCCCGCAAAGCTGAGCATGAACACTTTCAATAGATGTTGACCTGTGAATGAAAGAAGTGTAAACATCATATAGTACGTGTACATGCAAGTAAATTGTTGGCTAAACGTCTGAACAGAGTCCGAATAGTTTCTCAACATGTACTAAATGAAACCTAAAAATGTTCGTCCTGAAGTCCTAGTCTTGAAGTTTCTTTCTTTCATACCGGAATTTCTGTAGAAAATGTGCAGTTCAAACAAGTAACTATCCAGTCCTTCATCAGGAAACATTAGCAGTGAAACTGGTACCTGTGGTGGGGTAATGAATTGATACACTGTGGTTGTAGCTGACGGTGTGTCTGTAGTTGCGGATGGAGGTTTATTGAAATACAGAACTACAAAGGGACAGAGGGGGCCATGGCCCTGCTCGTTCCGCTGTTTTTAAATGGATCCAGTCTTGTTTGTGTGAGTGAATAGTTTGAACCAGGAAATAGATGGAAAATTCAGCCTTTGTAATAATGTGCTTTGATCATGTGAAAAGTTCAGTCCTGTGTAGGTGGAGTCTGTTATGTACAAATCCTTTCAGGGTTAAGTTCGGCCATTGAAAGAAAATTTTAGGTACCTGTGATTTATCTACATGTGTGTATCAAACACACATTTGTATTGAAGGATAGGGGAGGTAAAAAAAGATTGATATTTGCATTTGACATGAAGACTTTGGTTGTGAACATGAAAATCTTATGGATGACGTAGTGCAGCTGTTGAGCTTAAAACTTTACCAATCACAATCACAAATCACAAATTTCTACGGTACTTTGCAGAAACAGGCTTAAAACGAGCCAGAATTTTAGGAGATGTTTGAATAAGTGTTATTTCTTATTTCATGACAGATCTGGCATTTTGTCCATTCACAGGTACATGTACATGTTCTTTGTAAAACAAAACAGCATGTTCCTTCAAATTCAAAATCCTTCAAATTATTAAATAAGCAGTTCTGACTTCAAGCTCAGCATAGTTGGAGCTTGTACTTGTCAAAAGTTAATACTTTCTTTCAGTATTCCGTTGAATGGTTGGGCACATAAACGTAAACGTTGCCCATTCTCTTCATTTCAGGAGTTCAACATTGCTGTCTTGGAGGCTCTGGTGGATACTGTTAACACAGATCAGATCCAAGATGCACTTCAACTGCTTGAAGCAGACAATTTCACCCACTTTGGTCCCAAACTCTTCTGTGCCATCTGCTCTCTTCTGGAACGGTTACACTACAGCGATTATGTGTGAGTATAGGAAATGGAAAACTTCTAACTCCATTAGTCAGGGGGTATTGCAGCATGCCTGTGTACAAAAATTGTTTATTTCTGTGGAGTGAATTTTACGTGTGGCCTTTGACAGAAGTGGCAAGTTTCTTTTACTGTCCAGTATATTTGGGAGACACATTTACATGATGCACAATTTAATGCTAGATATGTAAGACCCGGGGATTTAAAACCTTGTCTTTTACAACCCCAATTGAGGTCCCTCTTTCTGGACGTCTCTAAAAAATTCATTTTAAAATAAAGTTTCAAAATTTGTTCCAAATTCCCCATTGTTTATATATTCATAATACATGTGCCCTGTGCTCCCAAGTTCTCAGTCGGAGAAGTCTGTATTCCCAATTCCTAAGCTCCTTTTTAGTCAAAGAATTTCTAAAGAAATAAAAAGGGTAAACATCTCCTAATCGGGCCCTAATGAAAAAATTCCTTGACTAAAGAGAAATCATGCTTGTTTAACTTTCACATCTCTCTTAAAAAGGAACATTGATTTCAAGTTAGAGGTATCTTAAACTTTGTGTGATTGCTTAAAAGTATTCAAACTTCAAATTGAAATGACTTTCAAGACCCTCTTTAAAAGAAACGAGCAAAACCGCGGATCTTGAAAAAAACGAATTCAGACTACATTAAACTAAACACCCTTGCGCAATTCAGAGGGTTAAAACTAAGAAAACAATTTAAAATACAGAATACAAGTAACTTGTTTAAGGGTCTAATTGCAATGCAAGTTTTATTACTACAGTCTTTGAAAATGCACCTGTTGTTTCAGTTACCCTCCTGTTTCCAATTCTGTTTTGAAGATATTTTGATGCCTTTTTGGTTTTATGTAAACACGAATGCCCATACTCAATGTCACGGGTCAGGACAGGGTAGTGCAGTTTTGCACTTCGTTGTGGTGAGTCCGCCAGTGTTTTATGACCGGATGCTCCAAGGGAAACCGACAACAGACCAGAAATAATCAATCGTCAATCACACTAGTATCCAGTTTTAACTTCACTGTAATATTTGTTAACTTATCTCCAGATCACAAAAAAAGATGATAAAGTTACCCCAATAAGGTTCTGATACAAAAGACAATTCTCCAAAGATAGGTTTCTCTAATAAATTCCCCGGACTTAGTAAATTCCTAATCTAAATTCCCGGACTTCGTAAGTTTCTAATCTAAATTCGCCGGACTTCGTAAGTTTCTAATCTAAATTCCCCGGACTTCGTAAGTTTCTAATCTAAATTCCCGGACTTCGTAAGTTTCTAATCTAAATTCCCCGGACGCCGGTCGGGACCGCCCTCGCTCTACACAGTGGCTGCGTACACAAGAAAAAGCACAACATGACATGAGCATGCAGTACGGTACACATATGGTCGCACATGTAACGAACGGTCGATCACATGTGATGAACACACATGTGATCGCTAGAATTGTTGACAGGATTTTTGGGCACAAAATATCTCATTTAGGAGACGTCCAATTGGCTGGACAGTCAACCAGCAATCGTAAGGAGGGTGAATGCACTCTCCCAACCTCAAGATTACAACAACAATGGCATATGTGAGAAACAAAAAGCAGAAAAATAGGCCCAATTAAAAACGCTTGTCTCACCATTCGGTGTCAGCCAGAAAAGGAGCGAGCGTTCGTCCGGCGTACGCGGAAGACACATTTCCCTAAAATATTCATACGCTAGAACAATACCAAAAATGTTGCAAAATGAAAACGCGCAAGTTTAGACCCAATATTAATTACTGAAAATTTTTGTAGGTTAATTACCTTTACATTGGCACGTAAATGATAGATTCCAACGAGACTTTATTACAATATAATTGGACTAAATTGCGTAAGGGCGACGGGCCCTTGGGCGGTAATTCGCCTTCCAGAAGTTTCCAGAAGACAACACTACGGTGTCCCTGAAAGGCTACCGACCCTCACAACTTCCCTGCTTGGAAACCATGCGCCCTCGAATGGTTTTCTTTTTAATTAACATCATCACGAGAACAGTAATGTTAATAACAAATGAAGTAAGATAAATAACCTCACATGTTAATACAAGCACAATCACTTAAGAACAAACCAGAGAAAATCCCAAGGCCAAAAATTTTCAACTACTAAATGGCCTATACGAAAACAAAACACAGACCAATTTGAAGTACAGCAATATTGTCAAGGAACACGTCCTAAAGCGGATGTGTAACAACTATCTGGTATCTTTGGCTCATTTTCTCTGACGGGAAGTTACATTATCGTTACTCCCAAACGGCAGGTTCCCTGCTTTTTCGCATGCCTTATTCTGCAAATACAAAGCAAGTTACACTTTGGAAAGCCAAACAATTGCCAAAGTTTACAAAGAGATATTTTATAACACCTGCAAAACATCACTAGTGAAAGTGCCGACTAAATGTTTCATTGCATCGTTCACTATGAGTTGTAGAACACACTTTATGTATAAAACCAGGGTTGGGCAACAACAATCAAAGCACAACACCCAACTAAATAGTTGGAATGAAGAGCCAGACATCACAAATTACAAAAAAATTCCTGCACAAGTGATAATAGTTACAGTAAATATAAAGTTAACAGTCTTTTGAACCAAGACACCATAATGCTAGTAAATACAGGTTTATGAAAAGTTCTTTAATACACATGACAAACAATGAGATGGAGAAACTAGCAAACAATCCCGCTCACCCCAAAAATGTTCAACCAACGGTACTGTGTGGCAGTCTCTCATACAAGAACATTGCAAATCTTGCTCAATAATAAGAAGCAAGCTGAACTCATCAACTGTTCAGATAAAACATAATTTGGCACTTTGCACTGGAGCATTCCTGGAACACCTGTCACTAATAGTACACAGGGTTAAATAATGGACAAATGGAATAGGGAAATAAGACATTTCCTTAACTGGCATTATAAAAAGATGGTGACAAGCCAAACAAAGTCTCACATCAGACTAGGGAATGTAAACAACCCCTTATTTAAAAGTGAGGAAAGTGAGCTGGAATTTACCAACTGCACAAACAATGGCATACAATTCACCTCAACGCAAAAACCCGTCACCTACAGTACGTAGGGTCAAAAGAGGAAAATGTCAAGTGATTCCCATTCCTAATAACAGCGACAGTAAGGATTTGCAAGTATCTAGCGACATTTCTCCATCACACTGTATATTACGTGTGGTAACCACAAAAGTTGTTCAAAATTGACTTATGGGAGATAAATACTTCAAACCCACACAATTTTCAAACAGATGGATATTTGCTACACATATTAAAGTTCAAACAAGTGAAGTGATAGTACAACACAACTCGGTTTTCAATCACAACTCTATACAGCACTGACAAAGGGAGGTCATCACCATGTCCTGCTATACAGGCAGCCCTTGTCAGACCAGTGATTAAGTTATAGCATTTGGCCACCCAGGATACCACTTCCCTGCTTTTTCCTGGGTCCTTTCCTCAAGGGAAGGTATCCATACCTTAGTGTCTGTACATGACAGAACATAACTGGGATCCACTGATCCTACTGAAAACTGTGGCCAACACGATTGGTTCACCACCTTGACAGGTGAAACCTCACTGCAACACTTATGCCCATCTGCAGTAAGCTCTAGAGATGCGAAACATTTTGTGTCGTCACAAGAAGGTGTACTCACAGGGTGCACTCTGAAAAACGACACCATCAAATTCAGAAACAATGGGAGTAACAACAATCTGAGGACATTCAACAATAACTGTACTCTCTTTCTCGAAACAATGAGGGTCTTCAGTACTACTGTTTCCCTCTTCAACAACATAACGAGGACAGGGAGATACAACACTACACCCCTCCTCTGAAATATCACGAGACACAGGACAGTCTTCAAATTCGTCCTCAGAACAATCTCCCTCAAAAGACACATTCTCAAAATCGTCATCTCTAAAAAACTCTACAGTGGGCAGATCAACGTTACACTCCAAAACACCATGGTTATTACATGGCTCACTGAGAGCTAGAGTGGGTGTAACAGTTGCAACTTCTTGCTCAAATAGGGGGCACACGTTCTCAATAATTAACTTATTTGTATCAGCAAATATGCCTAAAATGTCCCCCATGACCTTATCAAAATCAACTTTAGAATGAGTTGACAAATTCCCAACTGTGGCTTCTACAGCAAAATCTTTGACTGCATGGACCACTGTTGCCACAAGCCTTTCATTACGAATGGCAAGTGCATCTTTAAGCACTGTAAGTGCAGCCATGATTACAAAGGTGAAGTCAAACTTCACATGCAGGGTACAATGACCCAACCAACAAGGCCGTCAATAAGGGATACATGATAACATACTGAACACACTGGTAATACATGATGTACATAGGATACTCACACAAGGACCTTATTCTATAAATATAAGCTGATAAGGCAAGCACAGTACTGGAGTGTAAAATGCTAACCGCCATGATAAGAAATTAAGTGCAACTCTAACATTCAGGCACCCGTTGGTATTTTAAGCCCTGGAGGGCACCAGCCAGTGTTTCTGCTAAGGCCTTCTGGGATTCTGCAATGATTTCTCCTACATTTGGATTTGCCATATCTGGGTTTGCCATGTCTGGGGCAGGGGACCAGTCGAGCAATAAGGAAAAATATGAAAATATTAAACTAGTCTAAACCAAGTTACACACAAGATATGATTCTCAGTAGGGCTAGAGTAACCCAAACATGTATGGCTCACGGTTAAAAGAAAATCTAAACGATAACACTGCCTGTGCTACCCTATGGTTGTCTCATACAAAACTAGAAGGAAGCATATATATGTGCTCAATGCGAAGCACCAACTACAAAAATGCTCTGACAGTATATTAAATACTAAGGGTGGGGAAAACTAAATACGATATCCCACACACAATTAGTATACTGCAATAAGGCACAAATACTAGTAAAAAAGCATCAGTCGGAAAAATTGCCGCAGCACCAAAAATCCTCCTGGAAGACAACACAGAGAGCAATCAGCAGGAACAACAATGCTGACAACAGGATGTGCCACGTCTGGCTTGAACATGCAGAATTCTTGCTTGCCACTGTACTTAATTCAAGAGCATCTATAACGGTGACGCAGAGTAACATGCAGCACGCAGGATAGTGTTGTCCACGTTCACGACTAATCACCAAGAGAAACCAGCCAGCGCCCGGGGAATGTTATTTCAAGAATCAACAGGTCAGAAAAAGACTAAATTACCATGTACACGGATGAACTATAATGCTGTTATACCCCTAGAGCATCCTGTCTACGACGCCAGAATGTCACAGGTCAGGACAGGGTAGTGCAGTTTTGCACTTCGTTGTGGTGAGTCCGCCAGTGTTTTATGACCGGATGCTCCAAGGGAAACAGACAACAGACCAGAAATAATCAATCGTCAATCACACTAGTATCCAGTTTTAACTTCACTGTAATATTTGTTAACTTATCTCCAGATCACAAAAAAAGATGATAAAGTTACCCCAATAAGGTTCTGATACAAAAGACAATTCCCCAAAGATAGGTTTCTCTAATAAATTCCCCGGACTTAGTAAATTCCTAATCTAAATTCCCGGACTTCGTAAGTTTCTAATCTAAATTCGCCGGACTTCGTAAGTTTCTAATCTAAATTCCCCGGACTTCGTAAGTTTCTAATCTAAATTCCCGGACTTCGTAAGTTTCTAATCTAAATTCCCCGGACGCCGGTCGGGACCGCCCTCGCTCTACACAGTGGCTGCGTACACAAGAAAAAGCACAACATGACATGAGCATGCAGTACGGTACACATATGGTCGCACATGTAACGAACGGTCGATCACATGTGATGAACACACATGTGATCGCTAGAATTGTTGACAGGATTTTTGGGCACAAAATATCTCATTTAGGAGACGTCCAATTGGCTGGACAGTCAACCAGCAATCGTAAGGAGGGTGAATGCACTCTCCCAACCTCAAGATTACAACAACAATGGCATATGTGAGAAACAAAAAGCAGAAAAATAGGCCCAATTAAAAACGCTTGTCTCACCATTCGGTGTCAGCCAGAAAAGGAGCGAGCGTTCGTCCGGCGTACGCGGAAGACACATTTCCCTATAATATTCATACGCTAGAACAATACCAAAAATGTTGCAAAATGAAAACGCGCAAGTTTAGACCCAATATTAATTACTGAAAATTTTTGTAGGTTAATTACCTTTACATTGGCACGTAAATGATAGATTCCAACGAGACTTTATTACAATATAATTGGACTAAATTGCGTAAGGGCGACGGGCCCTTGGGCGGTAATTCGCCTTCCAGAAGTTTCCAGAAGACAACACTACGGTGTCCATGAAAAGGCTACCGACCCTCACATCAAGAGAAAAGCTGCGATGATATTCAAGGGCGAAAGCCTCAATGTGGCGTTGATTTGTGCACCAAATTTTTCGACAGGCTGCTATTCAACATTTCCCTTCTTTGTCAAATCGTTGTTGTGTAAATTTGTGGCAATATGCCAACGAGCCACCCTTTCTCAGAGATGTTTTAATGAGCAACCTAAGGGTTCACAATTTGTACTGTAAAGCTGAAAAGTGTCTGGCCTGATTTACATCACAGTAAGAGCCCACACAAGTCATCGTCGTTTTTGGTGAAGTGCGAATCTGCCGAAACCAGAGCTTTTAGACAGTTTGTGATTTGTGGATAACCGACCGTTTATGATGCCCTCTACACAAACACAAAAAGTTTGAGAAACATACTCACATGACTCATGCGGAAACGTTTTGTCGAAGTGATGTTCCGGTAAAGGGATATGAAAACGCGATTTGAAAAACAAAGAGACAAACTTGAAGTGCGCTTTTTTCAAAACATATAGCTTTACAAATGTGTGGGCAGATACGTCACTTCATCACGACGGTGACGAGTTACCAAGACAGGATGGATAGTTTGAAAGGTTTAAAAACTTCATTTCTCAATACGCTTAACACATTCCCATGTAGATATGTCAAACCGTGTTGGTATGATATTTGTAGTGAAGATGAACAATTTCTCTTCAGATACGTATTAGTATAGTTTGTGGAACGCTGGCAGTTTTTACGTTTATTAGCAATGTTGGCAAGATAAAGGATCCACAGTTCCAGCATTGACCTGATTAACCTGGCAAAGGTTCTAAGCACGTACCCTCCCACTCTTTTGAAATGGAATGTGAAGTTACCTTCGTTTCTTAATTGTTGAAGGCTCACGTCGATAAATGTGAGCAGCCCGTCCTGTGGCCACTGCCAACTCATTACCGTCTGGATTACATGTGATGCAATGTATTGGACTACCACAATCAGTGATTACACATCTCAACTGGTCACTAGTCCCGGGATGGATATTGTAAATGCTGCCCCACCCAGATCCCTGGATGGCCACATACAAGCTACCATCTGCACCTGAACAGATTCCAGTGGGGCATGCATACATGTATTCGCGTTTCTTTGGGAGCTGCATATCCAAAGAGAATACCACATTACCGTTGTAGTCCACTGATACAAGTTTCTTTCTTGTGCGGTTGGTGTAGACAAACTTCTGCTTGCTGGCAATCAGATATTGATCAATCAGCGGAGCAGACAGCATCTTGATAAGGGTCCCATCTACATTGTGCAGGGCTATCTCATCATTGTCTACAAAGCCGACTGCTATCAGATTCTTGTCATCCACTGCCAGGCACGTTGAGGTCCTGTTGGACTCCGCTCTTCCTGGAAGGAACTGCCGGATGAACTGGCCTTCCTCGGTAAACATCATGACAATGGGAGAAATCAGGACAACAAGCTGGTCATTCTTGTTCACAGCCACATGGGTTGGCGGCAAAGTGACATTCTTTCCGATCAGCCGTGGTTTGGAAAAACAAGATTTAGGTGTGCAGGCATTGGTAATCTTGATAAGCTGCCTCCTTTCCACATCCACTGTGACAACGTCGCCGGTGGATAACATTGCAATGCCAAATGCATATCTGAAGTCCGTTCTTGATGACCCAAATGTTTTTATATTGGCTACAATTTTCCACTTTTCCTTTTGAGGGGATCCTGCCTGTCCCTTTATATCATTTTAAATGAAAGTCAGAATCCCAAATCTTTGCGCAGGAGGCTCAAGGCCTGGAGACTGCCCCAAAGGTCTCAGTTTCTGAGCTGGGGTCACTCTTGCAGGACTCTGTTGTGCCGGTCTTCTTGGTTGGTATCTTGTGGGGCTGACTGAAGTTTCAGCCGATAGTGACCTTGGTGGTTCTTCAGGTAAAGATGATCTTGTAGGTCCAAGGGGATCTTGTCCACATGGAAGTTCTGCAGATGTTTGTGAACTTTTAACAGTTGGTGGTCTCGTTGATCGTTTTGGTCCTTCTTCACGAGGCATACCAGCCCGGAGCCTTAGTTCCTCTACGAGACGGCTGAATTGTGGAGGCTTGTCGTGCGGAAGCTGTCTGCCATCTCCTGGAAGTCCTGGTTCATTTTGGTGTCTGCCCGGATTTGCCAGTGACTTCAATCCACAAGGAGTATTTGCCATTACTGCCAGTAGAATGTTGATAACACTTGTTTTGCCTTTCATGTCTCTGGTAAATGCCCCATTCCAAACTTATCACCATCCCCTGCCGGTTCTTCAAGTGAAGAAACCTTGGAGGTGGTACCTGCTTTCAGTTAGCAAAATGTTAGCAATCATCAGCCTGTCTAAAAAAATCCACCAAGAGCACATGTGTAAGTCTGTGCATAGTCTTTCAATGCACATTTATTTATCCACACATTATTCATGCTTTCAAGAGAATTATTAACATTGTAAATGCATGGAAATTGCTGGTGTTTGTGTGCATTGTGTGCATCTGGTAGACATCTGTTACCGCAGATTAAATTTATCAGGGACTCTGAATTACAGTAATATTTGCTCTTTAATTCTCTTGCGTGAGACACCTTCTGATCTACTGAATTTTACATGTCACACATAGAGCACACTAATCCCCCCAAGTTTGCCTAGACTGAGCCTGGATGCTTTATGTATAAGAATTTGAACAGAATCTTATAAGAAATTTGGCAGTGTGTTATGGACATCTCGGTAGAATGTGTTGATACATAGAGCTTGTGCCTCGTAAAACCTTGGCACAATCATTCGCACATGTACATTGTACATTCCAGTACTGGCCCAGTTTGTGTAGAGACATTGTCAAAAACATGTAAAAATAGGAAAGAGATCATAAAAACATCACATCCGTTAGAGAAAATTCTTAACAGTAAAGGTTAATGCAATTATCAACTAGTACTAAGTAGACATACATGTACCTTGTTAGTTATGTAACAAAAGGTAATAATTGAACTTATTAAGATTCAAATAATGCACTCTTTACACCATATTAGGAAGATTTTTGTCTCCAAACTTAAGCTTTGAAGTATTCTGTCATCCCATGAATGGATTGCCTTCTTAGCAAAATATGAATCATCTGTTTTTAACGTTTAATCGAGTAAAAAATGTAAAAGTCTGATAATCTTAATGTGAAAAACACTGCATTTTGATTATAAGGTAGTTATCTGGAATTGAGCCTCTTTCACTTCAGTGACAAGTAACTCATGCCGAGAAAAAGAAATTCAGCAAGAAAACTTGAAAAAGTGTTCTATGGTTCATGTACAGTTTGTTAATGCCACATGTTGGCAAGAAATTCTTCCAGTAAAAGACTAAAATCTCTTTGTAATCCACTTTAATGTAAAACTTCAGAAATCCACCATAACAAACATGAGAAATCCACCGTAACAAACATGAGAAATCCACTGTAACAAACTTCAGAAATCCACTGTAACAAACATGACAAATCCACCATAACAAACTTGAGAAATCCACCGTAACAAACTATGCCTGTCAACCTGGATATTTGTACTTGGCTAATAACAACTTGATTAAATTTGAATGAAATATTGCTCTATGTTGCTTTTTATGAAATTACTGTCAAATATCAACACCATAAATCTTCCACTAAATCTAAAATCTCTGTGTATTCTATTTTACTATAAAAACTGTAAAAGTTCATCATATCATAAAATTTCTTTCATTATCATAACATTCCTACGTTTTCAGTGTCAGCATTTCCATTCTCACTAAGTTTCCATCTATATTTTAAGATCCAGGCAGTATGGGCAATGTGGGTTTAAAACTGTGCTTTGTATACCCCAAAACCCTTGGGGGGTCTTTTTCACTTGAAATTTATGAAGCAAGTCAAATTCCTCAGTGGCTAACGTTTTAGACTAGTTGGTTTCTCTGATCTCTCCCTGATTGAAGCATTCCATAGCTCAATTCAGAAACCCCTTTTTCAGTTGGAAGAAAATTAAAGAATTCCTCATTCCAAATATTAAAAGGTTAAACGTACAACTAAACCAGACACTTTCAAGTAAGTCTCTGACTAAAACAAAAAACATTGGGCATGCTGAACTTTCGTCTCTATCTTAAACAGGAAAATTGATCACAAATTATATTGCATATGTGTAGACTCTGTCAAATCACATAAATGCTTCAAAACTGAAAATAGCAAAAGAGGTAGCAGAGCAAGCAACCATGTGCAATGAACAAATGCGTTCAGACTTCCACAAACCAGAAACAAAGGTACTGTATTACCACTTCACGGGGTTAACATTAATCAATATGTTCATGAAGTTGAGAATAAATTGTAATGTAAGGGATTATGTGCCATAGAATTTAATTTTACTACATCCCTTAAAAATGTACCTTTATATTTCAATTAAACTTAGTTTCAGCTTTTGTTGTGCTGTTTTAAATGTATTTTGATGGCTTTTTGCCTTTTATGCAAATACGAACCTCCATATTCATGAGCAAAATTGAGGCCATTTGAGAGAGAAAAACTCAAAGTTGCATTGAGTTTTGCACAAGAATGTGGTGAAATTTTTTATATTTTGGGGTACAAAATTTCCTTTTCTTGTCAATTCATTTTGTGTAGGCATATGGTAATACAAGCAATCTTTTCTCTGACAGGCTTTTTAATAAGCCAATATTGTAAATTGAAATGTGTCATCCTGATTCACATTACAGTAACAGTGCCCTATAAAGTTCATCACCGTTTTGATGAAGAGATGAATCTGCCGCAAAAACAGAGATTTGGGTAATTAGTGATTTTTGGACATCTGACTTTTAGCATGTCCTTTACTTGATCAGTTAATTTTGAGACACAAAAAAATTTGATTACTTGTTAATGAAGCTAAATAACTAGCACTTAGCAGTGTGTGTGCACAAATTGTTTTGGTGAAATGATGTTCCCGATGAAATTCCTTTCTTCTATATGTAATATATTCTCTCCAAGAGTTGCTTTTTGGCAATATGATATTCTGTGATGTTTTACATTTGGCTGGAATGTGTGCTGTGCACAAACATGTGCTGCATTATGTGTGTGCTCTATAACTTCTGTTTTGGTGGTGTGACATTCATTTTTACTAGAAAAAACACGCCTCCAAGTTCAACAGGGTTTTGTGCAAGCAGAGAAAATGTGTCAGCTTTTCAACCAAACGGCTGTCGCATCAGCTAAAAATCTTTCAGTGATTGATGACAAAGTTTAATGGGAAATCGCAATTTGAAAGATATACCAGCTGGAAATGCACAGCTTTGTAGGGAGGTATGAGACATCAAGAAAAGCCCAGACAATGTTGAATAGTAACAAAGTGTACTTCTCTGTACTTTTCCTTCACATGGATGTCAAACCCAGAAGGCACCAGATTTGGAACTGAGATCTGTGGTGTGGGTGAACAATTTCTGACTGGATCTGTACAAACAAAGCTGTGTTGCCATTAATTGGCCGCATTGACCGCATGAAGCATAGAATGCAGGACCTGCAGTTCCAGCATTTCTGATTAATCTGGTAAGGGTTACAGCGTTCCTCTGGGCTGAAGAGAAATGTGAAGTTACCTGCGTTTCTTGATTGTTGTGGGCTCACGTCGATAGATATGAATGGCCCGTCCTGTAGCAACAGCCAACTCATTACCCTCTGGATTACAAGTGATGCAGTACACTAGACTAGTACAGTCAGCGATTACGCATCTCAAGATAGGCTCGTCAAGAGGAGTAGGATGGGTGTACTTGTAAATTTTGCCTGATCCTGATCCCTGAATGGCAACATACAAGCTGCCATCTGCACCTGAACAGATTCCAGTGGGGCATGCATACATGTATTCGCGTTCCTTTGGGAGCTGCATATCGAAAGAGAACACCAGACTGCCATTGTAGTCCACTGATACAAGTTTCTTTCTTGTGCGGTTGGTGTAGATGAACTGCTGCTTGGTGACAATCAGATATTGACCAATCAGTGGGGCAGACAGCATCTTGATAAAAGTTCCATCTACATTGTGCAGGGCTATCTCATCATTGTCTTCAAAGCCAACTGCTATCAGATTGTTGTCATCCACTGCCAGGCACGTTGGGGCTTTTTCAGACTCTTTTCTCCCTGGAATGAACTTTTGGATGAACTGGCCTTCCTCGGTGAACATCAAGACAATGGGAGAAACCAGGACAACAAGCTGGTCATTCTTGTTCACAGCCACATGGGTCGGCGGCAAAGTGACATTCTTCCCAATCAGTGATTTTGAGTAACGGGATTTAGTTGAGCAAGCATTGGTAATCTTAACAAGCTGCCTCCTTCCCTCATCTGATGTGACAATGTCGCCAGTGGAGAACGTTGCAATGCCAAATGCACATCTGAACTTTGTTTCTGATGACCCAAATTTCTTTATCTTGGTTACAAATTTCCACACTTCTTTTTGAGGCAATTCTTCATGTCCTTTTGTATCGTTTTGAATGAGAGTCAGAGTCCCAAATCTTTGCACAGGAGGCTCAAAGCCTGGAGACTGCCCTATAGGCCTCATCAGTTTCTGAGCTGGAGTCACTCTCGCTGGAATCTGTGGTGCTTGTCTTCTTGGTTGGTATTGTGTGGGGCTGACTGAAGTTCCAGATGACTGTGACCTCGGTGGTTCTTCAGGTGAAGTTGTTCTTGTAGGTCCAAGTAGATCTTGTCCAGGAGGAAATTCTTCACATCTTTGTAAGGTTTCAGCAGTCGGTGATCTTGTTGATTGATGTGATTGATGTGGGGGTTTATCATTCGGAAACTGTCTGCCAGGTCCTGGATGCATGCCCTGACTTGCCAATAACCCCAATCTCTCTGGGAAGTTGCTTACAGCCAACTGCATATCAGGTATTATCTCAGGCTTTTTCCAGGTGCTTATCAGATCCCTGAGACTTTGCAGGAGTGTCTGCCTGAGACTGAGAATCTCGTAATCAGTTGCCTCAGACATTTGTCGGTTCACTTCTTGGAGCTTTTTCTGGGCCAGGGACAATTCTTTGCTGTTGATGGCTTGAGCAATCTCAAAGGGCTTGACCTTGTCCTTATAGATACTCTCAACCCCTTGCTTCAGGCTTCTCTCTGCTTCTCTGATTTCTTTGACCATGTGGTCAGCCTTATTGGAGAGTTTGGTTGTAGTATCCTGAAACAGTTTGTCCAGTTTGTGCTGGACCTGGCCCACCACTTCGATGACAGCGCCGAGTCCTTGCATGTTCTCCTGGATTTGGGCAGTCATTTCCTCTACACCTTGTCTGCATTCAGTGACCGCCCTTCCCAGGCCGATGGGTCCATGTTTGCCGTGGTCCTCGAGTCGACATTTTGCACAGACCAGCTGCTCGCATTTTGGGCAGTACAGACTGAGATTCATGGTTAAATGCTGTCCACATTTTGGGATTCCTTGCCACAGATAATTCTTGCTGTTACTAAACTCCCTCATATGGAGCTGAGGGAGTGTGTAGATTCGATGCGATTTGATTTGTTTCAAACGTTCATGGGCACTTTGACATTCTTGACAAAGGAAGTGCTCGCAATCCATGCATCTTGAAACAGCAGGATTCTGCTCATCACAGGCTTGACACATCTGTGATCTCTGACTTTCCATTGTTGGTGGCACTCACCTTTAATATTTTCTGAGTAGGGTTATTGTAAATCACTCTTCTGCTGAGAGGACTGTTGAAATATTTGTTCCCAGATACTGCTTGCAAAACTGATCAAACCTCTGAGAGGTGTCTCAGACAGTGGAAGCATGCAGATGTAGCCTCTGCTCTGTGAGATTCGTGCAATTCCTTTCAAGTGATAAACTGAGTAATCACGGCAATACATAAGGGGACTGTTTGCATGGCAACCAGATGAAGATTTTAAAGATCAACAGAATTGCTTTTGTGGACTCTACAGCAGACGCTGATGACCACATTAGTATTGCTCTGAGAGAGACTTTTTGCTCGTTTCTGCATGTGGGTAGTTTATATCGCAGCTGAAATCCAGTTGTCATCCTGTCCCCGCAAAGCTGAGCATGAACACTTTCAATAGATGTTGACCTGTGAATGAAAGAAGTGTAAACATCATATAGTACGTGTACATGCAAGTAAATTGTTGGCTAAACGTCTGAACAGAGTCCGAATAGTTTCTCAACATGTACTAAATGAAACCTAGAAATGTTCATCCTGAAGTCCTAGTCTTGAAGTCCCTTCCTTTCATACCTGAATTTCTGTAGAACATGTGCAATTCAAACTAGTAACTATCCAGTCCTTTATCAGGAAATGTTAGCAGTGAAACTGGTACCTGTGGTGAGGTAATGAATTGATGCACTGTGGTTGTAGCTGACGGTATGTCTGTAGTTGCGGATTGAGGTTTATTGAAATATAGGACTACAAAGGGACAGAGGGGGCCATGGCCCTGCTCGTTCCGCTGTATTTCGATGGATCCAGTCTTGTTTGTGTGAGTGAATAGTTTGAACCAGGAAATTGATGGAAAATTCAGCCTTTGTAATAATGTGCTCTGATCATGTGAAAAGTTCAGTTCCTGTGTAGGTGGAGCCTGTTATGAACAAATCCTCTTCAGGGTTAAGTTCGGCCATCGAAAGAGAATTTCAGGTACCTGTGATTGAGCTACATGTGTGTATCAAACACAACTTTGTATTGAAGGATAGGGGAGGTAAAACATGATTGATGTTTGCATTTGACATGAAGACTTTGGTTGTGAACATGAAAATCTTATGGATGACGTAGTGCAGCTGTTGAGCTTAAAACTTTACCAATCACAATCACAAATTTCTACGGTACTTTGCAGAAACAGGTTTAATACGAGCCAGAATTTTAGGAGATGTTTGAATAAGTGTTAATTCTTATTTCGTGACAGGTCTGGCATTTTGTCCATTCACAGGTACATGTACATGTTCTTTGAAAAACAAAACAGCATGTTCTTTCAAATTCTGGCTATTAAATAAGCAGTTCTGACTTAGACAGCATAGTTGGAGCTTGTACTTGTCAAAAGTTAATACTTTCTTTCAGTATTCAGTTGAATGGTGGGGAACATAAACGTAAACTTTGCCAATTCTCTTCATTTTAGGAGTTCAACACTGCTGTCTTGGAGGCTCTGGTGGATACTGTCAACACAGATCAGATCCAAGATGCGCTTCAACTGCTTGAAGCAGACAATTTCACCCACTTTGGTCCCAAACTCTTCTGTGCCATCTGCTCTCTTCTGGAACGGTTACACTACAGCGATTATGTGTGAGTATAGGAAATGGAAAACTTCTAACAGTTCAGATAAAACAGAATGAATAAGGATGAAGATGTGAAAATGGAGTAGGGGCTATATATTTGAAACAGGACTTTGTTACAAAATGTACTGTCCAACTTGCATTCTTAGTTAAGATTCTGATTTTATATTGGCATTCTCAGTCTCTTCTTCATATGCAGAAAAAAATTCATTTGCAGTATTTTAGTCCTGGCAGTGGTCTGATATGATTTGCCATATTTCTGTTCTGTGGACCTTGAGGGTCAATGAGGATCAATGAGAAAGAAGTCAAACGTGCAGTGAATAGAAAAGTCAGATGGAAATCTGTAAATGCAGTGAATAGAAAAGTCAGGTGGAAATCTGTAAATGCTAAAGTCAAGTGGCAAATTTATTGGATGCATTTAAGATTATGACACAAAGATGATTTCTGGGATCCCATGGACTTTTAGATTACTTGACTACAGAGGCTTTGCATAGCTAGCTTGCAGGGCAGTTCTTTGTTCCATTAGGAAACCTCATCTGTGCATAGCATGTGGAACAAATGCACTTGCCTGCAAGATGGCAGCCATGCAAACCCTTCATAACAATGTAACGCAACTGGTGTTTGTTTCATGAGTCTTTTTTTTTGTAACACTTTTCCAGTCAAAACTCACTGGAGGTTTAGCCTTAACTATTTTGTCATTTTTTCTTTTCCTGCAGAACTGAAGACACCATTGATCAGGAGAGCCTGGTAGCAAAGGAGCGAGTGGAAGATGCAGATTTCCTTGCCCTGGATTGGAAACTTGATGGTTGTGTCATCAATCCCTCACTAAAACGCCTCCTGTACATGCTGTGAGCATGGCAATGCAGTATATAGAAGATCTCTCTTAACTGCTTGGCCAATATATCCCATGGTCAATCTTCACAGCCTGGTGAGATTGTTTTCCGCCAGTCCACTAGTTTGTACTCTGTCAGAGGAAATGTTGTGCATCCAGGTTTTTTAGATTTACATGTATGGTGTATGTATGTCTCATGAGGGTTAACAAATCCTTCATCGGTAGTGACTGTGATGGAGGGGTGACTTTATAACAAAAACTGCTCCAGGGTTTATCTTCCGCAGTGGTAAATATGACAGTCAATGCAAGTTGTCCACTTATCCTAACGTAGGAGATTACATTAGGTTAAATGTTGGAGTGTTGATAGTAAGAAAAGCACTTCCCCACTTGGTTCAGTATTAACTTAACATTCTAGACTATTTCAGTATTTGGATAGTATTTTATAATGCAGCTTTGGAAACTGTTAAACCAAAGATATCATCTGTCAGATGCAGCTGCCCTTAAGTGTATACATTTTCTATTCATTTTCCAACCAGTGTCTTTTGAAGAGTTTTTCCAAAACGCTCACTTGGGGCAGTAGTGTTATCATGTTAGCAATGTACTTGTACATTTGTGCACACAAGTCAATTACATGTAGTCTCACTGTCCGTTGGTATCTGAAAGAGACCAGGATGTTCCATGCTCTGTGAAATTTTCCTTTTACAACATCATTCAAAAGAAGTACACCCCATGGAAGTAACATGTACAAGACCTTTGAGGCCTTTTGCAACTAGTGTACTTGTTTTGTAACAAGTGACTATTTATTTGTTGTATGTTCGAAATACCGGAACTAGTTGTATTTTTCAAATGCTCACTAATTTGCAAGCAATTTTATGTAGCACGTGTTGAGTCTTTATACATATTTTGTTTGAATGTCAAATGTAAGAGTTTTGTCGTGGAACAAACGTGCATGTAATTTACTTGTTGACAATGGAGTACCGTATTTTGTAAACATAAATGCACACCATGTTCATTTTAATACATGTATATAATGTAGTTTGTATATATTTTTTTACAGAGCACAGAGAATACTTTGGAATAAAATACCAAACATAAAACATATAAACTACTGTTTACAAATGGGCATGGTTTCCTTTTTCATTTCTCTGAGGCTGTTGTTTGTTTATGTTACATGTATCTGTTGGGTTGTACACACCCTTTGCAGGACGCAATCTTTGTTTGAGTCATATTCCCAGCGGAGAAGGGTATTCCTTCATCAGTCTGGAAACCTTGTCCGTGTATTTGAAAGAAAAAGTTGATGGTGCATACGAACTCACTAATTTGCTGTGAAATTTGTTCACATTATATTTCCAATATTTGTTTTCTAACATTTCTAAGTTTTAAAAAGTTATGACTCAATTATTTCAATATTCTCTGTTATCCGTCGGAAGTCATGGGAGCAGAAAGTAGAAAAAATTTGACATTGCCTTTCCTGAACAATTTAAAAATTTACTTCCGAACAAATGAATTGTTCAAACCAATTCAGTGTATTCTCATCTGTTGCTAGACTTCATATTGACCACATATTTATGTACAGTTTTTCCTTAGACCAACTGTATACAGACGTGAAAAAGTTTGGTTCGCCGCATTTATTCACTTTGTGAAGACGTTCCAGCCAAACCCACTTTCAAATAATTTCTTGACATAATTGTCGATACCACAGTCGGCAATTGCCTCACACAAAAGTCTACTTATGCAAAGACGTATACATTTTCAAAGAGTGAAGTATATTTTTCTCAATTTGCTTTTTACAGATACCTTTCATGTACCATAATAACTGTAACTGCTGAGGTCAGATAACTGCCTATGAATTACTCAGAATTACCAGTTTAGAAACAGAGTTGTTCACCTGGAGCTTCCTTCCTCACGTCAACAATGGACCGTTCGCCAACCAAAACCTATAATGCACGCAGTGAACAGTCTGTTCTCTGTGTCTGCAGCAGTGCTAAATTAGGTGTTTGTCGGGCCCTAATATGCCCTCATGTAATGTAAAAACTAGACAAATCCTTAGTTTTCTACAATTCACTCATTGTCAGCACTACCATTTCACGAAAAAAATACACTGGACAGCAAAAGAAACTTGCCACTTCTGTCAAAGGCCGCACATAAAAATTCACTCCATAGAAATAAACAATTTTTGTACACAGGCATGCTGCAATACCCCTCACTAATCATATGCCCAAGAGCAAGCGATTATCTTTATAACAAAGAAGAAATTGATATGCACAGCATTTTAGTTACTGGATCAAAAGTCACAGAATGTAACAGAATGAGCCTTAAGTTTTACGCAGAGATCAATGTCACAGGACGAAATAAAGAAGTTACAATCATTACTTTTCAATAGTCAGTAAGGACGGCATCCCTCTACAGAAACCATTCATGCACATCATTTTGACAAAACAGGTGTTCACTTTGACACTGGTTGTCCATTCATGGGCCACTTTTGCGTGGTGGAGAGTACTTTTGTATGTGACTTTGATTCGGTAACCAAGTTGCTGTGAATGTCAATTACTTCTTTATTATAAAGATAATCACTTGCTTTTGGGCATGTGATTAGTCAGGGGGTATTGCAGCATGCCTGTGTAAAAAAACGAATTCAGACTACATTAAACTAAACACCCTTGCACAATTCAGGGGGTTAAAACTAATAAAACAATTTTTAATACAGAATACATGCAACTTGTTTAAGGGTCTAATTGCAATGCAAGTTTTATTACTACAGTCTTTGAAAATGCACCTGTCGTTTCAGTTACCCTCCTGTTTCCAATTCTGTTTTGAAGATATTTTGATGCGTTTTTGGTTTTATGTAAACACGAATGCCCATACTCAAGAGAAAAGCTGCGATGATATTCAAGGGCGAAAACCTCAGTGTGGCGTTGATTTGTGCACCAAATTTGCTCCCGTCTTCGACAGGCTGCCATTCAACATTTCCCTTCTTTGCCAAATCGTTGTTGTGTAAGTTTGTGGCAATATGCCAACGAGCCACCCTTTCTCAGAGATGTTTCAATGAGCAACCTATGGGTTCACAAATTTGTACTGTAAAACGTGTGAACTGAAAAGTGTCTGGCCTGATTTACATCACAGTAAGAGCCCGCACAAGTCATCGTCGTTTTTGGTGAAGTGCGAATCTGCCGAAACCAGAGCTTTTAGACAGTTTGTGATTTGTGGATAACTGACCGTTTATGATGCCCTCTACACAAACACAAAAAGTTTGAGAAACATACTCACATGACTCATGCGGAAACGTTTTGTCGAAGTGATGTTCCGGTAAAGGGATATGAAAACGCGATTTGAAAAACAAAGAGACAAACTTGAAGTGCGCTTTTTTCGAAACATATAGCTTTACAAAGTGTGGGCAGATACGTTACTTCATCACGACGGTGACGAGTTACCAAGACAGGATGGATAGTTTGAAAGGTTTAAAAACTTCATTTCTCAATACGCTTAACACATTCCCATGTAGATATGTCAAACCGTGTTGGTATGATATTTGTAGTGAAGATGAACAATTTCTCTTCAGATACGTATTAGTATAGTTTGTGGAACGCTGGCAGTTTTTACGTTTATTAGCAATGTTGGCAAGATAAAGGATCCACAGTTCCAGCATTGACCTGATTAACCTGGCAAAGGTTCTAAGCACGTACCCTCCCACTCTTTTGAAATGGAATGTGAAGTTACCTTCGTTTCTTAATTGTTGAAGGCTCACGTCGATAAATGTGAGCAGCCCGTCCTGTGGCCACTGCCAACTCATTACCGTCTGGATTACATGTGATACAATGTATTGGACTACCACAATCAGTGATTACACATCTCAACTGGTCACTAGTCCCGGGATGGATATTGTAAATGCTGCCCCACCCAGATCCCTGGATGGCCACATACAAGCTGCCATCTGCACCTGAACAGATTCCAGTGGGGCATGCATACATGTATTCGCGTTTCTTTGGGAGCTGCATATCCAGAGAGAATACCACATTACCGTTGTAGTCCACTGATACAAGTTTCTTTCTTGTGCGGTTGGTGTAGACAAACTTCTGCTTGCTGGCAATCAGATATTGATCAATCAGCGGGGCAGACAGCATCTTGATAATGGTCCCATCTACATTGTGCAGGGCTATCTCATCATTGTCTACAAAGCCGACTGCTATCAGATTCTTGTCATCCACTGCCAGGCACGTTGAGGTCCTGTTGGACTCCGCTCTTCCTGGAAGGAACTGCCGGATGAACTGGCCTTCCTCGGTAAACATCATGACAATGGGAGAAATCAGGACAACAAGCTGGTCATTCTTGTTCACAGCCACATGGGTCGGCGGCAAAGTGACATTCTTTCCGATCAGCAGTGGTTTGGAAAAACAAGATTTAGGTGTGCAGGCATTGGTAATCTTGATAAGCTGCCTCCTTTCCACATCCACTGTGACAACGTCGCCGGTGGATAGCATTGCAATGCCAAATGCATATCTGAAGTCCATTCTTGATGACCCAAATGTTTTTATATTGGCTACAATTTTCCACTTTTCCTTTTGAGGGGATCCTGCGGGTCCCTTTATATCATTTTGAATGAGAGTCAGAATCCCAAATCTTTGCGCAGGAGGCTCAAGGCCTGGAGACTGCCCCATAGGCCTCATCAGTTTCTGAGCTGGAGTCACTCTCGCTGGAATCTGTGGTGCCGGTCTTCTTGGTTGGTATCTTGTGGGGCTGACTGAAGTTTCAGCCGATGGTGACCTCGGTGGTTCTTCAGGTAAAGATGATCTTGTAGGTCTAAGGGGATCTTGTCCACGAGGAAGTTCTGCAGATGTTTGTGAAGTTTTAACAGTTGGTGGTCTCGTTGATCGTTGTGGTCCTTCTTCACGAGGCATACCAGCCCGGAGCCTTAGTTCCTCTACGAGACGGCTGGATTGTAGAGGCTTGTCGTGCGGAAGCTGTCTGCCATCTCTTGGAAGTCCTGGTTCATTTTGGTGTCTGCCAAGATTTGCCACTGACTTCAATGTCAAGGAAAAGTTGCTTACAGCCAACTGCATATCAGGTATTGTCTCAGGCTTTTTCCGGGTGCTTATCAGTTCCCTGAGACTTTGCAGGAGTGTCTGCCTGAGATTGAGAATCTCGTAATCAGTTGCCTCAGACATTTGTCGGTTCACTTCTTGGAGCTTTTTCCGGGTCAGGGACAATTCCTTGCTGTTGATGGCTTGAGCACTCTCAAAGGGCTTGACCTTCTCCTTGTAGATACTCTCAACCCCTTGCTTCAGGCTTCTCTCTGCTTCTCTGATTTCTTCGACCATGTGGTCAGCCGTATTGGAGAGTTGGGTGGTAGTATCCTGAAACAGTTTGTCCAGTTTGTGCTGGACCTGGCCCACTTCTTCCATGACAGCGCCGAGTCCTTGCATGTTCTCCTGGATTTGGGCAGTCATTTCCTCTACACTTTGTCTGCATTCAGTGACCGCCCTTCCCAGGCCGATGGGTCCGTGTTTGCCGTGGTCCTCGAGTCGACATTTTGCACAGACTAGCTGCTCGCATTTTGGGCAGTACAGACTGAGATTCATGGTTGGATGCTGTCCACATTTTGGGATTCCTTGCCACAGATGATTCTTGCTGTTACTAGGCTCCCTCATATGGAGCTGAGGGAGTGTGTAGATTCGATGCGATTTGATTTGTTTCAAACGTTCATGGGCACTTTGACATTCTTGACAAAGGAAGTGCTCGCAATCCATGCATCTTGAAACAGCAGGATTCTGCTCATCACATGCTTGACACATCTGTGATCTCTGACTTTCCATTGTTGGTGGCACTCACCTTTAATATTTTCTCTGTAGGTTATTGTAAATCAGTCCTCTGCTAAGATGACTGTTGAAATATTTGTTCCCAGATACTGCTGGCAAAACTGCCCAAAGCTTTGAGAGGTGTCTTAGACAGTGGAAGCATGCATATGTAGTCTCTGCTCTGTGAGATTCGTGCAATTCCTTTCAAGTGATAAACCGAGCAACTACGGCAACACATATGGGGACTGTTTGCATGACAACCATACGAAGATTTGAAAGATCAGCAGAATTGCTTTTGTGGACTCTACAGCAGACGCTGATGACCACATTAGTATTGCTCTGAGAGAGACTTTTTGCTCGTTTCTGCATGTGGGTAGTTTATATCGCAGCTGAAATCCAGTTGTCATCCTGTCCCCGCAAAGCTGAGCATGAACACTTTCAATAGATGTTGACCTGTGAATGAAAGAAGTGTAAACATCATATAGTACGTGTACATGCAGGTAAATTGTTGGCTAAACGTCTGAACAGAGTCCGAATAGTTTCTCAACATGTACTAAATGAAACCTAGAAATGTTCATCCTGAAGTCCTAGTCTTGAAGTCCCTTCCTTTCATACCTGAATTTCTGTAGAACATGTGCAATTCAAACTAGTAACTATCCAGTCCTTTATCAGGAAATGTTAGCAGTGAAACTGGTACCTGTGGTGAGGTAATGAATTGATGCACTGTGGTTGTAGCTGACGGTATGTCTGTAGTTGCGGATTGAGGTTTATTGAAATATAGGACTACAAAGGGACAGAGGGGGCCATGGCCCTGCTCGTTCCGCTGTATTTCGATGGATCCAGTCTTGTTTGTGTGAGTGAATAGTTTGAACCAGGAAATTGATGGAAAATTCAGCCTTTGTAATAATGTGCTCTGATCATGTGAAAAGTTCAGTCCTGTGTAGGTGGAGCCTGTTATGAACAAATCCTTTCAGGGTTAAGTTCGGCCATCGAAAGAGAATTTCAGGTACCTGTGATTGAGCTACATGTGTGTATCAAACACAACTTTGTATTGAAGGATAGGGGAGGTAAAACATGATTGATGTTTGCATTTGACATGAAGACTTTGGTTGTGAACATGAAAATCTTATGGATGACGTAGTGCAGCTGTTGAGCTTAAAACTTTACCAATCACAATCACAAATTTCTACGGTACTTTGCAGAAACAGGTTTAATACGAGCCAGAATTTTAGGAGATGTTTGAATAAGTGTTAATTCTTATTTCGTGACAGGTCTGGCATTTTGTCCATTCACAGGTACATGTACATGTTCTTTGAAAAACAAAACAGCATGTTCTTTCAAATTCTGGCTATTAAATAAGCAGTTCTGACTTAGACAGCATAGTTGGAGCTTGTACTTGTCAAAAGTTAATACTTTCTTTCAGTATTCAGTTGAATGGTGGGGAACATAAACGTAAACTTTGCCAATTCTCTTCATTTTAGGAGTTCAACACTGCTGTCTTGGAGGCTCTGGTGGATACTGTCAACACAGATCAGATCCAAGATGCGCTTCAACTGCTTGAAGCAGACAATTTCACCCACTTTGGTCCCAAACTCTTCTGTGCCATCTGCTCTCTTCTGGAACGGTTACACTACAGCGATTATGTGTGAGTATAGGAAATGGAAAACTTCTAACAGTTCAGATAAAACAGAATGAATAAGGATGAAGATGTGAAAATGGAGTAGGGGCTATATATTTGAAACAGGACTTTGTTACAAAATGTACTGTCCAACTTGCATTCTTAGTTAAGATTCTGATTTTATATTGGCATTCTCAGTCTCTTCTTCATATGCAGAAAAAAATTCATTTGCAGTATTTTAGTCCTGGCAGTGGTCTGATATGATTTGCCATATTTCTGTTCTGTGGACCTTGAGGGTCAATGAGGATCAATGAGAAAGAAGTCAAACGTGCAGTGAATAGAAAAGTCAGATGGAAATCTGTAAATGCAGTGAATAGAAAAGTCAGGTGGAAATCTGTAAATGCTAAAGTCAAGTGGCAAATTTATTGGATGCATTTAAGATTATGACACAAAGATGATTTCTGGGATCCCATGGACTTTTAGATTACTTGACTACAGAGGCTTTGCATAGCTAGCTTGCAGGGCAGTTCTTTGTTCCATTAGGAAACCTCATCTGTGCATAGCATGTGGAACAAATGCACTTGCCTGCAAGATGGCAGCCATGCAAACCCTTCATAACAATGTAACGCAACTGGTGTTTGTTTCATGAGTCTTTTTTTTTGTAACACTTTTCCAGTCAAAACTCACTTAGCCTTAACTATTTTGTCATTTTTTCTTTTCCTGCAGAACTGAAGACACCATTGATCAGGAGAGCCTGGTAGCAAAGGAGCGAGTGGAAGATGCAGATTTCCTTGCCCTGGATTGGAAACTTGATGGTTGTGTCATCAATCCCTCACTAAAACGCCTCCTGTACATGCTGTGAGCATGGCAATGCAGTATATAGAAGATCTCTCTTAACTGCTTGGCCAATATATCCCATGGTCAATCTTCACAGCCTGGTGAGATTGTTTTCTGCCAGTCCACTAGTTTGTACTCTGTCAGAGGAAATGTTGTGCATCCAGGTTTTTTAGATTTACATGTATGGTGTATGTATGTCTCATGAGGGTTAACAAATCCTTCATCGGTAGTGACTGTGATGGAGGGGTGACTTTATAACAAAAACTGCTCCAGGGTTTATCTTCCGCAGTGGTAAATATGACAGTCAATGCAAGTTGTCCACTTATCCTAACGTAGGAGATTACATTAGGTTAAATGTTGGAGTGTTGATAGTAAGAAAAGCACTTCCCCACTTGGTTCAGTATTAACTTAACATTCTAGACTATTTCAGTATTTGGATAGTATTTTATAATGCAGCTTTGGAAACTGTTAAACCAAAGATATCATCTGTCAGATGCAGCTGCCCTTAAGTGTATACATTTTCTATTCATTTTCCAACCAGTGTCTTTTGAAGAGTTTTTCCAAAACGCTCACTTGGGGCAGTAGTGTTATCATGTTAGCAATGTACTTGTACATTTGTGCACACAAGTCAATTACATGTAGTCTCACTGTCCGTTGGTATCTGAAAGAGACCAGGATGTTCCATGCTCTGTGAAATTTTCCTTTTACAACATCATTCAAAAGAAGTACACCCCATGGAAGTAACATGTACAAGACCTTTGAGGCCTTTTGCAACTAGTGTACTTGTTTTGTAACAAGTGACTATTTATTTGTTGTATGTTCGAAATACCGGAACTAGTTGTATTTTTCAAATGCTCACTAATTTGCAAGCAATTTTATGTAGCACGTGTTGAGTCTTTATACATATTTTGTTTGAATGTCAAATGTAAGAGTTTTGTCGTGGAACAAACGTGCATGTAATTTACTTGTTGACAATGGAGTACCGTTATTTTTTAAACATAAATGCACACCATGTTCATTTTAATACATGTATATAATGTAGTTTGTATATATTTTTTTACAGAGCACAGAGAATACTTTGGAATAAACTACCAAACATAAAACATATAAACTACTGTTTACAAATGGGCATGGTTTCCTTTTTCAGTTCTCTGAGGCTGTTGTTTGTTTATGTTACATGTATCTGTTGGGTTGTACACACCCTTTGCAGGACGCAATCTTTGTTTGAGTCATATTCCCAGCGGAGAAGGGTATTCCTTCATCAGTCTGGAAACCTTGTCCGTGTATTTGAAAGAAAAAGTTGATGGTGCATACGAACTCACTAATTTGCTGTGAAATTTGTTCACATTATATTTCCAATATTTATTTTCTAACATTTCTAAGTTTTAAAAAGTTATTACTCAATTATTTCCAAATTCTCTCTTATCCGTCAGAAGTCATGGGAGCAGAAAGTAGAAAAAAATTTGACATTGCCTTTCCTGAACAATTCAAAAATTTACTTCTGAACAAATGAATTGTTCAAACCAATTCAGTGTATTCTCATCTGTTGCTAGACTTCATATTGACCACATATTTATGTACAGTTTTTCCTTAGACCAACTGTATACAGACGTGAAAAAGTTTGGTTCGCCGCATTTATTCACTTTGTGAAGACGTTCCAGCCAAACCCACTTTCAAATAATTTCTTGACATAATTGTCGATACCACAGTCGGCAATTGCCTCACACAAAAGTCTACTTATGCAAAGACGTATACATTTTCAAAAAGTGAAGTATATTTTTCTCAATTTGCTTTTTACAGATACCTTTCATGTACCATAATAACTGTAACTGCTGAGGTCAGATAACTGCCTATTAATTACTCAGAATTACCAGTTTAGAAACAGAGTTGTTCACCTGGAGCTTCCTTCCTCACGTCAACAATGGACCGTTCGCCAACCAAAACCTATAATGCACGCAGTGAACAGTCTGTTCTCTGTGTCTGCAGCAGTGCTAAATTAGGTGTTTGTCGGGCCCTAATATGCCCTCATGTAATGTAAAAACTAGACAAATCCTTAGTTTTCTACAATTCACTCATTGTCAGCACTACCATTTCACGAAAAAAATACACTGGACAGCAAAAGAAACTTGCCACTTCTGTCAAAGGCCGCACATAAAAATTCACTCCATAGAAATAAACAATTTTTGTACACAGGCATGCTGCAATACCCCTCACTAATAAGTTTTACGCAGAGATCAATGTCACAGGACGAAATAAAGAAGTTACAATCATTATTTTTCAATAGTCAGTAAGGACGGCATCCCTCTACAGAAACCATTCATGCACATCATTTTGACAAAACAGGTGTTCACTTTGTCATCATTCATGGGTCATTTTTGCTTGGTGGAGAGTGCTTTTGTATGTGACTTTGATTCGGTAACCAAGTTGCTGTGAATGTCAATTACTTCTTTGTTATAAAGATAATCACTTGCTTTTGGGCATGTGATTAGTCAGGGGGTATTGCAGCATGCCTGTGTACAAAAATTGTTTATTTCTATGGAGTGAATTTTACGTGTGGCCTTTGACAGAAGTGGCAAGTTTCTTTTACTGTCCAGTATATTTGGGAGACACATTTACATGATGCACAATTTAATGCTAGATATGTAAGACCCGGGGATTTAAAACCTTGTCTTTTACAACCCCAATTGAGGTCCCTCTTTCTGGACGTCTCTAAAAAATTCATTTTAAAATAAAGTTTCAAAATTTGTCCCAAATTCCCCATTGTTTAAATATTTATAATACATGTGCCCTGTGCTCCCAAGTTCTCCTCAGTCGGAGAAGTCTGTATTCCCAATTCCTAAGCTCCTTTTTAGTCAAAGAATTTCTAAAGAAATATAAAGGGTAAACATCTCCTAATCGGGCCCTAATGAAAAAATTCCTTGACTAAAGAGAAATCATGCTTGTTTAACTTTCACATCTCTCTTAAAAAGGAACATTGATTTCAAGTTAGAGGTATCTTAAACTTTGTGTGATTGCTTAAAAGTATTCAAACTTCAAATTGAAATGACTTTCAAGACCCTCTTTAAAAGAAACGAGCAAAACCGCGGATCTTGAAAAAAACGAATTCAGACTACATTAAACTAAACACCCTTGCGCAATTCAGAGGGTTAAAACTAAGAAAACAATTTTTAATACAGAATACAAGTAACTTGTTTAAGGGTCTAATTGCAATGCAAGTTTTATTACTACAGTCTTTGAAAATGCACCTGTTGTTTCAGTTACCCTCCTGTTTCCAATTCTGTTTTGAAGATATTTTGATGCCTTTTTGGTTTTATGTAAACACGAATGCCCATACTCAAGAGAAAAGCTGCGATGATATCCAAGGGCGAAAGCCTCAATGTGGCGTTGATTTGTGCACCAAATTTGCTCCCATCTTCGACAGGCTGCTATTCAACATTTCCCTTCTTTGTCAAATCGTTGTTGTGTAAATTTGTGGCAATATGCCAACGAGCCACCCTTTCTCAGAGATGTTTTAATGAGCAACCTAAGGGTTCACAATTTGTACTGTAAAACTGAAAAGTGTCTGGCCTGATTTACATCACAGTAAGAGCCCACACAAGTCATCGTCGTTTTTGGTGAAGTGCGAATCTGCCGAAACCAGAGCTTTTAGACAGTTTGTGATTTGTGGATAACCGACCGTTTATGATGCCCTCTACACAAACACAAAAAGTTTGAGAAACATACTCACATGACTCATGCGGAAACGTTTTGTCGAAGTGATGTTCCGGTAAAGGGATATGAAAACGCGATTTGAAAAACAAAGAGACAAACTTGAAGTGCGCTTTTTTCAAAACATACAGCTTTACAAATGTGTGGGCAGATACGTCACTTCATCACGACGGTGACGAGTTACCAAGACAGGATGGATAGTTTGAAAGGTTTAAAAACTTCATTTCTCAATACGCTTAACACATTCCCATGTAGATATGTCAAACCGTGTTGGTATGATATTTGTAGTGAAGATGAACAATTTCTCTTCAGATACGTATTAGTATAGTTTGTGGAACGCTGGCAGTTTTTACGTTTATTAGCAATGTTGGCAAGATAAAGGATCCACAGTTCCAGCATTGACCTGATTAACCTGGCAAAGGTTCTAAGCACGTACCCTCCCACTCTTTTGAAATGGAATGTGAAGTTACCTTCGTTTCTTAATTGTTGAAGGCTCACGTCGATAAATGTGAGCAGCCCGTCCTGTGGCCACTGCCAACTCATTACCGTCTGGATTACATGTGATGCAATGTATTGGACTACCACAATCAGTGATTACACATCTCAACTGGTCACTAGTCCCGGGATGGATATTGTAAATGCTGCCCCACCCAGATCCCTGGATGGCCACATACAAGCTACCATCTGCACCTGAACAGATTCCAGTGGGGCATGCATACATGTATTCGCGTTTCTTTGGGAGCTGCATATCCAAAGAGAATACCACATTACCGTTGTAGTCCACTGATACAAGTTTCTTTCTTGTGCGGTTGGTGTAGACAAACTTCTGCTTGCTGGCAATCAGATATTGACCAATCAGCGGAGCAGACAGCATCTTGATAAGGGTCCCATCTACATTGTGCAGGGCTATCTCATCATTGTCTACAAAGCCGACTGCTATCAGATTCTTGTCATCCACTGCCAGGCACGTTGAGGTCCTGTTGGACTCCGCTCTTCCTGGAAGGAACTGCCGGATGAACTGGCCTTCCTCGGTAAACATCATGACAATGGGAGAAACCAGGACAACAAGCTGGTCATTCTTGTTCACAGCCACATGGGTCGGCGGCAAAGTGACATTCTTTCCGATCAGCAGTGGTTTGGAAAAACAAGATTTAGGTGTGAAGGCATTGGTAATCTTGATAAGCTGCCTCCTTTCCACATCCACTGTGACAACGTCGCCGGTGGATAACATTGCAATGCCAAATGCATATCTGAAATCCATTCTTGATGACCCAAATGTTTTTATATTGGCTACAATTTTCCACTTTTCCTTTTGAGGGGATCCTGCGGGTCTCTTTATATCATTTTGAATGAGAGTCAGAATCCCAAATCTTTGCGCAGGAGGCTCAAGGCCTGGAGACTGCCCCATAGGCCTCATCAGTTTCTGAGCTGGAGTCACTCTCGCTGGAATCTGTGGTGCCGGTCTTCTTGGTTGGTATCTTGTGGGGCTGACTGAAGTTTCAGCCGATGGTGACCTCGGTGGTTCTTCAGGTAAAGATGATCTTGTAGGTCTAAGGGGATCTTGTCCACGAGGAAGTTCTGCAGATGTTTGTGAAGTTTTAACAGTTGGTGGTCTCGTTGATCGTTGTGGTCCTTCTTCACGAGGCATACCAGCCCGGAGCCTTAGTTCCTCTACGAGACGGCTGGATTGTAGAGGCTTGTCGTGCGGAAGCTGTCTGCCATCTCTTGGAAGTCCTGGTTCATTTTGGTGTCTGCCAAGATTTGCCAGTGACTTCAATGTCAAGGAAAAGTTGCTTACAGCCAACTGCATATCAGGTATTGTCTCAGGCTTTTTCCGGGTGCTTATCAGTTCCCTGAGACTTTGCAGGAGTGTTTGCCTGAGATTGAGAATCTCGTAATCAGTTGCCTCAGACATAAGTCGGTTCACTTCTTGGAGCTTTTTCCGGGTCAGGGACAATTCCTTGCTGTTGATGGCTTGAGCACTCTCAAAGGGCTTGACCTTCTCCTTGTAGATACTCTCAACCCCTTGCTTCAGGCTTCTCTCTGCTTCTCTGATTTCTTCGACCATGTGGTCAGCCGTATTGGAGAGTTGGGTGGTAGTATCCTGAAACAGTTTGTCCAGTTTGTGCTGGACCTGGCCCACTTCTTCCATGACAGCGCCGAGTCCTTGCATGTTCTCCTGGATTTGGGCAGTCATTTCCTCTACACTTTGTCTGCATTCAGTGACCGCCCTTCCCAGGCCGATGGGTCCGTGTTTGCCGTGGTCCTCGAGTCGACATTTTGCACAGACCAGCTGCTCGCATTTTGGGCAGTACAGACTGAGATTCATGGTTGGATGCTGTCCACATTTTGGGATTCCTTGCCACAGATGATTCTTGCTGTTACTAGGCTCCCTCATATGGAGCTGAGGGAGTGTGTAGATTCGATGCGATTTGATTTGTTTCAAACGTTCATGGGCACTTTGACATTCTTGACAAAGGAAGTGCTCGCAATCCATGCATCTTGAAACAGCAGGATTCTGCTCATCACATGCTTGACACATCTGTGATCTCTGACTTTCCATTGTTGGTGGCACTCACCTTTAATATTTTCTCAGTAGGGTTATTGTAAATCAGTCCTCTGCTAAGATGACTGTTGAAATATTTGTTCCCAGATACTGCTGGCAAAACTGCCCAAAGCTTTGAGAGGTGTCTTAGACAGTGGAAGCATGCATATGTAGTCTCTGCTCTGTGAGATTCGTGCAATTCCTTTCAAGTGATAAACCGAGCAACTACGGCAACACATATGGGGACTGTTTGCATGACAACCATACGAAGATTTGAAAGATCAACAGAATTGCTTTTGTGGACTCTACAGCAGACGCTGATGACCAACTATAGTATTGCTCAAAGAGAGACTTTTTGCTCGTTTCTGCATGTGGGTAGTTTATATCGCAGCTGAAATCCAGTTGTCATCCTGTCCCTGCAAAGCTGAGCATGAACACTTTCAATAGATGTTGACCTGTGAATGAAAGAAGTGTAAACATCATATAGTATTTGTACGCGCAGGTGAATTGTTGGCTATATGTGTCAATACAGTCTGAAGAGTTTCTCAACATTTACAAAAGCAAACCTAGAAATGTTCATCTTGACGTCCTAGTCTTGAAGTCCCTTCCTTTCATACCTGAATTTCTGTAGAACATATGCAGTTCAAACGAGTTATTATCCAGTCCTCGGTCAGGAAATGTTAGCTGTGAAACTGGTACCTGTGGTGAGGTAATGAATTGATTCACTGTGGTTGTAGCTGATGGTGTGTCTGTAGTTGCGGATAGAGATTATTGAAATACAGGACTACAAAGGGACAGAGGGGGCCATAGCCCTGCTCGTTCCGCTGTATTTTAATGGATCCAGTCTTGTTTGTGTATGTGAATAGTTTGAACCAGGAAATAAATGGAAAATTCAGCCTCGCAATAATGTGCTTTAATAATGTGAAAAGTTCAGTCCTGTGTAGGTGGAACCTGTTACACTGCACTTTCAAGGTTCTGCCATCGAAAGAAAAGTTTAGTTACCTGTGAGTTAGCTGCATGTGTGTGTAGCAAACACAACCTTGTATTAAAGGATGGGACGTTTAACATTGATATTGATTGATATTTGCATTTGACACAAAGACTGTGGTGGTGAACTTGAGAATCTTCCGGGTAATGTTGTGGAGCTGTTTGCAGAAAACAGGCTTAATACGCGCCAAAAATTCAGGATATGTTTGAATCGTCTTCAATTTTTTTTTATATAAGTTTGGCGTTTTGTCTATTCACAGATACACGTACTTTGTAAAAACAAAACATTTTCCTGCAAGTTTTGGCTATTAAATGAGCAATTGTTACATTTTGCTTTGAAATGAATAAATTGAACTGATTAGGCTATCTGATAGTTGGCAGAGTTCCATAGGCATTGTGCAAACTTGACTTCGAGTTCAGCACAGTTAGAGCTTGTACTTGTCAAAAATGTATTCCTTCCTTCGGTATTCTTTTGAATGATGGGGATCATATACATAAACTTTGAGATTTCTCTTCATTTTAGGAGTTTAACACTGCTGTCTTTGAGGCTGTGGTGGATGTGAACACAGATCAGATTCAAGATGCCCTTCAACTGGTTGAGGCAGACAGTTTCACCCACTTTGGTCCAAAAACTCTTGTGCCATTTGCTCTCTTCTGGAACGGTCACACTACAGCGATTATGTGTGAACATGGGAAATAGAAAGCTCCGACAATTCAAACGGAACAAAATGAATTAATTTGAAGTGACAAAAATAAAGTAACTATATGTTTGGAACAGGATTTTTGTAGACAGTACTGTCGGAATTGCATTCTTTGTAAAGTTTCAGATAGAATCTCAATTTCATATTGTTACACACTAAAAATCATTTGCAGCATTTTAGTCCTAGCAGTAACCTGATATCATTGGCTTTATTTCTGTTCTATGAAGTTTGAGGGTCGATGAGGATCAATGAAAAAAGAAGTTCAAACGCTCTCAACTGTAAAGTCAGTTGGCAACTTTACCAGGATGCATTAAAGATTGATACGTTATTACTTCACTGTTAATTGATTCCATGGAAAGTCAAATACTGGATGATGTTTGCTCGTCCTAAGGTGGACATTCGATTACCTGACTATAACACTGTAGCTTCACTTCCAAAGCAACTGGCATTAGTTTCATGTGTCATTCATTAATGTCACAAGATTGTTCCAGCCAGAGCTCTGTACTGCAGGTTTTAAAAGCCTTCATGGTTTTCCTTTCTCATGCAGAACTGAAGACACAATTGACCAAGAGAGCCTGGTGGTAAAGGAGCAAGTCGAGGATATGGATTTTCTTGCCCTGGATTGGAAACTTGATGGTTGGGTCATCAATCCCTCACTAAAACGCCTCCTGTACATGCTGTGAGCATAGCAATGCATTCGATAGATCTCTCCTAACTGCTTGGTCATGATTGCTGTTAGAGGACACGTTGCCAGTCCGGGTTCTTATTTTTACGTATGCCTCATTAGAATGAATCCTGCATTGGTGGTGAGTATGATGAAGGGGAGACTTTGTAAGAAAAAAAATCGTTTCGGGCTTTATTTTCCAGTATGGTAAACTTTGACAATCAAGTTGTCCACTTATCCTAATTCTGTACATTACATTGGGTTAAAAACAGGAGTGTTGTATATTTTCAGATTTAGAGAGCAAGCAAAGCACATACCAACTTGTTTCAATATGCACTTGACATTTTTAGATCTCAGTATTTGGATAGTATGTTGGCTTTTGAAACTATGTTAAACCAAAGGTTTTATCTGTCAGATGTAGCTGTCTTGTAACACATCAATCTGTTAGATTCTTAAAAACTGAGGCAAAATGTACAAAAACAACCAATTTGCAAGTGTACTTGCTGAAAGGGAATATTTATTTGTTGTATTCGAAATTGAAGAACTAATCTACTTTCTCTTACTTATTTGCAAGTGATTTCTGTATTTCGTGTTGAGTCTGTGTGTCTTATTAAAATGTCACATATGATTTAAGAGCTTTTTCGTGGCAACAAATGCACATGAACCTTATTTGTGAACTTCGCATAGTTTTTGTAATTTTGAACAATGAACACAAGTTTAATTTAATATATTATGTAGTTTGTAAACATTTTTTTACAGAGCACGAAGCCTAATGGAATGAAAAAGCAAACGTTACACATAACTAATGTACGAATGGGCATATTTTCCATTCTTATTTCTCTGTGGCTGCTGTTGGTTTATCTATGTTATCGTCTTGTATATGAGGCTTCTTGAACTCAATATTGTCCTTTCAGTTGGCTCAAAATGCTGTCCATGTATTTGAAAAAAGGTGTGCAATATCATAACTCACTAAGTTGCATTGCAAGTTGTTCGTATTTTATTGCAAATGTAACTTTTCTGAACCTTCTAAAGTTAGATATAAACTCTTAAAAGTATTCAACAAAATTCTGTATATACACTATTATGACACAATTATTTCAATATTATCTAATTTGCCTGTATCTACACTCGTACATGTAAGGGTGGCGCACAAATTAGAAACAGGTCGGCATTTCGTCTCCCAATTCCAATTATTTTCGCAAAGATTCTGAAATTTTCAAACCTATCAATGTATTCTAATCTTTGGCTAGATTTTATGATGACGCCACATTTGGGTTTAGACTTTCCTTAGACCATTAGTATAGACGTGAAAAAGGTTATTCGCAGCGCAACAGTTGTTATATTAAAGTCACTCGAGATAAAAACCCGCTTTGAAAAAACCTCCTAACCTCGTTGGCAAGTCATAGTGGTCAACTGTCTCATGCGGCTATGTGCAATTCACACTTTTCCATACCAAATCCCATAATGCTATGAAATACACATTTTAAAAGTGAAGTACATATGCATTTTTTTTAGTTTATGAGATTTTTTATTCAAGTTAGTTTTCACGAGATAATATTCCCAAGGTCGTTTTAACGAAAGTTATTCTTGGGACATTATTTCTATTTGGGTGGAAATTATTTCTATTCGGGTGGAAAGTCGTTTTAAGAGGGGTATGCCTTGAAAAAGAAAAATATAAATTTTCAGACTTGTTTTCTGAATGTGTAAAGTTTACGAAATGCGTTTGGGGAATTGAGGGCGTTGGCTCTCAGGCGAGAGGTCGTTTAAACAACACAGTGCGATCTCAAAATATTTCTCATGAAATTAAACTTTACAAATATATTTCATACATAAAAATGTTTTAACAATTAGATCTCGAAACGAAAGTCTCCTAAAACAAAACTTGAAAAAAGTGTATCTTCACAAATAACCTTGAGAAATATATTATAAAACCAAGTTGAAAATGTATTCCTCAAAAACCTTTTATATATATATATCTAAAGATCGATCTCGTAAAAACGAACTTCAAATTACCTATTTGGTAAGATCTAACTTCGGAAAAGAATCTCATAAAAACGAAGTTGAAACACTTCACCGGTACTTCAATTTTAGAAAATGCATACTTTACTTTTTTATATGCCATTAGTAGGCTTTCGTACGAACCTTCCACTTGCATTTAAGCCAACGTTCAAGTATAAGAACGTTATCATTCATATACTGTACTAATGTACCGGTAAGTGTCGAAGTCTAATATTCTCTATGTGTTACTCGGAGATACCAATTTAGAAACGGATTCGTTCATCCGATGCTCCACGATAGTCTGTCCTGTAATGTCTGCAGTATACAGTTAGGACCGGATGTGGAGTTTTTATGGTATACCAACATCAATTTGAGTTTGCTGGTCAGCAATACTGTTAGAAAGCTGTGAAACTAGCTTGATTAAAGTTCCTCCAAATCAAAAATTCTGAAGAAAAAAAATAAACTTTTTAGGAAACATTTTTCTTTATCTGCGTAAGAGTGTATGTATTTTGTGGTACACTATAACTTTTGTAGGTCTTCAAATGTTTCTTAGGAATTCCAATTCCTGATTGGTCTCCAAATTTTCGTAGGTCCTTGGCACAGTGTGTATATTCCACCTGTTGTATTAACCGGCCTCGTCAGCCGACCACGCCCCAATAATAACTTTTCATGAAATTAGTACATCTATTAAGATACGGCTCTAAATATGCTTTGGGTGATGCTAAAGTAATCATGCTATGTCTTCGCCTCTGTGCCTATTTCAACTGGTTCGCCATTTTTTGGGGCGTTCAAAATGAGACGAAGGGTACAGGGGCGAGACCTGAGGTAGGCTAGGCGGGGAGGAAGGCATGGTGCTGGGGAAAAAGCGAGAGAAACCAAAAATGGAGGAAAGGGACGAAAATGACCAATTTGCTTCAACATACCTTGAAATTGGCCCCGTTCCGCCGTTAACCATTAACAGTTATATCAGTTTGCTACCAAGGAGTCTTTGCCCCCCCCCAAAAAAAACCCCAACAATCCTGTCAACGCCCATGGCAAGGCCTGGTATACAGATATTTCTTGAGCATAAGATACATCCCTGTGCTATCAAGGCAGTTGGGCCCTTGCCACTAGCTGGCATTGCCTAGGCTGTGGTGCCACGCCAATTGCACTATCAGGAACGCCGACTCATGTCAAAGCTATTACACTTGAACTGAGAGCAATCATGCTAAACGTCCAGGTGCTGGTGGCCTGCGCTGACGACCGATCTGAGCCAGTTCCGGTTAATAAATCCTGACCCTCGGAATGTTGCAACGTCTCGGCCGTCCCAGCCAATCGTAGGCTATCGGCCGAGTCGCTTGAGCAACCAATCCAGTCCACGTGCGCGTGTTGTGGGAACCCGCGGCTGACGGTGAAGCTCCAGGGGCCGCACTGGTAATACAGGAAGTCGTCGGTGAAGAAATAGATGTAGTTGTCGGTCCACTGAATTGCGCCAACAATGTTGGTAGGAACGCCACTGAAAACCTGTAGGGTATAGGGGCCTTGGAAACCAAGCCAACTGTACACGTAGAAGCCGCCATCTACAAGGTGTAAATACACATAAAAATCACTTTATAAGGAAGGCTTTATGCTAGGGTCTTCAATGAGGCACAGTGGATGAAACAGTGGGCAAACACGTGAGCAGAAAACAGCCATTTCTAGTTACCTATGAAGATGTAGGTCTCCCCGTTCCCGCTGATCTCGAAGATGCCTTTGATCTTCTGGACGTCCGAGGGAAACCCTGGGAATTCTTCGGCAGCGTCCTTGGGGAAACCCTCGTCGAGGCTGCTCAGAGTGTACCGCCATACATGCCGGTCCTTTGATTTAAAAAAGAAAGAAAGAAGGTGAATGTATTTTTTCATCTTAACTTCCGTGATCACAGAGTGTTTCCCTTTTGTTGAATATTGAAACGAAAAAGTCGTATTTCTAGGGATGGATTTGCGTCGGAGAGATGTAAAGCCTAATTTAATTTTGGATTTTTGCCCTGCCCGCCGTGTTGGTTGGAAAAAAGGTGAACAAATTGTAATTTGGAACAAGGGAAAGGTAACGAGGTCAAAACGAAGACTCGCTTCAACAGTTGATTTGCATTTTTCCGAACTTCGAAACAACCACATATGATATCAACAAAGTTTCAAAGCAAAGGTTCATTTAACAGATGCTGATCAAAATCATGTGCTTGTTCATCATCACTCAAAGTCAGATTTTTTTGGCGGGGAGGGCCTTTGATGTTTGGACTGCCATCCTTGGACTTGCCAGTTTGTTTCATACCGATCTGGATCTCGATCAGTGATCCTACCAATGGTTCGCTCCATCCATTAGGCGGTTTTGGGTGTCAGTTAACCAGCGACGGATAACTGATCGCGGTCCGGATCCGCGTGAAACAAACTAGCCCACAGCATGGATAGCAAGAATGACCAGCGCAAGACCGTAAGAACGTAACGCAAAACTTCTGCGACAGAATAGAGACAGACGCCAGACCATTTTTTGCGGTGCCATGTAGTCTTCAAAGTTGAAAAAGGTGAAAATTTCATTTCAAAAATGTAAATCGTCATATATTGTAAAAATTAGGGGGGGGGAGAATCGGGGCTGGCGATGATGATAAACGAGCAATTCAGTTTTATCAGCTTAACACTGCCATAAGTATTACTTTGAAGAAATAAGTTTTGCCCGTGTGTGGCATCCAGACGTATTCATTTTTCACGGTGAGTGCAGCATCGATGCTCCCTTCCAATCCGGGCCACCGTTCTGATATCCTCCGTGGAAATCCGGGCTCTGGTCGCCCGTTGAAAATCTTCCAATAGTATTCACCTGCAACGAAAAAAAATGTATAGCGTTCCCAGAAATACTTCAAAGGCAAGTGATCATAACTGATATAAGAATAAGATAGAAATCAAATCTCCACTTTTCGTGTGAACACCAGCGGCCGATGTCATTGCACTGCCTATAAAAGATGATCAGAAACATGATTCTTCTTCAAGTAGAAACAATCTGCAACAATTTTAGCATACCCAGGGTGTTCTAACGCACGCATAATTGCTTCAGTACTCTTTAAAACATTATTTTGTCCATGGAAAGTATCTTACTGTACCGAGTTTAGCACGTATGGGTCTTCATAACAGACCCTTTAGGCAAAGAATCATATGCTAAACAGTGCTTTGAGATTGGGCATCGATTTTGGATTTGGAAAAAGGACTCGTAACGAAGCTGCTAACGAACGGCCGAAGAATGTCATCCTAACTTATGCATTCGTGTTTCACTGATTCTTTGTCATTCCAAACTATAAAACAGCGACACGGTTGAAAGGGGCTTGATTTGAAATATCACTTGGGGCCTACCTTTAAAGATGTATGTAAATCCGTCCACCATTACTGCGTCCATCACCACGCGGCATATATCCGGGGCATCTGTGACTTGCGTCGGTACAACGTCACCTGGAGAAACAGTGAACAAAAATCGCCGTCAAGTATTTGAAGAAAGAAAAGGAAGTACGTCATTGGTAACGGTGGTAGGTCAGATGTGGAATCGATGGAGATTTTGTGACTCACACGATAAAACTACAGATTCTGTATTGATCCTGTACATGAAAGTTAGTATAATCCAATCCTCTTAAAACAATCACAAGACCAACATAAGACCTCCGATGTGAACTTGTAATTGTCGCAAGCTATTCAAATGAACAGCAACGAAGGTATTCCTTCAATCGTTGCTTATCTTTTGTTACTGGTGACTTGTCTCTTAAAGGATCTTGTGCCCGGTATTGTTTCGTTGAAACTTTGTCATGTAATAGTGTCAGTGCTATAGTCCATTGCATTTCCATGGGAACGAGCCAGGGAGTAAAAGTGTACCAGAAAGTATACTCAAATACAAGTACGGGTGTTGCAGTACTGAATGGGGCATACCAATATAGTGGTGATTTAGTCGACCGTAAAGTAACGCCGACAATGCGAAAGTACCGGCAGTAAAAATGACAGTGGAACATTGCAGTACCGTAGAGTGCCTGTATGCCATTGATATCGTCCTCGTGTAATGTGAAGTCGGGATCGTAGCCGAAGTGAAATGGAAACATCAGACTGCCGAAGATGACGCTGTGACCCAGGCCTAACGAGTGGCCAATCTCATGAGCGGCAACCAGCCATAAGTTGGCCCCTATTTTAAAAAGGAGGTTTAATGTGACACGAAATAGACTTCATTAATACAGTCTGCAAAATCTCGCTTTTTTACTCGATTTACTTTTACTTTTAACTTATTTATCTTTTGGGGTCTTTTGTTTTTATGATCAATTGATACTTTAAAAGGAATGAAATTGCTCGCACTGCACAACCAACACCATTCCAATGCTTTTAACGTACTTAAGGGACGAACAAATTTGGACTACTTTTTAATGAAGAGTTATACAAAGCAAGATAACAGTATTTTTATGAGGAAACTCGTCCCCTTATGACTAATTTTATTCAACAGTTTAAATTTTCCATAAATTTAACTTTTCATGAAGTCTCAAGATAAAAATGGATTTGACAGTCTCGGTTAGTGCATCATGGGCTCTTTATTTTCTCAAAGGATCAAAATGGATTTATATTTTTTGTATCTCCACTGACCAATTATTACTGGAAGTGCTAAATTTTCTTGATTTACAGTTTCTGCCCAGCATGATATATAAACTATTTACCCGAGTAGGACCTAGCCGTCCACGTCTCCGCCTCATCTAAATGCACGTCAGATTTGAGACGGTCCTCACTCCACGGCCAGAAGGCGTGGGCCAGAATCCGGCCTGGCCCGTCAAACGGCATGTTGTCGCCGTGCTCCTCCATGGTGGGGTAAAACGAGAGAGTAATATCCACCTGGCCGCCTCGTCTGCGCTCGAAGGACAACGCTGTGGCGTTGGACCACACCTTTAGAAGGAAAAAAAATCAAAATGAACCAGTAGAGAGACAGTTAAACTGCTCGAACAAACAGTGGCAATAATCAAAGGTGTCCTTTATCTTTGTGAGGTTAAATTTGGTTGAAATTTCAAATCGCTCTGAAGACCAGAAGGGCCTAATAGGCGTGTTTAATTGGACCGAGTATGGACGATGGAGTGGGATGAGGAGAGATACGAGTAACAAGATTTAACAAATAACAGAGGGAAATCGACTCAGCGTTGAAAACAAACGAGATAAAACGTAAAACAAAGTTTATGGACTAGGCCCTATGGGAAACAAATAACCTCAATGGAAAATTGAGAACAATAAAAATAATCCACTTAATCTGGGAATAAGAGAGTCAGTAGCTGATACTTGCTTGGTCCTTTTGATGGCAAATTGGCGATGCCAGACTAGACTGTTCAATGAAATATGTGTTTGTGTGTCGAGAAAAAGAAATGGCGCTGGGGTAAATTTACAACCACCGCCTTATGTCGAGAGCCTTCATGAATCTTCACCCGAGAATTTCTTATAGGGAGAAGCAAAGTCTTCCCTCCGTTTTGTTCAGCCAACTTTGGGAATCTACCACCAGTCAGCTGAGTTAACATTTCAGTAGCAACTCTGAGATCATCTATGAGCGGTGTTTCACAGGCGGTTTACACTGTCACCGCACCAGAGACACCCCAAACTGATGAAACTGGCCGGCGTGGCTTCCCAGAAAACTCCCGGGTGCTCAAGATCCACACCACCCCCTCACCTCAAAAGCACGCTTGATGGAATCATCGATGACGCTAGGTGGGAGGTCATCGGAGTACATGACAATGTCGTAGGTGATGTGAGTGGACTCTGGCTGCCACGACTCGGCCTCAGTCGGGATGTAGTAGCGGCGCTTGCGACCGCGTCCAGAACTGCCCCGGCTGCCCGGCTCAAAATCACGGTTACCGCATCGCTTCCGCTGGAAGCACGCTGCGGTTGCTTCGTCCATTTTACCGTCTAGAAAAAATCAAAAAGCCAAAAAAAAAAAAAAAAAAAAGGTGTTGACAAAATCATGAATCTTAACTTCATAACTTTCAGTTTACAACAGGGGTTTATTTGGCCCCATGCGCACGTGTGTGCATTATTGGCAATCCGTTTTTAAAAACCCTTTTCCATTGCTGAACAAGTTTACTAAGCAAACTACAAGCAATGACGTATTCAGGTTTAGATCCAAGGGGAGACAGTTTTTTGCAAAAACGACCGCCCAATGTTTTCATTCGTCAGAGAATTCTTCCCAAAGCAAAGAAATTCGTAGCACCGTTTCTAGAATGCTGGTGTATTCAATTTCTAAACATGAAATAATTTATTTTTAAATTTCAGTATGTCTCTTATACGCAGGGGGAGCGACTTTCCTCCACTGGATATGCCACTGAATTTCGAGGCTTCTAATCTCCCGTCTATGTGCAGTCGATTCCTTAATACTTTTTGATTTGCTACTTTTCGATTTGAAAACGATAGCAAAAGTTTGGAAATGTGTAAAAGGAAAAGAAGAAAATCTTTTCCAACACATTTTTGAAGAAGGAAAGTAGCGAACATTTTCCACTGTTGATAATAAAGACAATAGCCCGCCAAATGTCCACAGCCGCGTCGAGGATTATAAATAATTCTTTACCAAAAATGTGAAAGGAAAAAATTGTTTTTCTCACGGACAGCTAAGGCACTAAAGTAACAGCAGATCTCATATTTATTTTTCTCTGACCCAGCTCAGCCAGGTCACACTACTTTGAAGTGAGAGAAGATGCGCAGTATATTGGATTTAAAGAATAAAAAAAATCTTGCTTCCTTTTTGGTTTTAAAATTGAGAAAGAAGTAATGTTTGAATTCTTTTGAGGATTGAAAAACAACTGAACGAAACGTACTTATGGACCTGCTCTAGACAACTGCCATATTTTAACACGTACTTCAACGTGTCACTTCACTTTGCCAAAGAGAAGCGTATCACATTGTAGAAATGAAGCGCATCAACCGATGTATCACTGGAAACATGAATTCTTAACTTCCTGCGAAAACTTAACTAATCTAGAAAAATTACAACGAAAATGAACACAAGTTTTATTACAAATGGCCAAACTCAAATTACAGCTTTACCCAACTGCTTAATTTGCCCATTTTTTTTAAAAGAACAACCCTCACGCTTTTAGTCTTTCTGCTTCAGGATCAACTGATCAACGCTGACTGCGTAAATACAGATGACAAACATTTTCAGACTTTCGTAAATGCCATTCTGTTGGAAATATCCGTGGAGAAAATCCCAAAGTCGGAGCTGCCCAACGGCCAGGCGCTATAAAGAGCTCCATCCATCGAACTTACCCGTCCTTGTGACGCCGCATATATCTTGGAATCTATGGAGTGCATCGAGAAGAACTTCGGCGTCTTGAAGCTGACCGTCTTCCACTGGAGCAATGTATCCAAACTGCTCAAAATAAGGCTGTATCAAGAAACAAGATGACAGTTACAATGACAAGGGAATTTGCCGAATAAAGAGCACGATGCATTATAAAGAAGTCACCTGTAATCATTATGACAAAGTGTCGCATTAATTGGTGGACCCGCATAGCACTCGCAAGCTCTCGGACAAGCACTGAGCATACAGTGCTTATTAATATACGTTGGGTAAGGGCAAAACCTGTTATATAAAATCCGCATAGCACTCGTTGGTAGGTTTAACTGAAGCCGCGTGAAATTGTGTGTGGGACTAAGTCTAGGTCTTCATCGGTTGAAAACAAGTTGACACGTATTAGGCGGCAGTAGACGAAAAGGTTGCTCTGCATACCGTTTCGGACAAGGGGGTGTAAGGGGGAATCTTTTCTGACTCAGGGGAAGACACCTGAAATTTTCGGCAACCGGTTCCACCTTAAAAATGACATTGGAAAATATTGCGGGCTTACTCGGGACCCAGACACGGCTTGCTCACTATTCTTCTGTCTTCTGTTTTACCTGTGTACGATACAGCGACGTTTCAAAGATAAAAAAATGTGCATGTTAAGTTGCGACTAACTTGTACCGAGAATTGCAGCGCTGGAGAGTCGAGCGCCAGCGGTGGGCCTGGGCCTATTCATGGTAAGCCCAGGTGCTTTGGTATACACGTACCATGGTTAACGCTCGGTGTTGTGTTGTACCTTTGTTGACAATAATGATTCATCGCACTCGTTTGCGACAGCCGGCCACCCTGACGACACCGCATGCGCACGAGATATTTCAATTCGCTGAATGTTGGTGAAAGGTAAGAAGTTCACAGACTGTGCAGCACCGCCATTGCTCACCACTGCACATTGTGGGAGCGGATTCATGACACATTATCTGGTGAAGATGTTCTTGAGGCGTTTACTAGATTTTTGCGCGATGATCCCACCTGAACATAACAGCTTTAATTTTAGGTGTGATTTTTGCGCATTTTTCTCGAATGCTGTTGATCACTTCTCGTGTCTCCTTTTTGCTTTCATTCTTTTCACATTCAGAATTGGTAAACTCATTATGTGCCTCAACAGTGGCGGAATTGGGCCCAAAAAACAGGTAGTTTGGGTCCGAAAACTTGGTCTGTTTGATGAATAGAAATGACCCGGGGGCCAGTGGTGTAGCCTCAGGGGCCTGGGGGACGTCCCCCCCCCACAAATTCCTGGTTCCCCCGTTGCCCCCCCCCCTAAAAAAACCGGGTGAATGAATATTGAACAAGGCTAACAAAAGCTATCCCCAAAAGCCACACTCCTGAAAGCTGGTGCCCCCATAAGATGCTGGTGCCCCCCTTGTGCCCCCACAAGTAAAATCCTAGCTACGCCCCTGCCGGGGGCCACACTCAAGGTTATGATTCTTGGATTGGCAACCTGCTTGAAAACTCATTGTTACACTCAGCCCTGATGTTTGTAGGCTTGATTTTGACTGCACATCAACAAATTTTTAGGCTCAAAAAAGGACAGAGATTCGATTTCAACACTTATACAATAGGTGAGCTTTCTTAACCTAAATCCTACACGCCAAACTATCCTATGCACATGTACGTGACCAGTCGTTAGTAGGTGAGTTTTCAGCTGGTAAATTTGCTCAAGCATTTTCTTTATTTGCAACACGTCAAACGCCAGACAACCATGCACGGCAACGACGGCTGAAATATTTCAGACACGGTTCGTTGGAGAATTTATCTTTCGGCCTCGAACTGACTACAGACGCGTCGTCCCTCTATTATGCTATCCTGGGATTTGAATACAATCATGCATGTGGTCTCTGTGTGATTTGTAAGCATGCAAACCCACAGAGTCTCGGAGGAAATAACAACACTACTCTAATCCGCAATTTCAATACTATTGGAGCGGGTCCATAGTGATACAGTTTGAAAAATACAACCCTCTTTTGTGTTTAATTGGCCATGGTAAATCCAAACCTCACTACGAAGATTTTCAACACCAACGCAATTCAAGTTTGGGTTTGGTCAACCATAAACTTCATTTTACATGTACATTACTATTATCGGAAGAGGGGATATCATAAAGAATCTTCCCAAACTGTGGTGAGAATGTCTCACTGAATCTCACAAGTTGTTTTTGTTCGTGGTTTATTTCGACAAAGCCTTTCGATTTCAAGTTGAGGAGAAATCCTGTGCAACTGCGAAGGCCTCATTGTTCAGTTTTCGGAACACTTTTCACAAAAAAAAAATGGATACCATCACACAAATCACGTTGTCGTGAAAGCAATTCGCGATGCATTGAAATAAAGTTAAGCCTCGGCGCGATGCCACCTCAAGGCCTCCATGTATAGACACTTGGCTCCAGATATCGATACCAATTGGCTTGTGAAAAATGAATCGCAGTTTCTGTTTTCTTTTCGTAACGAATTATGACAAACTTCCAACAGGTTTCCATCACGACAAAAAGTTGAACCTAATGTTTTCAGGATGCCGGTGGCAATATTTAAATATTGTTAACTACTTAGCTGTAAAACTGTAAACACTTTGGGAATGTGAAACCTATTTTTGTTTTGTTTTGTTTCGTTTTGTTTTGTTTTCACATTCATGCACTGAGCACCGACGGCGGGGAACCGAATCTTCTTCTTACATGCTAATTGGACTTTGAAATTAGAACGTGAAATGACGATCAAACATCCCTGCAGTGCAGGCATTCAGGCGGGAATTACTGAAGCCCGCTGGGCAGGGAACAATGTTGAAAACTGATCCAGTAAAGTACTTTTCAAGTGACAAGTTCACTTGAAAAGTACTTTACATATTGCACCGGTTGGGAGGGAACAAAAATGCGAGTGAACATGGACATTAGATGGTAAATATACACAGGTATGATTACAAAACAAATTTAAGACTTCAGACAAACAGTTTGTAACAATTAAAGTATTAAGAAAGTATTCGGCTTCGTACTTTTGTCCTATAGAGACTTATTTTTTACATTGCAATATTTTACACTTTACATTGCTCGTAAAATACTCGATCATACCATTGCCTTGCGAGAGGACGGGGTCAGTGAAAGTAGTAAACAGTTAATTACCGGTAAGTTACTTGTATACGTGGCCGTATATGGGATTCGAAGTGATTATCAATGAAAGCGTCAGATTCGATTTTACGTTATCTACACTTCCGTACACATCAGAAACACGTCTGACTGTGTGGGTAGGGTTTCGAGGTGACATTTAAAAAGCCGTCAGTTCTGTTTCTTCTATTGGTGCCCCTTATAGCCAAGAAACCTTCGGGGACCAAAAATGCACAACGGTGATCCGGAGGACATTCTTTATGTCATAGAATCGTACTCGGGTGTTAAACGAATTATTTGAAGGTTATGTATATCCACTGCTGCCAGTTAGGATTGCAATATCAAGAGAAGGTCGTACATGGAGCAACCTGTTATTACAAACTACCGAGTCAAACGAAGTTGTGACCATAAAAGGGACCATATAGGGAGGTTATTAAATTAAAAAGCTTCCCTATCTAGAAGTACAGATTGATGTTAAAGTATAGTTGAAATCAACAGCTATCGAGGTTTTTTAATGACCAAATCCTCCAATTAAAAAAAATGTGTCCAACTAATATGGGTAAATCGAACTCCCCCCCCCCTTTACTTGTCAGGAGCTAGTTCTTGTCATAACGACCAAACCTCTCAAATCCAATGTTTTTGAGCACAGTTCTTGTCATAACGACCAAAACCCTCACGTCCAATGATTTCGAGCACAGTCGTGTGCTAATCTTCGAATATCCTTTCAATATCTCGTCAGTATGATTAAAGTAGCTTGACGTTTTTCACCGACGGGAGCAACTCTTGTCGTCATCAGAACACACGCTGCAAATATTTTCAGTGTATAGTTGGGTATAAAGAGAGCTAGTTTGTCAAATCCGTTGTTTCCAGCAAAACCAGATGGGCGTAATTCAGAACTGGAGGGAAGACAACTTCGGTATATACATGTATTTCCAGCGACTAGATGTTCCCACCCGGAAGAGATTTAATATACACGTGTACCAACATGTGTGACGGCAAACCGTGCGTAGTTTATAATCAGCGGCTGTTCGTTTTCCTCTCAATGAATGACGTAGGCTACCGGTAGCAGCTCTCTAAAAGGAGGGCGGGAGGGGAAGAGAGGGGCAAGAGTTATGGGGGGAGGGGGAGTTGCTCCCCCCCCCCACTATACCACTGCGTCCTCCACACAATTTCTTAATGTTCGTTGAAACCGCTAAGGCCCCGTCTCCCTGTACAAAAATCGCTGCTTACTATTACAGAGTTATAAATAGATTTTTAGAGTTACGGATAGAAAAACGTTTTCGCTTTCTTTTCAAGAGAAGTCACGCAGCCCATTCACTTTAACAAATGACCTTCTGAAGTTTTGTACTGATATCTACATGTCTGCCCTTTAGTGTGTTCCTCTAGAGAAAGTCCCCCCTTCATTTCCATCCCTTGACAAAAAGTAAACAAGTTTTATAAATAAATACCAATTTGACACAGGAGTCAAAATTTTTCAGTAATTTTTTGAAATCTTGGTTCCTTCCACTCAACCCACCGCTGCCATCATTAAAAAGCATACTTGAGTAGACCTTCAAAGCAAATAAATCCAAACAAAATCGACCATCACTTTGTCAGGATTTTGGACCACAGATGATAGGCGTAAATGACACGCATAGGTGTGAATCTTCCCTGAATGCAAAAGAATATGATCTCTTTTAATTTCAGTCAGTCCAAGAGTCCGAATAAATGTGGCGTGAATAGGACCAGGACGTGCGCGCGCCGGGGACTATAATATTCAGGTCAACATGAATATTGTTTTGTTAGGTGCTTTTGTTGGCTGAGTTGGGCGGGTTCACTTTTAGCCGGGTTTCGCTTGTGATTATAGTTAGCTCTCGTGCATTGAGTAACCTTGAGAACAGCACGTGCCAAGCCGGAGCAAGGTAAACTCCCAGCAGTGCATTGTCAAGAAAAACTGAGCCACGGGAGGGAAAATAAAAAGTAGAAAATGTTGCTGCTGAACATGACGCCAGCACATTGCCCTCAGTTTGAGTCATGGGTTATTTTGGGATAACTACATTCTTTTATGCAGAATGACGTCCGATTTTGAGTTCTCATGATATCATTTCCTTCATATGTACATTGTAAATAAATCATGTGTTTGGGTAAAAATGTGCAAAAACACCAAATGTATTTCCAAAACTTTTTCCAGCACTGTAAAAATGTTTATAACTAGCGACACAAATATATACGACGAGTTTTATCATTTCATGTGGAAAATCTAATTTCTTGAATTGAGAGCCAAGTCTCAGTTTGCAAGTGTCTCTGCTTTTCCACAAACCCCTTGCTTATAGTTAACTGAGTGGCCTTCAGGTAATATTGCGCAGTTATGACTCGTCCGACACTCAGCCTTCATTCTAATAGAAAACTGAGTCTGATTGGTTGCAGAGTCTCCTCGGGAAGCGAAATTCTTCACAAACCCGCTCACGTGCTTGGAGTTGTTGGGAAAACGAACCCAGGGTTCCTTTGAGATGAGAATACCGTCATAGAGGAAACAAATGCAAATAAGATACTCCAAATGATTGCGCATAATTGATTTATGTTCTCATCTTCAACAAAGTAATGCTTAATTTACATCTATTCACAGAGAGCTAGATGACACATTAATCTCTACTTTGAAGCTTATATACCCAAACAAAAACTAGACCAGAGATGTCATAGTTGCCAAGCATTATACCACCTGAATTGTTTTTAACTGTGGGTCTAATCAAAGGATGATTCTTTCACAGATCTGTTGGGTAATTTTGCCCATTGACAGATCCACTGTTCCTGGAGGAGTAAGTTCCAACTTTGGCGCAACAAACCTTCCAACTTCCCAAGGCATTATAAGCAGAGTTTTGTCACTGAATCCAAAATCCAACTAACTTCGAAGACTATACTTACGACGTCAACAGCAAGAACTGAGACGTGATCAGGCCTGGCTTGGAGCCAAGGCTCGAGGCACAGTCTTTTTTTTTCAGATTCACATTTACTTTTTTTCTGTTGCCTATCTATTTGGCGCGTTCTCTCAAAATATACATGAACGCCTCTGAGCTTAGATATAGCAACTTGTTTTTAAAGTCAACAACTGTTGTGACCGAAAGAAATTTTAACTTAAAAGGTTCCCTGAAGCTGAACCCACGGTACCGCCAAAATCTCCCAAGTTTGCCAAAAAGGAAACACAAACAGGGTCTTTGTTATGCAAACAGTGAGATCATGATATGCTTAGCCGCCACTGCGTTAATCGGAATGACATAGCATGTAGCCAAGGAGAATGATGTGTGCATTGGTCCTGTGTTTGAGTTTACATGTCTGTTTGTATGGATTCAGCTTTGCAGACGTGTTAATTCGAAAACAAATCCGGACAGCACCTGTCTGCCGACTCAGAGTGCGCCATCTCTGACTGCAACAGAGATTATCCTATTCATCTGTTTTGCGTTTATTATAAATTATCTCACAATCACATTTCTGCGTACCACCAGTGACTGAAGCTATGACTGGCCGGCAATTGGTGTTGAAAAATACCAGGCAGCATTAAAACGCCACACAATAAACGCGATTACTGACGCGAAATGAAAATACGAAGTAATGAGCCAAATGTACATTTGGAGATGAAATCTGACACAACCATACAATGGGGATATTTCTGCGAACTATTGCCGTCTGTTTACGAAAAGCGCGCATGATGAGAGTGCCTGTACAACCCTCAGCCGACCAAAAGATTTCAGTTCTATTAAAATCGATTAAAAAGCCGCATCCGGCTTTGATCTCCCCTCAGTTGAGACCCTCATGCTCAATATTTAGGTTCATATTCTGCTTCAAATATCAAATTGGTTGAATAGCGGCCAAATTCAGGTGTATTTCCAAACTTAATGCCATTGGAAAATGTAAAGAATATTATCCTCCTGCCCGAGGTGGAGTTGTAACTGAGACGAAGCCGAAATTTGGTGAATGGTCCTGCAGTTACTGTCAAGTTCGACCGCTACACATTTGGTCGACTATTGGTGGATTTTCCGTGGTAACCTTTGCACAATCCTGGGTACTGTACTACCAGGCAAGCTTGACAAATGGTTACTACCAGGCAAACTCAACCAGTGGTTGCTGCCAGGCAAACTCAACCAATAGTTACTACCAGGCAAACTCGACCAACGGTTACCATCAGGCAAACTCAACCAGTGGTTGCTGCCAGGCAAACTTGATCAATGTTTACTATCAGGCAAACTCAAATGGTTACTGCCAGGCAAACTAGACCAGTGGTTACTATCAGGCAAACTCGACCAGTGGTTGCTGCCAGGCAAACTCGACCAGTGGTTGCTGCCAGGCAAACTCGACCAATGGTTACTATCAGGCAAACTCAACCAGTCTTTACTGCCAGGCAAACTAGACCAGTGGTTGCTACCAGGCAAACTCAACCTGTGGTTACTACCAGGCAAACTCAACCTGTGGTTACTACCAGGCAAACTCGACCAGTGGTTACTACCAGGCAAACTCGACCAGTAGTTGACAAAATGGTTGCCGCGCGAACTTGCCCTCAATTTTAGCAATTCTGGAGGTCACACTTGGCGTCAACATCATTGAAAATGTATTCCCCTGTCCTCAAATAAAACTTAACAATGGAAACCCGAAAAAGTAAGGGTGCACACCACTAATTCAAGTGAGAATTTTTGACCGGCTCACTAGCATTAAAAGTGCCCCCACAGTATCTTTTGAAAAAGGAGACTGTTTGGCCCCCAAAATGGTGAGACTGTGTAAATCGTTGCCAGGATCAACTCCCTGGGTCTTTGAGCTTTCATATGAGAGCAGAAGGGCTAAAAACTACGGTTGAAAAATGGTCCTAAGTGCCCGAGAAAGTTGAGGGTTGGCAATTGAAAAATGGCTGCAATCGGACTTCGGAAAATCACTTTTTGGGGGGTGATTTTGTTTTGTGGGAATAATTAAAAATGTAATTGGTTAACCCACAAAAAATTGAAAAGAAATTGAAAGATAAGTGACCAGACAAGAATTTCATTTATGTTTCAGAAATCTCAGGGATGTTGGCGTGCATGCTACTGGGCCCTGAACGGTGCTGATTTTACACTGTTTTAAATGGGCCTTGAATAAAATTCGCAGAATACTCGCCGCCAGCTCAGACTGCATCGACAAGAGGGAAGAGGTTCCGCGGGGCGGGCCTTCATTTAGGGGAATGGCATCTGTAAGGGGTAGTTGACCTCTTAAATGAGATGGACGCACGGGGTAACAAGACATCTTACTTTAGATGTGGTTAAGCACTGTGGCTTCACCGGTAACATTTGGAGGAGCGGTGTGGGAAAGAACCCTGTGTTTGTAAGCTGTTTTGTTTGTCATGCACAGCTGGTGTGTTTGTATACGAGGCAGAGAGCCCGTGAAACCGCAAACGTACGGATGCTCAACAATGGTAGGCCTAACTTAAATTACACGTATGTGTCTTCATTTGTCTGTTGTGTAGAAGTGCAAAAAAAAAAAAAAAACACCAACAGTAAGATCTCGTCACAACAAGATTTTGTATACTATTTACGAACAAAGTCTCTGCTGCTATACGTCGTCGACGTGAACCATGCACCAGTCTTTTCTTTCGCTTCGATTTTGATTTCATCCATTCTATGCAAAGTTGAGAAACCTCTCATAGAAATGTGACTTGGCATCAAATTTGGCAGAAAGCATACTCTACTTGTGTTGTTCTTCCTCCATGACTTGCCCCACTGGTTGCTACAGTACAGTACGGTCCTTGCATATCGGCAGTTCTCCCCACAGGATTGAAAGAACTTTCCGCTTATTGTGCGAATAGTGAAAGTCTACTGCAACATTACGTCAGTGGTACCATGGAGCTATTAGACAGGATAGCCCCGTAGTGGTACAGTGCATTTTGCCATAGAGCTACAAACCCACGGTCGTCCCCTGCGTTTGTTCCTTACGTCCATGTTCTAACCAAAGTCGGCTCCAGGAGTTTGTTGTCCGTCTGCGCAGTCAACCGTAAATGGCCTGCCATTGTGCCCAAATCGAAACAAGTTTCTCGTGTGCTCGTCCGACAATAATTACGCCATACACAAAATGCCCAACAATGATGAAGGCCATAGGCATTTTGCTTACAACAAACTCCCTGGTGACTATCACAGTTCCTCGTTTTTCAAAATTCAAACTTCAAGGAATGAGAAAATAATTACTGTTTCGAACTTACCACAGTGTCATTGAGGGTGTTGAATTCCCAAGCTAGTACTGATGATCCCGGGATGAAGACAAGGAACAGGACCGTTAAATGCACGCGGTCTTTCATTGAGACATCAAAGTGGCCCATCATCTAGTCACCAGGAACTCGTGGCTCTAATAAATGATTCCTGTCATTCAATTTCGTCCCCTTTCGGTAATTTTCCATGTGACTTAACCAGTTGCTCTTTAGTTACAGTGTTGCTAAACTGTAAGAGAAGGCATTCCCCGGACAATTTGGCTTGACGTCTGCCGTGCGATACAGCGCTTCTACGGGTCCGTGTTGAATTCCCTTCTCGGTTCGTGACGTGTGACTTAAAACTAACCTTGCCAGCAACCCCCGGCTCCCGCGGAGTTTTAAACTGCGCAGGTGTGGTTTGTGTGCGTGAGACGGAATCGTGTGGGCCTTTTCACTTGGATCGGAACAAAGAGATTCGGTTGTACGAGTCACCTGCGAGGTCTCACATGAGGTACCGTGTTACTGATGACTGTACCAACGTCAAAATCGAAACAGTAAGCTCGCGACGGCTGGTATACCTGTGTATTGGAGGCCTGGGGTGGTGGAGAGCTAGATCAGTGTTGTTTGGATGTGAGGTGGTGATGACAATGATGCATTGTTCAGAGGAGGGTGGTGATAATTGTGTGGTGGTTTGCACCCCTGCTGGTGACTATAGATTTATAGCACACAGGTGGTACGGTGCCTCCAATTCAACTCCTGGTTCGAATCCAAACACGTGCTTGTGCTCGTTGTGAACGAATACAGGCATGTGTTTGCTGGACAGAAGGAGGGTCCCGCTATAGCAGAGGTGTCGCTTGCAAGAATCTGCGGGTCTCTCGTCTCAGGAAGAAATGTCACAATGATTATTATGAAGGATGTTATTGGTGCCGGAAGAGAATCGGCAAAAATAATGGGGCTCATTCTATTCTATCTACTTAGGGTTTCTCAGCTAAGGTTAATTACTTCAGGAATGCAAGGTCTTTCTTTCAGATTAATCGATTCAGCCATGGCTGCTTACGTGCGCCCTCAGCTGATTAACTATATCACTGACCTTCAAAAGAATAATAAATCGATCAGGTATGCGCGTGAGATCTGACCATACACTGAGAGGAGTAAACGAAGTTGACTTCCGTCTGAATACGTTGTGGAACAGTCCGAGATGAATTCGACCAATCCTGGCGGTTATAAGTGGACCCGCATTTGAGGGCTTCTCGACCAATGGCATGACAACAATAGATATGACTCACACTCTACCTATCGACAGTTTATATACATGTACATCCAAACGTAGACCAGTTGCGATATAACATTTGAAATTGTGTGTCGTTAGAAAATGTTTTAAAACAAAAACTGGGGTTAAGCGATCATGCTATACATTCAACTCATAATAAACCGTATTCACATAGGGCCAAATGTCAGTCAGATTCCCTAACATTTGAAAACGTAAAGTTGAAAGAACCGGACTCTATTCTACGATTTCATTCCCTCCGAAAGAAAATCACCTGGTACCATCCCATTAAGGGTTTCAAATGTATACAATACGTTACTGAAATTGGGTCTCCCGCAGATACCGTTTATTCAAATAATACAGGGCAGATGCTACAATAAATTATAAACCATTTCCTGAATAGTACAGGTAGGCCTATATTTGTTTACATTACTACACACAAAAGCATTTGTCTATATTCTTCCGTTGAGATCAGGTGGAAATAAGCTCCAACGTAGTTCTGCAAACCCACTTTAATGAAATGCATAAACAACATATACCAATCACTTCATGCCACTTCACATCACTTAATATTTCCAATTTCACGCCACTTTTTTGCGTTTTATACATTCATATGAACATTAATTTGATGTTATCCTAACAAGAAAAACAGGGGTTAGCTTGAACCGCTCATTAACCAATGCCCATGCGCGTATAATTATTTTGTAAGTGAAAAGGTAAACAGGCGTTTTCTGTGAATTTGTACTCAAATTAAAAAGCTCAGTTTGTCCTCTTTAAGGTCATGCACAGATGATAAGAGACGAATACATTGATTGATTTGCAGACACTCAGCGGGGAGAGACTGGATTCCTCCTTGTATAAAAAACACGGTGTAAAGTGCACCATCGACTTTCCAACTATTTCGTAATAAGGTTTTTTACCTAATTAGGCTCAGGCGGACTCCCTTTACCCGTGCAACATAGACCTACCCTCACTGCTTAGTGCTTTGATAGAAACTGTCTTCCTTTGACATTACTCTGTATAATTCTTGCACTTCTGTAGCGACTCACTAACGCTTAACAGCTAAACATGTCGTTGTAAACATCAAATACAAAACACGGAGCAAACAAAACTGGGGAAAATCAGAAAGAAAGGACATAGCACTGTGAACGCGCAGCTTTCAAGTTGCACATTTCTGGTCCCTTCTAACAGAAGAAAAGATCCCAAATAACAACTAATCGCTTGACGAAAAGTCATGCATTGGTGACGGCAATGAAAGGTGTCTGGGAGCTAATGCATGGATGTCTGGGCCAAGCAAAATATCGCTCGCTACGGTCGCCAAATCGGCAAAACACAGCGGCGCTCCAAATGTTTGAGAAATGAGCAACACCAGGTCGTCATGATGAATTTTTCAATCTGTGGATGAACAGTGGTCGTGGGCACAATAGCTGGAAAATCACATAAACTTGTAAATCGGCGCAGTCATGATCGAAACCCAGCTGTATGAGTGTAGCTGACGTTATAGACTTGCTTATCATATTAGGAGGGAAAAAATGACAGTGTAACCGGTCTCCAAAGTGGTTTACACTACACCTGCGATTTTGCCACTAGCTTATTGCTGGAGTTTTGCTGGGCGAGCGTGTGTCTGCCGAGCAAAATCTTCTGGTGAGTTAGCATCGGCGTGTATCACGCAGAGACATATATAGGCTTCTCTTGCCGATCATCAATGATGAATGCCATTACGAAAAGCGCATACTCGACCCAACATCAAGTGAAGAAATGAAGCATGCGGGAATGGACTAGAGCTGCACGCACAAAGTCCACTCACAATACAACCTTGACGAATCATCTGCATTCGCAATGACTGAAAGCATCCACATAAACAATTCGCGCGCATTTTCATTACAAATTGCCCGTCACCCACGTATTTTAACTTTTTAAACGTCTTTGTTATAAAATAAAACTAGGCCTAGCTGATAGCTGGGCAAGTGAGTTGTAACATGCTGTAAGGAAAGTGGATTTGGAACGCGTCCAACTGAAAGTTAACCAAACTGAGCAGATGACAAGTGTGAATAAGCATAATTGCGCTACAATTATACAAAAATTAATAGAGCTGCATAGCCAGTGATAATCAGTCACGGAAATCGCTATAATTAACACTCCGGCTTCTGATTTGTTTGACTAAAGAAAACACTTTGTGTACATGCTTAAACTTTCCTTGTTTAGCGCATATTCATGAAATTGGCTATCGATGCAGCTGTATCTAGTCCCCAGCAGCATACGTGTGGTTTGAGTCGATTATAATTCCGATGCTCCTTATCAAAAACCATGGAGGCAGGTCTCTCTTAAATACAGTTTTGTTATGAAATAAGCTCGAGTACTCTAGGCCGAGGTTTCCCTTCCAGAGAAATGAGAATGCTTCCCTGCATAAACTGTTGTCATCCCATTATCAACCCGCAGTCTAGTAAATCGTTAAAACCTTTCAAGGTCCGTGAAGTCAATGACCCTTTAATCCTTTACTAATAACTCGCACAGGAAGGACTCACAAACACTCACAATAATCGTGTATACAATACTTATAATTAGCGATGTAAGTAGATCGATAACTAAAAGTGACTATCAGCTCAGACTTCAGATATGTTCAGGCAAGTGAGGCATCAGCGTGCAACAAATCTCAGCATCAAAACCAGCACAAAATTTGCGAGAAAAAGGTTTCCAAACGCCTGTACATGTACTAGGTGCATTGCTACCCGAAATCTGATATTTTGTCTTCTTTTTACAGATTACTAACATCAACCAGTAACCATGATGGTGTGACTCAGAGACTGACAGAATGTCCCAACTAGCACAGCGGTAAAAAGTCTTCCTGCAATAACTTGCTTTAGGAACCAATGTTCCGCTTCAACGACTTTCTGCACTAGTCTTTATCCACCACTCTTTGGAAAGCAAATTAACTTCAGCTCCCATTCTCCATTGAAACCCCGCGCTCTTTACACCCATGCACTTCGATAAGTGTTTGTGGAGTATGTTGGACCATTTGAAATAAAGAGAGAGGGAACCAGTGAGTCGAAGAAAAACCGTGTAGGAGTATCTGGGCTTAAGTGATAAGTGGGCGTCTCATTTTCATCACAAAGCAGGTTACAGCCTATCAGAAAATGGTGATCAAGCACGCTAACACGATATGCAATGCAGAAAAAAACCCGCTTGTTACCGGCAGTAATGGTTTGTGAGAGGATATTGATGTTACACCGACAGTCTACACTGACATAAAACGGCTACGCCGTCATCGATGCAAGATTGATGTGAGCATGGTGCGAGGGGAAAACAGAGAGTTGTGCAAAGAAAAGAAACCATTGTTATTAATCACTGATGTCGTGGGCCAAGACAAGTGAAATGTGATAGTGGGAGTGTTTCGACGCCAGGCTGTCAAACAAGCGAAACGAAGCAAAGTAACCAGCCAGCATCCAACATACAAAATACTTTTCAAAAAGGTATTTCTCTACACATCGAATTCGACATATCAACGACGCGACAACATTCAAATATCGAGGCTTATATGTGGCATGAAAAAAGTTGTCGCTTTGTAGCCTTATAATGTGTATTATAAAGCCAATAATCAGTGCAAAGCAATAACTAAAAAATCATTTATCTAATTGCACGGCATTATGGAATACGTTTAATACAAAACTTGATATGCAGAACGGGCGCTCTTCGTGCATCACTCAGAGCGGGCAGTATTTTTACTCCACCAACTAGGCCTATGGGCAAGAGTTTCGCGTCGCGAAACGCAGTAACAAGATGTTACACGAACGCAACTGGATCCTTTCTGCCACGTTCCGGGTTACCTGGCCTCTCTTGCGGTCGAAAACATGCTCTCAGGCGCTGAAAACCAAAAGTATATTGAATAGAATCAGATCAGTTGAAATCGTACTTGTATAAATATGCGATAAGACAGCTGTAATAATGGGCAACAAGCGAAACCTAGGGTAACGTTTGAAGGTTTGCACGTCGTTTGCGGCGATACTTTTGTGAGAAAGCATGGTTCTGATGAGAACCGGGGGCTCGACGTTTCGAAGTCTTCTCCTGAAGACGACCAGAGCAAGCTGTTCGAAACGCCATGCCCACGGGTCTTATCAGAACCACACCTGCTCACAAAAGAGATTTATCACATGGTGTCATCATCGCAAACAACGTTCCTAAGCGAAACCTAGTTGTAGCCACAAGATTTGACAACGCTCTCTGAGCCCTGAATAATGTGGCAATGGTGTCTCTTGTCTGGACACGAAATGGTCTCCTACGTGTACAAATCAGCGACTGTTTATGCAGTTTGTTGTTTTCATTTCCTGTAGTAGTTGGAGCCATTTTGTGCCCAAGCTGTGGCGCAACTATAATTACCTGTTCAATGGACCCAGGCGTTGCAATTAGCTTATACACGGCGTAGACGGGAACGCACATGACCGAGGAGGCCGTGAGAAGCCAGCCGAAACACTCGGCCCAGGTCGGGTAGTACGGGATCGGTTCGTAGTGCACCAAAGCAAAGATCACGATGAACTATGAAGGAAATATGACACCATCGACCGGTAGATAGGTTTGAGATACATTTGGTGAAATCTTGGAACGAATGTTGAACCAGTGAACCAAGTCGGTCTAAACAACAGTTCAAGTAACAATTGTAAAACCCAAAGACGAATCACATTGACCGAAAAAGAAATTTCAAACAATTATGGCCACACACAAGCCAGTCAAACAAGACTAGCGCAATACAAATCCAGCCAAACCGAAACCTGAACCTTAGGTCAAAGTGAGCAAATCTCCTAAAATAACTAACCACATGCAGTTAGAAATCCACAAAAATTCTTTGCGTCTGCTTATAAATTAGTAAATGATACCATCAGAGCTACTTCGAGTTAATGATAATAATTGACATTTATAAAGCGCCCAATCCATCAAGCTGCTCCCAGACGCTGCACATCAAAATATAAATAAATAAATAAAACCTACATGTACCATAATTAAAATCAAGAAACTAAAAATGCTTGTTTAAAAAGATGCGTCTTTAGCCCTTCTTAAAAATCTCCTCCTTCCTAGACTCTTCAAGATGAACTTCAAGCTGGTTCCAGAGACGGGGACCAGCCACAGAAACATCCTCTCGCCAGCAGAAGACAGCCTAGTTTTTGGAAGAGTAAGCCTAGACGAGCCAAGCGCGGAACGAGTGAATCGACTAGGAATCCTAACATCAAGCAAATCACTTAAATAACTTGGAGCTCTGTCGTGGAGACTTTTAAAGATCAGGAGACACACTTTAAAAATTACCCTATATTTTACTGGCAACCAATGTAACTGCATCAGCAAAGGAGTAATGTGGTCAAATTTCTTGCCATTAGTGAGTAACCTTGCTGCAGCATTCTGAACTCTCTGCAACGGAGCAAGGGCTGACGCCAATAGACCAATTAAAACAGAGTTACAATAGTCTATGCGGGACGTAACAAGTGCATGAACAATCTGCTCCGTGGCTGATTGACCCAAATAACGTTTAATTTTGTTTACCCAAATAACGTTAATTTTGCTAAATTTTGTTAAATGGATTAAGAGAGCATTGCACAGTGAAATTCAACAGATACCTTCAAAATTACCACATAGAACGATCATTTTCACCACGATACCAGTAACAGAGATCCACAAAAGCAAGGAGCTGAGTTTGCTCTTCATAATGCAAACTAAATCAAACTTACTGAAAGTAGCTTTATGACTCACGTTGTGCGATCCAGTCACAGCCAAGCGCATGCATGGTTTTTGGTTTAGTTTAGTTTAGTTACCTTTGGTTTGTTGTGGGGTCGTACTTACACATATGGCGACTGGGCTCAAGAACTGCCAGCATATCATCCAGAAGACACCGGGTTTCTGGCCGATCATCGCTTTGATGTCGCTGCCCATGGCCCCTACACCGTAACACCAGGCCACGGCTACAGCTTCGAGGGCCACGATGGCTAGGATGGTCACCGACACAGCATAAGCATCGTAGAGCTGGATCACAAATTGCCCTCCCTGAAATGGATGGAGTAAGAGCTGGAATTTGCTCTGGAAAGTATGCCGAAGAACGATATTGTTGCCTCCAAGATTCATGAAATTGTGCCACAAATTGGATCCGTACTTATAAAGAATGTGACTTTATGCATTTGGGTTACGAACATCTTGCAACTTGTCGCTGCTTTTTGTGCTTCTAACAGAAGTGCGATTGCGAAGAGTATATTACGGTGTTTGTGAGTTTGAAGGTTGTGTTTGTGAGTTCGAACGCCGTGTGTGTGAGTTCCAACGTCGTGTTTATGAATTGTAAACGTCGTGTTAGTGAGTGGCACTGGGCCAATTTCATGAAGCTGCTCAGCGCAAAAATTGCTCAGCTCAGTATTGTCTTGCTCAGGAAAACAGGATACCGGACAAAAATCCATGTCATTTTATGATAAGCAAACATCGGCTGAACACCAGTCACAAGCAATATACAACACATGAATATGTCATGTTGGTTGGTAGTCCTGTTTTTATTGAGGGAAAAACATCATCCTATCATCCATGAAATTGGCCCTGCCCACTCAAACACGACGTTCCAACTCACATACGGCGTTTGCCTGTCCGTTTTAGAATACCACAGTTTATTAGCAGTGTGGCTTTAGAGCGCAATGTAAAAAAGGACTCAACAATTTTACGAACCAACCCTAAACTGGCTGGTGAGCAGCGAATCTTGTGATGCCCGGGCGCGGAGTGCATCAAACCACTAGTTCTGTCTACTTAGGGTGATGAAAATTCCATTTCTACCTTTATTCATTAATTAAGATGGCTCACTTTCGCTGGGCCGATAAAAAAATGGATCGAACTCAATTAATTGCTCGCCAACACGGAAATCTTTAGTAAAAGGCGAAAGATTTATGCGCAATGCAGACTAGCCAAAGTTAGTTTGTTTTGGTTGTTGATGTTCAGAATTTGGATAGCGTGATTCCTCAAAATACCCACAGTGGTTCACTGTAATAAGTCTGTTCGAATACAGACACGCCTCTCACAACGAACCCCACTCAGGGAGGCTTTGTACGTTTACCCGAACAATAGGGTCATATACCTCGATCAACAATAGAGATTTATCCAGCTCCCAATTTTCTCCTCCTGGAACCAACCATAACCTTTTCGAGTGAAATATCCAACACAGTGACCTTAATTTTTTCTAACATTTCGTGACGTCATATGGTGGTGTTTGTTCGTAACTTTACATAGGTGTATGTGTCTGACACAGGTTGCCAGTATAACTGCCTGGGGGAGCTATTTTAAAACTTGCATCGGAGCTGTATAGATAGAGAATAACGACAGCTTTAGATTTTGGAAACAAAATGGCTGTGTATCATGTGTACAGTATAATGTCGCTATTGTCGACCAAAATGTCCCAATGCACTGGCGCATACACCTGTCAGTTTGTTTCAAATAATGATTACACTCATGTCGCAAATCTCTGTACATGTATAAACGACTCTGACTTACATATGTTGCCGTGGAGAGACTGCCTAGAAAGCAACAGCAGACGAGAACTGCCACAAAGAGAGGGCGCCTCTTGCCAATGGTGTGCGGGAATTTGTCCATCCAGGCTGTAATGATCGATTCCAGGCCACCGAACTGCATAAAGAGAATCGCAACAATATATTATAATTCAAATTTTTCGTCCAGTTCTTACTGAAATGAATTTTTTAGTGCTATTTGACTAGTGTTGACCAGTTAAGTTCCCTCTCAGGCACATTTCTTTATGGAACTGCGTCGTACGCAGAGAATCTGTTGAGCCAAAATACCTGAGCTGATGGAATAAGGTGGAAGTAACTAAATACATGCATTTCGAGACTGTCCTCGTAGCGAGAACTTCCTGGTCCGTAAATCAATTACATGTACCTGAGCTTGTACCCACCACGTACTATGCCACACCCAAAGCCGCCAACGGACACACCGAATTTCCTTCAGGTCTCATTCGATGATTTTGTCATCCAATTATCAAATTAAGTATGAAATGTCCGTTCACTGATCAAAGAGTTAAGCAATCCACAATGCTCTGTACTTTCTTCAGTAAATTGCGAAGTAGCTAAGTGATCCCAAGCTCTCTTGAAAGGGCGATGCATTTTAAGCTTTTAAATTGTATAAACCCTTTTTCCCAACCCCGCCCGGTTGTGTCTTGTTTCACCGGGGCTAATAACCTACCGTGCTGTCCAGTCCCAAAGTGATGACCATGAGGAAGAAAACCACGGAGAGAACGGCAGGGGCAGGCAGGGTAGCTAAGGCCTCCGCGTAGGCAACGAACACTAACCCATACCCTAGTCAATGAGGTTTTAAAAAATGCAGAGCTCGATTAACGTGACTTTGGTCTGCCAGCTGAAGGTTGACTGGCGGTTGTTAGGTACTGCCAGGGAGAATGGCTAGTTGGCAGTGGCGTACCGTAACCAAGGAGGTCGAGGGCTTACCTCTTTTGAAATTAACGAAGGAAAAAACCTGGTGATTATCAGCCTCGGTCAGTGTTTCAGCCATGATTAAACCCATTGATTGCCTCTCCAGAAAATCTTATCGCCCTCTTGCTGTTATGTTACGTGTTAGACGTTGTTTCAAGTCGGCTGTTTGCCTGGTGATATTTGTTCGGCATTGTGGTGACCAAGTCAAAAACAATTTACCCTGATATGATAGAGGACGTCGACGGACAAAATACAATCGCCTAACGACTTGATACGAGGTCTATAAATCTAGATACCCATTGTTCAGTCAGACAGTCTGTCGAAAGTTTGTATGCAGGAATTCGGACATTACTTTTTCTGCAGTTTCTTCATTAACGAGGGATACACGGGGCAGAAGAAGGACCGTGCCCAGTGCCCCTTAATCTAATACGTCACTGTAGATATCGTATGGTAATCAGTCAACTTGGGAAGGGGCTTTCGGTCAGTAAGTCCATCATCGATTCTGGTCTGTCGCTGACATTTTTGTGACCTAACACCTTAACTCTTGTCCCGTTATCACCTTCAGGGGCGACTTGTTCGACAGGAGTCTGCTGTCTCACGGCCATGTAACCCAGCACTGAAAAGATGGCAAAGCCTGACACGAAACTCGTGGCGCAGTTGGTAGCGCTGATCACCAGCGCATCCCTGCCCAAAAGAGTAGATTTGTAGCCAATTATTTTCTAGATATACTCCCTACTTCATTGCTTTCACAAATATTAGTATATTGTTCTTCTTTAAAAGAAAAATGTAAATCAGATATTAACTTAAGAAAATAACATTCACAAATTAAATTAACCCATGCAGACTCGGTTTAGTGAAAACCTGAACTTGCTCCTAATATGAAATTAGAAAACACCGAGATTTGTTTTTGTTTCTTTGACAAGAGACATCCTCTGCCTAAGGTGGCAAAGGAGTGCCAGCAGCACAGGAACAAGATTCGCCAAACAAACCCAATTCCATTCACAAGGCTTGCGGAATTGAAATGCCTGGACTAATTGAAATAGCAGACAAAGGGAACAACCTGCGAACCCAGAAAGGCTACCGTCAATGGTCTTATGAAATATTTTCTTATCTTACCACCATCAATATCAGATACCTGTAGCAATTGTTGTGGAACTGGTTGTAGCTAGAGAGTGCAAGCATGACGCCGAACCCTGGGCCGAGAGAGAAAAACACCTGCACGGCAGCATCCATCCAAACCTAGTAAACCGAATCCAATTAGGGAAGAGAAAGAATTTCCAAATGGAATATAGGACTTCTTTCTAGTTAGCGAGTGGTCATTAATCATAAAAGGAGACTGAATTTGACATGTATAGCTTATTCAAAATAATTATCAGTATTGTTTTGGAAGTCGTACAACTTTACTTGTTAACAAAAACTTTCTCCATTTGAGATAATGCTCAGATTTTGTCGATGTCACGGTTTGCATACTCACCGTCTCAGGCATGTATGCCATGTGCGCCTTATGTGTTGTTATTTTCTAACTTTTGTGGGTTTGTTATCCTTTGTTATTGCTGATGTAGCCGTTGTTTCTAGTGCTGGTGGTTTTCGCCGTTGTTCCATAATTATAATGTGCTGCGTCCATAGCTAGTATTTTGACATTTTTTTCGTCGTCGTTCTTGTCGTTTCTGTTGACATTTGTTGTTGACGTCGCTACAATTCGTCTGATTCTATTTGTTCAATATTATTATTGGAAGTCCCCCCCCGAAAGATCCTACCCCTGGTTCCAGGAGAAGGTCCCACTTGGGCTCCAGGTAGTACACAATGCCGTGAATAGCTCCCTCAAGCGTTACGCCACGCACCAGCAGCACGGTGAGACAGAGATAAGGTAAAGTAGCTGTCACCCAGACCACCTTCCCGGATGCCTTGATGCCCCGCCAGAGGCTGAGGAACACGATCGCGTACACAGCCAAGAGGCACAGGACGAGATCCCACTTAACCCCTCCCAAATCTTCGATACTCCGGTCGGTGGTCAGTCCCAAGACCTTTAATCTACCGAAGAGCGAAGAGGTACAATGGATAGAATGATGAAGTGAACCGTCGGAAAGTTTTTATTTCGGACAGCTGAGATTCTGAAGTCTGCGGAATGGTGGGAAACGTACAGTTGAACCATCGGGTTATTATGAAAGTTCAAGCAACAGCAGATCCTCAATGTTTGGAATTTTAATTCTTAAATGACCTTCTGCCTGCGCAACCAAGTTCGGATTCCTGATCCTCTTCCTGTGTACTCCTGAACAATAGCTTTGAGACTGCCCTGCATACGCTACGCTGGGTTTAAGTGAAAAGCGCATAAAATAGCCGCTGATCTGTTATAGCAGATTAAATTAAACTGCTCTGACAATAAAAGTAGTGCCTTTATTTTGTTATCACCCAGATATGCGAAGTCCCCTATGTACTGTAGGCTACTCTCTCACAAAACGCGAGAGTCAGTTTTCTACGATTTATGAGCCGCGATCGCAATACTCACTCATAGAACTCCGACGCTGGGGTGGAGCTCTCATTGCTGGGAGTGGTCGTGTTACCAGACTGGAAAGGTTCCATGCAGTCAGCCGTGTTCCAAGTGTTGTTGCAAGTTGTCCAGGGCAGGACACTGGTGAAGGAGGAAAAGAGGTAATAGACGGCCCAGGCGATGACAGTGTTGTAGTAGAAAGAGACATACATGTTGACCACGCAAATGGCGAATCCGATGCCTGTGGGGATCATGGAGAAAGTGTCGAGACGCACGATTGGATGAAGTAATGTAATTGGTGGGTAAGGTTTGGGGGCCATCCACTTATGGCCATTTTTAATGAGAACACAAAGAGTACCCCACTTCCCTCAAAGACCGAACAATCTGACAGGAAAAATGTTAATGTCCGTGCTGGCTAGTGTCATGCATTTTCACATTTTTCACTGAAAAGCACACTGTCCCCTATAGCCCCTTCCCGCAACGTTAGGTTTGTGCGCTCGTGAATGTGCTGGTCGAAATTATTAATGGCGAGGATGCGTGACGGTGCAGGATCTGGTAACGGTGTTGGTGAAAATGATGCCGATAATGAAGATGATTTATAATAGTGGTGATGGTAGTGAAGGTGGGGACAGTACATTCGTGATTGGATAACCATAGGCGATCGTGGTGAAGGGCTTCGACTATTTTATGACGGTTAAGAGGAGACTGCTCCAGTCATTTAGCTAAAAGAGACGTCAAGGGCAGAGACGACTGTGAAAACCTCGTATTATAAGGGAATGAAATAATCAGGAATTTAGAGGCAGGGAGAAGAAATTAACATGAGTGTGAGTTTACTAAGAAATTGAAAGGGAGGGAGCTGGATGGACGCATATTGGGTTATTAGATCTAGGCGCAGGACAAGGATAAAAACGCACCTGTGAGGAGCGGGCAGATGCGGTTCCACACGGTGATGCAGCCAGTCCGTTGGTACTGTCCCAAGGCCAACTCTAGGTAGAGCAAAGGGATTCCACCAAACACTGCCATGATGGCGTAGGGGATGAGGAAGGCTCCTTGGGTGGGGGGATGACGGTGGTAGAGGACAAAACAAAGAACACTGGAAATCTCAGGAGAAGTGACAAAAGGTGCCATCATCTGTTGATTTCTTCGTTTAAATGATTGGGAAAGGAGTTTTCTCTCCATCACGTTTCCCAACCGCGGTTTTCCTCGTTATTGTGGAAACTTTTGTTCAACCTAATTGTGTAACCTATGTGAAATATACTTTAACGAATTATGTTGAACATGGAAGGCCCAGTTTTAAATCTACTCGTCTGAAAAGTAATCTGAGGTTTGTGAAAAAAATACATAATTTGCAGATTTGTTTGTGAATTTCTTATGCTTAAATTGAACACCATCTAGGATGACCACAACGACCTTTGTAATTCTACTCCTAAGAAGGTTCTCATGAAAGGATGGTAGTCGTCAGGCATCCAAAATCGCTTTATTCATAATATTCAATCCTTACATTTTAAAGTTGCAATCTTTTTTTCTTGATTAGGCTTTGAACATTGCCGTTTGCATCTCTGTGGAGCCGGCTGCCCTAGCCCTACACCAATTAGGATTCCATATAACTGACAGGCAGAGACTAGGTCTTTGGCCATCTTATCATCAAACAAATTATTCTTAATATAGACTGGATTGGGGGAGGGGGATCACGCATACGAGAATAAAATTGCTGGTCAGACCTTAGTCCCTTTCTTCCCCTCCTATACTTGTTACTTGGGTAACCTGTCCCAGAGGGCGCCAAATGACGTCAAAGTTGTATCCCCAGCGTTCATATCTATGACAAAAATTGGTTGCCCGTTGAGGAAGTCATTGTCGAGTTGAATACGTGCCGCCCCAGAGGTGTTCGAGTCCGTGCCATTCGATCATAATGAACTCAATTAAAAATAACACAAAGCTTACGGAGCCCTGTGTCTATAAAAGAAAACGATTGCTTTACTTTTATCTATTGTTAATTAAATCACTCTAAATAATTCAAATTTTTTAGTCCGTTTCCTGAAAAACTCTGTTCCTATTAAAATTGTTTTGTTTAACTGGTCCCTCAAAAAAAGTCGTTTGTTCACTTGAAACAACAAGCGTTGTCCTAGGTCCCAGGGGTGTCTCGTGTTCCTTCGGTGATGGTTATGTTCCAGAGGTATTTTGCAACACTTTCAGAAACATGCCAAGAAAATCTTTCCGCAAATTTTGAATATTTGACAAAAATAAAAGAAAGAAAAATTGATTTAACTTGAGCTTAATGACAGAAGCAGAGGGCATACATTTCAGATAGGATTTCTCCTAGCCAAAGAAGTGCACTCACGCGTTGTGCCTTCGTTTGTTAAAAAAAATCCCACACGCATAAAAAAACCCAAACTTTGATGGCTTGTCAACTCAGTTGCGGGGGGGGGTATTGAACTGCAAACCCAGTGATAGGCGTCTTGATTTGACTATTCAGAATTACAGAGATACTACTCCTGTTTCATTCAAAGTCTCTTGAAAATCACGTAATGGGTTAAGAGTTCGACATGAAAGTTATACAATAGAGTGAATCGAACTTCTTTCACACGTTGAAACTTACCTCCTCCATTCTTGTAGCAGATGTATGGGAATCGCCACACGTTACCAAGATCCACCGCAAACCCGATAACAGATAGCATGAAATCCAACTTGGAATCCCATTTCTCCCGGTCCACTGCCTGGGACAGCGTCTTGACCTGCCCAGTCTCCATCTGCACCAGCTCCGCCTTTGTCACCGGTGGATGCTCGCGGTGGGTTTGTTCCCCGCCGCCGACGGGCTGGAATCCCCGGACGCGTTGCGGTCCTACATCGCCGACGTCCTCGGAAGGGCTTGTAGCTGCGTTTGCCAGCAGCCCGCTCGTGGAAAGCTGAGCCTCCAGTGGCTTGTTGGAACTAGCCATTCGGAATTCAAACACCTGTAAGTAGCGGAAATTTAGGAGGGAAACATGAGAATTAAAAGCTACCAAATTATTCTTAAATTTGGCCTGTGATCAATTTTCAACGTCTTCACTCATTTGAGAACTTAACCCAGCTCTTCAAATGCCCAGTTTGGAGTTGGGATGTATACCAGATTCTAAAGACGAAAACTGAATAGCCGGCCTGTGATTCTTAAACCTATAAGCAGAATTAGATGCTAAAATGGACCAATCACAGTCCAAGAACTCGTTTTTTATGGTGTGCTCTCACAGAAGTCGGCCCACCATTGTTCAGTCCTCGATCAATCAAAGCGTGCTGCACGCGCTAACGAAGCCCCTAGGACAGGACTGTAAAGCGTGTCAGGCGAGGCACTGCGCGGGCACCTGTCGGGGCCGAACGGGGAAGAAACCGTTAAATCTCACGCCCTTCTCCGAAGTAATCAACAAGAAAAAAATTTAGGGCACACAGGTTAAGTTTAAACACGATTGACACGTTATGGTTTCTGCGTGTTAAGTAATTGCGGGCAAGGAGGTCCTTTTGTCTTGTTATTCATGTTTTTGATCCACAAACCTGTTTCTTGTCAACCTTATGAAACATTTCATATTTCAGCAGAGGTAGAACATAACAGTGGTGTAAAAGACAGCCTTAAAACTGGTCTGCGAGAGGGGGTGAAACTAGATCAAAGCAGACAGTGCCACGTTGTTTAATTTCAAAATTTTCCTTTGGTATTGCTCTTTCGACATTCGTTTGTGCACCGAAATTACAACCATGTTCTTTCGACACAGAGAGAACGAAAAACGTCGAGGGAAAAAGCTCCACATGTAAAAAAGGAGTGTAACTCAATTCAAAATGAGGGACAAGACTTCAGCAAAGAACGCAACTCTTACGTTTGTATCCTTGCGGGGAAATTCCTTTGTTCTCATGTAGTAAAAAATTGTGTGTGAAGCACGGTTTTATGGTTGCTTCCATCTGGTCCTGAATAATTTTCTTTTGCTGAAATTTCGACCAAACGTCCCTTACACAAAACACTTCAGTTTGCGACAGGTAAGTACACTTGAAAGTTCTTTATTTTTGAGTACATTCCAAATATCTTGTAGGATACCGCTTTAGTACCCCACAAGTACAACTACTGTCCCTTGTGGGGTATACTTTCTGCTGTTCTACAAACATCCGCCGAAAACTGCACTACAGCGAGTGCGTAACACTGCCAAATGTTCGACTCCTCAACCCTCAGCCCTCCATTAAATACCTGACTGCATATACCATATATACTCTGACAAATAAATTACATTTCCATACAAAATTCTAACCCTGTAACCTATACCCAGCTTTATTCCCGGGGACGGCGTCGATCTCAAGCATTAAACCAGTTATTAAAAAAAGGAGGTTTACGGAGTCCAGGGCGCGTAATATTATAACTTGAAATTGCTATAAACAAATGTCGACTAAAAGCTGCGTCCGGTTAATGTTAATACTGGCGAGTCACAATAGGCGCACATCGGGTCGACAGATTTCGCGCACTGTGATTGGCCAACGCGTTGCAAACCCTTTTGGGGCGCACTATTGTGAAACGCCCGTATTGTACATACAGGTATTTTGTCCATTGAGTGTCTTGGCTCTTGGATCGCGAAATTTCAATTAATGCACGAGATGAATAGTGAAAAAAAAAAAACGTGCGGAGAATTGACAGGAGAAAATATGCTCTGATCTTCCAGATTTATACACAAACAAAAAGACACACGAAAGAGAAGAGAACATCGTGCACCTACTTCTTACAGAGCCGCTGATGTTACCAAAGAAACTGTCTCGTCTGTGAGGAAACAGGTGGATACGTCGACTCAAGTTGCAATAAACGCCACTAGCTCGTACAGGCACCATCCAAGACAAAAAGTTCACGTATTGGGGCCCGATGGTAAACCACTGGAACTGACAAAGTACTAACCTTTGGGTTTTTAATGTAGCTGCTCAGATAATTAAGGGTGAACCAAAGTTCGGAGTCATTGTCAGGGTCAGAGTACATGCACCTGTACGTGGCACCGTGACTGCTCAGATGTCAAGGCGACAGCACCCCGTGCACACTATATTACAGCCATGTATTCCAATGCCAGGGCTAACTATATTTGGCGCTATGGGAATCCCTCTGGGCTCGGCCTTGGTCCACCTTTGAATTACAGCGAGCAGTGACCATGACCACAGTTTGAGGAATTTTGTACACAAAAGGTCACGTCTTTCTTCAGACTATTTCGGGATGCTCGTCGTGGCCTTAGCATCCTGTTTTTGGTTCAAGAACACATTTTCACCGTTTAATACGCAGGTCCGAACTCGAGTGTCGATTAAGGTTGAATGACCGATGAATCACAATAAATTCGTCCAGCTGTTGGACAAAGCTCCTCTCACGGGTACACAGGTCACCATCTGTCTTGCCAATATTATCCAAACCTTTGCCAATGTATATTTATGTTATCACCCCCTCTACTTTCATTCTTGTCTCCCTCGCCTTCGTCTTTACCTGTTCGTGGCTTGGTAGTCCATCACTTTTTAGCCGAATGTTGTTTTGCATTTTTTTTCTTTCGCGTTCTGCACTTCTCCACATTGTTCTCTATTTTCTGGGGACTGACTTTTGTGATCTTAACTGAAACGCTTTCTTAGTTGCCCGTTCCGACGGTGGTTGAAACCGGGAGAGCCGGGTTCTGCGAATAGCTTGATTAGCAGGGGCGGGGCAAATCGCCCCCTCCCCAAGGGGTATATTGACGGTTTGGGTTTGTTTTCATGATATTAAGCACTAACAGTTTGGAAACTCTCACCTTACTTTGGAACACAATTCTTTTAAGAATGAGAAAAAAGAAAAAAAAACAAAACAAAAACTGACATTCGTTTTCAGAAACAAAGACCGAAACAAATATGCTTGCACATATCTCTAGTTATTTTCTTTCTCTCTGCCGGTAAGGCGTGAAGGATCCCTCCGATTTCGGCCTTGTGAAGACATAAAGGGGGCAAACGCGTCTTTTTAAAAACTAATCTGAGATACTTTTCCTCATGCATTCACTCTTAACTATGGACAACAAAACAACCTCCCATACAGACAAAAACGTATGACAACTTGTCTTTAATAGGCTTAGTCCACCTCATACCTCAAAATTATGACACTAGTCCATAACTGTGGTATTTACTATCTTCACGGCTAAGATACCAATATAAGACGATATGCCTTCTGAGTAGCAGTGTATGCATTATGCAAATAGGTGATTATCTGTTGAAATAAGAGGTCGAAAAATCAAATTTATGATTCAGGCGCTGCACAGTTTTACAGTGCCATCTTCGTAGTTATATTCTTGGTGACTGAGAGAAGCAACATCCTCCAAAATGATGCACTGCTTTCTATTTACAAATATTGTCTCCCACTCAAATCCGTACAAGGACAAGTGGTTGGGCCACAAGTGAACGACTACTCCACCCCCCCACCAGATATTTGCATACATAAATTAACGCGAATGCTGATATCAATTGTTAGCTATATGAATATACTAATAGTTTCTTTATATTATTGCTATTACTGTTTTGCTTTAAATAATTCTACAGAAATATCACATGCCATAAAATCGAAGTTAGCAGTTCCATCTCTGTTGTGATGTCTTTTTGGAAAATACACACAAAACATAAAGAAATCGGGTAAACCCCTGACCCAGAGCAACACTAAAAATGATGAAAAAGAGGACAACTCTAAAGAAATAAACTCTTTGGATGCATATTGCGTGGTCTGTCTCATGTTGACAAATTGTGAGTTTCGGAGCTTTTTAAGTAGTAGCAGACGGCTTGCACTTACTTACATGCTAACTTTATAAGCAATCATCAACAAAGCATAAAACTAAAAATTTCAGTAATATACAGCGCCACTTGGGCACTTAATTTTCTGCGTACTGGAAGTCTCTCATTATTTAAGTTGATATGGAACACCTATTTTACTGAATGGTCCCGGCCATATTCTGTTGTAATTCCAATACAATCGGGCTATTCAAAAACTCAAAAAAGGGTAAACTATTTTCTAAGATCTGGAGTAGATCTGGACATAATAAACTTTATGAAGCCAGAAAAATAGAAAAATCAAAAATAGATTTGCTTACCGTAGGAAAGAGTACTTCAGATGTAGGCACTGTACGAAGAGATGAAACTCGACTCCCACGGCATAATATATACATCCATAATATCCTTTCTGTGTACTTGATTTAAAAGAAGTGTTTAAATAAATTAATTCCTACATTCCCGGAGGGTTCAAGTACAGATACTATATTTATAGTACTGAACGAGACAGCTTTTCTTTTAACATAATTAGTTCAATGCTTTCAGAGTACATCACATTACCTCAATGATTAGATAACATACCAAGTATAAGAATTTCATCATTCAAAATTAATTTTTCCGTAATGATTACAAACTTTCAACAAAAATATAAATTATCCATCAATTTCTGCATAACGTGATTTCCCTACTACATTTACAAGACACTGCCTGTCACTAATACGCCCGTGTACTGTACATTATAGGGCACTCATTAAATTCATCAAAAAGGGCGTTTCCTTTCTAGACTTTCCACTGTTTCTTGATTGACAGCGTTAACGAGTCTGGCCCACTTATCGTCTTGTAGAATTCTACCAGACATTCACAAGGCACCAGAGTGATCAGTCATATTTCCTCTGGGGTTACAAATACACTAAACAGGAAAGGTAATAGCATTCACTTGTGTACATTTCTGCTAGCAGATATTAAACCAGTACACTCTACACTATCCCTCTACAGCGTGCACAGAATCAGCAGGAAATGCTGACACCATTTTTTACATTCTTGCCACGGAAATATGTCTGTGTTAAAAACAAGTGTCTTAATAAACGAGAGCTATACAAGACATGTACAGAACAAACTATCTATGAAGAATAGCATTTTTAGGATTTATGAGATGTATTCTTTTAAATAAAAGTAAATAATATGGATTATCATATTATATTTAGCTCTCTATTTTGGTGTTATCTTCTTCACAACCAAAGTGAAAGCATTTACCCATATATTATTTCTTCAACTTTCTTCTACAACTCAAATTTGAGGTAAAATGGAATTTGTGGTTTAAATGCTGAAATATAATTGTGCTCCTGACCAGTTCTTTCCGTCTAGATTGTGTCTTATATTTGAAGGCATGTTCCAAAGTTAGGCATGACTAGCAAGGCATTCCTCAGGTATGGATTCATAAAACACTTGTGCTACGGTGTGGAGTGCTAGCATTTTGTGATAACCCTGTCCCCCCAGCTGTCACACCTTAAAGCTAATGACATCATGGAGAATTGATCCGAAGTTCCCCCTTGGAATGATCCACATTTCTAACCTGGAATGTTCTTGATTTAACTACAAGGACCGATAGTTTCTGTACACACTTTGTTCCTTTCAATGTTGTTTTGCCCCTACAACAGCTTTATATTCAAACTGCGTACACTAGTACTCATCTTGGTGGATAACATTCTGAGATGCCATTTGTGGAGCTATGTACAAACGGGAGGTCTTTTCTTTTCCTTTCTTCACATATTCCCGAGACTGTAGTGCTCCAGGTAGTAGTACAGGATTCCGACCTGGGTCATGGCATCGGAAATCCCAAAGCCCGGAGAAGGGGAGGCGCTCCCAGCGTCTACCCTCTTGGGGGCAGGGCCGATCAGGGTGGGGCCAAAGACTGTGGCCAGGTTGTGTAGGTGCATCTTGTTGGTGGCGTCGTTTTGGGCAATCCTGGGAGGCAGATTTTCAAGTAGAGAGAAACAGAGAAACATGTCAAAGACTTTTACTTAGAGCAAAATTCACAGGCTCTTGGAAGGTAAACTTCGACACTCTACTGAACCGCCAACCTAAACTGAACTGAAGTGTAAAGACCACCAATCCTTTGCAAGAGGGCACAAAAAGAAGTATCAACTTTTATGCAGTGCTGGGAAAGCTTAGAGAATAAAAGAATGCCTGGCAATCAAACAGGGACTAACAACCACCCCATGGATGCACTGCTTAAAATTCAACCTGGGGTTAGCGGTGCTTGAAGGCATGAAAGGACCAACTGTGTCCAACTGCCAGAAATTTTGTATTGTCCAGAGCATTATGTGCCACTGCAAAGCCTTCAGTGCGCAAATCATAACTTAGCTGGGGGGCCCTGTGGCGACTAAGTCCTTGGGCAAGGTGCTCTACCACTGGGAGAAATTCATCACAAAGGAAAGCAGCTGCCCTGTAAATACCGACATCCATGGCAGGGTCCTTGCTGCATACAAGATAGAATGAACTGCATTCGGAAATGCCACCTCTTTTCCAACCAGTTACGGGGTAAAAATGGCAAGCATGACAACATTGCTCCTCTCGTTTATAATGTGGGTCATGACCACGTACCTCCTGAGATGGTTAATAAGGTAGAAGATGACGCTCTTGTTGGGCTCTGGAATGGACTTCATAACTGAGACCATCAGTTCTCGCTTAGAGTCAGGGTCTGCCAAAGCTGCAAATGAACATACCATCAACCAACGCTTAAATAATGACGCAAGAAATAGCTAGAATCACCACAGCATGCAGAGCAATTTGAAAACAAATAATGCTATTAATAAATATGCCTACTCAGATTTACACAGACTAATAACATTCAAGGATGCAAATTGAAGATATGATTTACAATTTCTGGTGGAAAAAAAAACAATTGGAGCTCATGATCATCATTCTGTGAGAGAAATTCTGTTAAAGGACACAGTGCCAAATTGCACCATGTGTAAGTCCCTTTTACACTCATGCCGGGTACTCAAAATGAGTAGGAATTTTGTAATGAGCACTATGGGGGGAAGGAACAGTTTAGCTGCACAATGCCTCAAATGAAACACTGCAAGTCAAATGCCAAATGACTCTATGGGTGCAAGACATTTCTCTGCACTGTGACAAACCTCTAACACTATAGTTCACAGAAGAGGTTGGAATCTGGAAGAGTGATATTCTCTCTGATCTACGGCAAAAAAGAAAAATAATTTGATTTCATTTGATCTATTTTGTTTATCCATTTTATCTAACCCATAATGTTGACTACTTCTGAAGGGTGTGGCTTCAATGTAGTCAAGTCAAAGGTGTGTAAGAGCGTCCATCAAACACCCCATACCTGACCTCCCCCCTTACCTGACCCAAAGAGCACAGAGAGAGACCCACAGTATTAATTCTTTGATAGAGAAATCCCTTGTAGCACAATACAGAATCAGCCAGCAACTCCACTCACATGTGGCTTGGGACAGGAATGAAACCCACACCACAGCCGAGAGAGGAGAGAGTTTGACACACTACTCCCTACACACACATTTGAAATATTTTCTTATTCTGCCATATATACTTTGGATATTCCCCTGACTGTGACGTACCCATGCCATCCACGAACTTGGAGTAGAGAGCCTGGGTGAAGAGAGGCTCCGGTAGCTCCCTAAAGTAATGCTTGATGAGCCCTGCCACGGCGTGGATCTCGGCTTGCTGCACCTTGACTTGGGTGTGCTTGCTGTCTGTGGGTTGGCCATGGACCAAAATCAGACAAGATGTTGGCAATGTTACTAAAGCCCCTTTGAGCTTCAGGTCTTGTTCATGGGAATGACCATGGAAGCTTGTCGACAGTGTCAATCAGGATACAAAGTCTGAAAACTGGTCGGGAGCGAGCTGCTGGAAATGGGCTTCATACACAAACACGTACATAGGCTGCATCTGAATCTCTTGTCTAGAGCTAGGTCTAGGTTTTTGTTCCATTGGAAATGCATGGAGATGCATAGACGACAGACCTAGCCGTAGCTCTGGAAGCCCGTTTTGGACACGGCCTAAGACACTAAATCAATGTCTGCATCATAAATGGTGGCAGATTGACTTACCAAGATGGCATCTGGCACCCTATGGTGGATTAAAGGGGGGTGAGGGACCAACAGGAGTCATCAAGCCCTCCCCCAATTTTGTATTTTTATCTGATTATCCAACAGTGTATTTAGCACCAATTACAGGATGATAATGAGTGAAGAAGACAATGAAGACATGTTTGGTTCTAGAGTTGGGAGGAAAAGCCCGGATAAATGTTTTGGGGAAAACCCACAGACTCAGGGACTGAAAACACAATCCATAGGTGGACTGAGCCGGATTCAAACCCAGGCCCCCTGAGGTGGAAGGCGAGGAAAGAAACGCTACATCAACCTGACCCCCTTTCTATCATAATGTGAGAAAGGTGATTTTTACGGGCAATCTAACTTCCATTCATTCCTAAAGTATGTAAAAAGCTCCAAAGTTTGCCTCATTCCTCCAAAAATCCATAAAAATTTCCATAAAGAAATGCCCATATTTATTGCTACTCCCTCCCCAAAATTTGAACCTGAATACAATTTGCTAAGCACCGCAACCCAAGTAGTTCAAAATTAATCTATGCATCTGAAATTATGCACTTGTTTCCACAATTGCTTTCTTTTACTGCTTGAATTGCTTTTCATGTATTATTGCCTTATGTAGGAGGTTTGGAACCAGACCATACACACCAACTAAACAATAATAATGACCGTTTGAAAATGCCACTTTCTCTTTCCTTGAATTTCAGATTTTCTTCCCCCTAGAAATAAGTCACACTTTGAAGGACTGTGTGAGATAAAAATACAATTCTACAGCATTCGTAGTGTTTCTGAAGGCAGAGAAAAACCACAGGAAGCTCTTTCACTGAAGGCAATGTCACTTAATGATGAGAACATAATTTGAAACCCTTGTGCAGTGAGCACATCAAAGCCGCTACCTCAACCGTAATAGATTCAGAGAGATGTGATGGCACCAACTTACTAATTTCAAACAGTTTCTTGAGCTTCTGTATGTCAGCTGATGAGCCTGAGATCCGATAGATACCCATCTCCAGCATGCCTGCCAATCAAAGAAAGTGCAGAAAATAATTTACCATCTCAAAAAAGAGCTGTCAAAATGTACAATAGTTTAACACTGCCCCAATCATCTAAACCTAATACGAGGTGACCTGGGTATCAATTGAGAGCACATTTTGGTGCTAATGTGATCAACGGCACCCTGTGGCCCATTCATAAAAGTCACCATGCCTTGGACATGGTGTGAATTATGCACTAGTTCCCATGCATGTAGCAGAGTACACATGGAACATTTTCATTGGAATGTGCACAAAAGCCATAGCATCTCTGAAGCATATAGGCTTCAGTTCTCTGTCAACTTCCTCTTTCCACACTGAGAAGGTAATGACACAAAAGTCCATATCAGGTATAATAACTATTTAAAAAACATGACACGAGATCCTGTTTGCACCTTGAACAACAACAAAAGCAAGGCAAAGTGGAGCGACAACTCTAGCTAACTACAGGTCAGCCAATGTCTCCTAATTGATGGATGGTCAGGTGGACCATCTGTAATTGGGCCAAATGGTATGGTTGAACCGCTGATTATCAATAGCAGAATTCATCGACCATAAAAGAGGGACCCATTCATGTGGAAGTAATTGTAAATTGACCATGCACGCAACAGGAGTTTGCAAACACGGGCAAAATGTGCGTGACGATGAGACCCTACAAAATAGGTCATTTGAGTGTGACTGTATTGCTGATGTCCATTGTAAAAAAACAACTGACTAGTGGTTGAACTGTAGTTAATGCCCAAATTTGCCTTAAGATTTTAGGTTTGATTGACCTTACAAACACCATCAGGGAAGATATATCGTAAACAAATCTGAGACTTGCCTCTTTTTTCCACCTCTTCCACGCAGAGCCGGACAATGTTAGGAATATTGGTTCCCTCTCTTTTGCACAGGGTGCAGATCCGCACCCCAAACACCCCCATCTTCTTCTTGGACTGAACCCGCTTCAAGACCTTCTCTGTTGACTCAAACCTCAGTGTTACGGCGATTTCCAGCTACATAAGAGAAGACAGAGAAATACCTGAGCGCTACAACATTCGCCCAATCTAATCACTGTGTTTTTCAAACAACACATTTAAGGGTAATTCCAGAAATTAGGGGTCCAAAAGTGTGACATTTTCGTGTCCCTGTTACATCTGACCTTTGTTATTTGACGTGGAAATATCACCGGAATTGATTTCAAACTATTACTATTTGTTTGGCAGGTAATTTGCATTAATTCATCACTCTTGGAAATTAGAAAATGTGTTCTGATCTTACAAAATCATATGTCAGATGTGACAGGGATACCAAAAACGTGGACCCCTAATTTCTGGAATGACCCATAAGTATTCTCCCTGCAATAGCCAGTTTTTCTCTAACCACATCACGAATGTCCTTATTTATTTAATATAGTGGGCTATTTCTGAAATGAATATTTCATAAGTTGTGTCCACTTTAACTGTGCCTCTTGAGGGCATCTTTTCTGTATTGCTGAGAGCAACTTGCTGGCTAAGGCACCAATGAGCTTCCCCTGGATAGTGTTTCTGACCAATCATAGACTCCTGGGGGCCTTCCATACGTGGACAATAAGCATGTGCCCGGATTTGAGTAGGAATGAAAATCTTCTGGTTCTGACAGAGGACAATATATCCTCATTGAAGCAGTGTCTACTGATAATCTCTCTTGCTGGGGTAGACTATCAGGCTACTCTAGCAAAGTAACGACACCCTTGTCTTGTCACCAACCTTGTGTCATCATTTTTTTTTGAAGTGAATTCATATATTCTTACCTTCTCCATTTTGATGGTAGTGTTAAATTCCTTCTTGCCAATCTCTGATTTTGACAGCTGTAGAAATCAACCAAATTAATGTTAAAGTTAAAAGTGATGCGGCAAAGTGATATTAAGTATTTCACATTATGAATGTCTACTTTTAACCTGTTGGAGACTCAAAACCCTAGCTGATCTCACTAAACCGATCCACCCAACCACATCAAACACAGACTCGATCTAACTTTCATCCTACCCAGCAACCTGGACTTAACTTCAAGCTTGTCTTTTATTTATGAACGCCAAGTATTTTTGCTAACCACATCAGTACCTGTGCTCCTGGATGACCAGGGTGAGATCAGAAGAAATTGAAAAATCCACGAGAAAATCACCAGAGTCTTTGAGGGTCTCTCAGAAACATGAGGTCTATGGCATATATTCATGTTTTCCAAAACAGCACCCCTTAAAATACCCATTTCTTACGTACTACATCAACTGTCATATCGGAAACACAGAAATGGCAAACTCAGGTTTTCCAAACTTTAAAAAGACTGTTCATGAAAATCATGAAAAATCCTGACAAATCTCAGCCCTGATATATTTACATCGGGGGCACCAATGCAGCACCAGAATCTGGTGTCCGGCCGATACATCTGACTGACGTTGAGACTCACCGTCTTGGCTCCCTTGTCGATCATCTCGTCCTCCAGCCCCTTGGTGTAGTCGTAGCACAGTATGCGCAGCGTCTGCGTCCCCTCCACCTCCAGGCCAAACTCCTGATTCCAGGTGGGCGTCTTGGAGTTCTCCGACTTCCGGGTCCGGGCTCGCAGGGAGATGATGCCATAGGAATCCACCTCCACACAGCAGTACAACTCTGTCGGAAAACAGATTTAATGGGAAACCCTTATGGCCAGCTCTATGTGGAGAATGCTGGAGTTGATTTGCGAGGCATCCTTCTAGCCTGTGTCACAGTCAACTCCATTACATACGAGTGTCCAACTTGCATGGCTAAGGCTGGACATGACATGTACCGCTGTGGTGGCTGCTAACCAACTGCTACAGGCACTCCGCATAGGCCTGTGCATTATCAGTATGAATTTGTGCCAGATGACTGCCTACTACCAAATACAGCACTGACCCATCGCAAAAAAGAAAAAACAGTAGAATACTCTGAATGGGGAAACCACCATTGTGAAAACATCCCTTAAGTCATCTGTGAATGATGTGCAGGAAGTGCATAGGCTATTGAATGATACCATACGAACTTCCTATTTGGGTTGAGAATGACAGGAAACGCATCAGTGGAAATGAGCTGGCACCCCACTCAGCTGACTGCAGCACTTTGTCACATGAGGCATAGGGTGTCAACTGGAATGCTCTCTTCATATGCTGGTAGTTGCAGACACAACATGGCAAAAGTACATTACAAAGGGCACTAGTCTGGGACCCGACCCTTCAGTCCCTATCCCACCCTAAATCACCCCTTCTGTTATCCCTATACAAGCCTAATCCACCCCAGCACTGTTTGACTACACGGGTTCATCTGGGTATAAATAAAATGTAATTACATTAACATACAGTGCAATACAGCTGCTCATGGGTGGGTTTACTAACATCCTTCAGACAGGCCCAAGTAAACCCACACTGAGAACTATTTTGGTAACTATCTGGTAATCATAATTGGCAAGAAGGAATCAAGATTGTAGGGATACATACGAGCAGGCACTTTGAGTCCCATTGCTTGTAAAACGGTCACGTGCAGCGTCCCAAACAGCAATTCTTCCTCTGAGAAGCGGATCAAAATCAATATATGTATTGTTTAAGACTTTGTGTTTATCCAGCCCTGTGATTCTTTTCTAGAGTGATACCATTACTCCTGCTTTTTTTTTTCCATCCCTGTAATCCCTTTTTTAGCCCTCACATCTCCACTCTTCAGCTTTGACTACTGTTTCCTTTGATCTTTGCCTTCTCTGGTCTCCCCAGTATTTATCCCTTGTGTTTTGTCCCCCTTGCCTCCATTCCTTGTTCCCACACCCATGTTCCATGTACATGTGCTGTTCATCCTTTTGCCTTTCCCTCCTTCCCTCTCTATTGCCCCCGCCCCCCTCTGTACATGCATATCCCGCTCTTCTTCAGGCCGGTACTGGTGTTTAAGACTTTGCCAAGTTTAGGATGTGTTTTAATTTTTATTATTGTTGTGGTTATTTGTCTAAGTTATGTGTATATTATTTAATTCAGAAATTTTATCTATTTCTCATGGATGCCTGTAAGTGGCGGGCAACCGCTGTTGGTCATCAGAAAAAAAAAAAAAAAAAAGAAGAGAACAGGAAAGAACACACCCAGATCTTGGCTCAACAGGCCTACAATATAGTGACACCATGCTTTGTTTACACATGCCTTTTCCTACAGCAGTGGAACGCACTCCATTAAGCCCCATAGGAAAGTGCACGTGTAAACAAAATGTGACGGCATTACGTTCTAGGTCTATATTCATTTTTGAAGTTAAAAAAAAGGGTCTGGTGTAACTCTCATTAAAATGAAACCTGACTTACCATCCTTGATTAGGATAGAGCCAATGTTGTTGATCTTTCGGCCCTGTCAAAGATAAAGAAACTATCAACTTCATGAAGTTTTATTCAGTGGAGACAAACATTCATTTTCAAAAGTCAGTGAGAATAAGCCTATTAATTACATGTTCTAACTTCAGCCAAAACCTCTTATGGAATGACTAAGTATCTGTCTATTTCTATATATTCATATTTTACAGTTTTTCTTTGTTAAGTATGATATCAAAAAGCACAGTTTCTGAAATTGACTGCAAGCTAAAACAAAACAAGAAATGTTCACCCCCCCAAATTTCTCTTTTACTCACCCTCTTGCATTTGGTGAGTAGCTTCTCAATGTGGTAGGGAGTGAGCGACGGAGTGACTCGGCATTCTCGCTTGGCCGTCAAGATGGCCTCCTTCCACTCTGAACGCTCATAGTCCGAGGACATCAACAAGGTGTATGTCTGTAGCAAAGCAATGAAGAAATGATTGATTGCAATCTCACCCTGGAATCAGCATGGCCAAAACCATAGCTGATTTAGAAATTAGCCTCTTGTGAAAAAGAGATTATGTACTGTCATGTGGCTGGCTTTTTAACAACTTTTATTATTACAAGAGAAGGTTTCATCTAAGATAATTTGGATTCAGGACCCAGGACTGTTGACAAGGTATGGTGTCGGCATATACAAAGGTCCTCAAGATTTGGAAATGCAAATCATGCTATGATCATATGCACATTCAACTGGCAACAGGCAGGCATCATTGTTGCTGTTACTTAGATGATCTGGGCCTCCCAATCTTATGACTGGGGCTGGGAATAATGCATGTGCCTATGCAAATCGCTTGCTAGCAGCTGTAGACAACTAACATAGATGCCCACATTCATTCATCCTAGCTGCAGCCAGTTGATTTGGAGATGGCTTTACCTTCCCCTGGTGATGGTAGAGATGCAGAGGTAGCTTGGGTGACTCTATGATGACCTTGCCCTCCTGTGGGAAGAAACAAAACAAATTATTTGTGTGACTTTAATTCAATTTGGGTTAACACTTCATCTTGAAAGAAACTTTAAAACTGTCCTATGTTGGTGCATATTATCGAGAAATCATATTGGATGAGAGGTCAGACACTCCTAACAATTTTGTCAGTGGCTGAGGTGGTGCAGATACCCGGGGTCACAGTTCACAAAGCTGCTAATCTGAAACAATAATTTATAAGCTGACTCCTTCTTCCTTACAACTGGCTGCAGCCAGTACCATAGCATTGCATTTAATTTCAAGCCACAGACATGAGACATGGCCTTATTGTCACACTCATTAAACCCCCACACGCCATTCTGATTTGTAACCATGCAGCTTCAATGTTTTTCTGAACTCGGCAGGGATGTGTAACTGCCGAAGCAAGTGATTGAGAGCCAAACTAGGAAAGACTTATTCAAACCGAAATGTCGTTTCTGTCGACCTCGACATTCCACACACAAGTTGCAGCAATGTGTACAGCTAGCACAAGGAGGAGGGGGAGGGGACATTTGTGCAAAAGCAGTATCAGTTATAAAAAAAAAACCAAGAAATGGTAGATTTACATTTGTGGTCAGCTCTTTCTTCTTGGCTTCCAATGTCTTGGTCAGCTGCTTGCTCTGTCTCTGTAAATCGACAGACACAAAATTAAAAACAAATATCAACAAGTAAACAATTTAGTCCGGAGACAACTGTGATGATTCAATCTGTGATTGTCAATCTTTCTGTTACAAAAAAGTTTCTGGTATAAAAGAAAAAAATAAGGATGATTTGAGATCTGTCAAATACAAAACACAGGTGTCAGATCTTCCATTTGATTTGAATAGATACTATCCTTATGTTTGGACAAAGTTATCAAGCAAGACACATTCTGGTCTCAACTTGATCGAAATTGACTTTTGTCAAAGTTAGTCCACATGCTAATGCTGGGACAAAAATTGCCCCATGCCGAGACCGTAATCAGTACCAAGAAGTTAGTATAGTTCAATTCCACCAGAATGGGGGATTTGGGGATTCCCAGCTGTGTCTGAGTTTGGCTTTAGTTTCATGAATGCAGTCTCAGTTTGAGAATATCTGACGCACACGAGCTTCACTTTCTGCTGTAAACATGACAGAGATGTTTCTCTTTCTAAGACCAGGCTAACGTTTGGAGTACTGTCACTTTGCTACCAACCACAGACACTAATCATGTGACACTGGGTCATTCTATAAATTTGGCATCCAAATGTGTGATATTTTTGGTGTACCTGTCGCAACTGACCAGTGAAATAGACACAGAAATATTGCTGAAATTGACTTTAAATTGCATTTATTGGTTTGGCTGGTAATTCGCATTACCTGATCACTCTTGGAATTGAATGTGTTCTAAACTGACGAAACTGTACAGATGTAACAGATACAAACACAAGTATTTGACCCCATATGTACACCCAGTCCTAATTGTGTGTGGAGCTCGAACATGAAGCCAGAGACAAAGCTGAGATTTTGTAGGGGAAGGCCCCAGTACATGGACAGACAGAGACTGCATGTTTATGGAGGTTAGAGTGTTAAATTTCCACATATTTATACTGAGCTGTGTTAGGTGCACAAAGGCAACCCTGAATTGGGTCAACAGTTGCTCCTGGCTTTGGTGACAAATAAACGCTACTGCCACTGAATGAAAGATTCCCCTACAACAGATGTCATCATAGGATTTCTACATTCAGGAAACAGAGGGGGTCGTTTACTTTGGCCTTGGTGTTATCAAAACTTCAAGGGGTACCTAGGCCATAGGCAATGGGCACCGAGGTCAACTGATGTGAAACTAAGTCAAAGTTAATGCATAATTGCATAGTTAGTTCGCACAACTAGTAAAATTATAACTTGGTAAATGAAGTATACATGCAAATAAATGTAAAGAAAAATAAAAAACTAAACAATTCCTCCAAATAAATCAGTAAATACCTGTGAACAATTCAGTACAAAAATAGCTCTCCCATCATCTACATCTGCTCAAGTTGAAATAAATTCTACTCTTTGTCACTGGCCCAATTTCTTAAATTCTTAAATTTAAAACACAAAAAATAAGATTGGTTCCTGCTCTATCAAAGAAAGTTGTAGATCGACATCTTGTTCAAAGTTTGTCCAGTCAAGTTTGACATTGTGTGGTAAAAAATGGCAAGCTAGTTTTGAAATTTGAATGATGGCATCGTTGATTGTATCCTTTTAGCACTCTCATTTAAAATGTTATATTTTGATACAGCACTCCAAATATTAAGTGCCAGATGCAATAAAACATGTAAAATGATTTCTGTTACAATGCTCTGAAGTTTGGAAAGCGGTTTTTGTAAAGCACAGATGTACACCAGTGCGAATGGAACGCCCACACAGAGGGGCTACTGCTGCGTCAGTCTAGTGATTGCTGGTTGGAAAATTGCACTAGGAATTGAATCTAGTTCCTTGAACTAAAACTTGCAGAAATATTTCCAAAATTGGAGACTGTTTCCTGGTTAACGGTTCTTGAATTTCGGAGCGTGCTTTACATTGTCGTGGGGATCACTTCCCACCGGTCCCTCCAAGTCTTTCTCATTATTTATAGCAGCAGCAGTCAGTGTACCATGCTTGCATCACTTTGTGTGCTTCCACTTAACTGTGCACGCAGTGCAAGTTGGTTATTGTTGGGGGAAAAGTCGAGCTTATCTACTGAATTGTGACAACTGTTTTATTTGACTCTAAACACCCTCACACAAACAAATATTTATGGTATAATACAATTTGAGATCACACGTGCATGCATATTTACTGTAAATGACTTGATGTGTTTTGCCTGAACAGTATTTTTAAAGAGCACTGCGTTCAATCCGGCAGGCAAATGGCCAGTGGCCATGTTGGCTGTAATAAATATTGAGACCTGTTTGTACACATTCTGGTGAAAATTGGTTAGAAGCATCATAGTACATTGTATCAACTTTTAATAGTAAGCAAGGATCAAAGGACACCCAATTGAGATACCGAAGATAATTCATACTGGTTTAACTAACAGCTTTATGGACAAACGACTCTTTTCAGCCTGCTCAGCTGAATTCCTCCGTAAATTCATTTTAAAGCACCTTTAAAGGCACAAAAATTGGAGGCACTAAAGCTGAAGCTAACCCTGCTGAAAAAGGACATGGGTGAAGTAAAAGTTTTCAATACTGGCTCTTAAAATTTGTTATGGACAAAGACAGCAAAGCTAGAATTCATCAGAATTAGAGATAATTGTTGAACTAGACGTTATAATGAGTGAAAGCTTTTGATTTCGAGTGAAATTCAGCAAAAAATAGTGCTTAGTGTTATTCTGTTTTGGGGAGTGGGTTATGTTAGTAGCACTGAAAATACATGCCAAAAGGAAATATTTCAGTAGTCATTCACCTCTATTTCAGATCAGTTTGAATCACTGAGATTGTCTCTTTTGGGTGGTAATAGGGTTTTACATGTACAAGGACAGCTAAAACGAATAACCAGTGAACTGGCCCTTTGGCTACAGGTACATTTCTACCTACTATGCATTTCTCAAAGGCAAATGATAACATCTGCATTAGCTGACCCAAAGTATTTCCAACAGTGTACACAAGGGAGCCAGCTGGGGCCAGGCTAATAGGCCAGACTTTGCACACTTGTTGCTGTTCACAAATAACTGTTGGCATGCTTCATTTTGGGCATGGGTTGTTGAAGACCAAACTGGCTCAATGCCCAACCTCGACAGCTTAGTCCTTGCGCGCGTGCCTCTTTCAGAAAAACTGATGCACGGATTGCATTTCAGTTGATTCTGCAGTTGTTGCCATTGGCCTCTGAGTGTCTTTGTGGGCCTGGCTTAGACACTGTGTTAATTTGACTACTAGTGAAAGGGTAGTTTGTTAGAGACAGCAACGCAGCAACCAGCGCTAAGTGACTGTGAGGTGCTTGGAAGGTTTTTTAATGGGGGGGGAGATTTTCTGGCATACCCTGCCGCTGGTCTGAAGACGGAATGACCCACCGGGACTTGAGGGCTAGGAGAGGAAACAGACAGTGGGAGACCAGGGAAGGAAACAAAACATACATGGGTTAAACGGCAGGGTACCAGCTGGTGCAGTTATTTTACACATCCTTGACATTAAAGGCCGCCCTGTTAAATATGGTAAGAAGTGTTTACTATTGAAAGGTTGCTGAACTGCATATGTATTATGCACTGCATGAGGTTTTTAACAATTGGGTATGCACATGGCTCTTTTGGCAAAATACAGACTGGTTAGGTTTGTCAACTGCTCTAATGTTAACAAAAGGGTGAAGATTTACAGGCCATTGAGCTGAATACCTATTTTTCTCTACTAATGTCTGTTTCACCATTGCAATTTCCCCTATTATGCTGAAAGATCTAGGATTTGCCAATTCTTGAGACTTGTTTCAAACCCCACGAAAAAAAAGATTTCTGGTTATCCGGCGGCTACCATATTGGTATTAACAACCACACTCCATCTGTTTTAAAGGGTCACAGGGCTTACCACTCCTGAGTTGGTCTCTTTGCGGATGGAGGCCTTCAGATCGGTGATTGCTTTCTTGAGCTCATCCAGCTCTTGGTCACTCATGTTGGTAATTTTGCCCGGGACTGTCCACACAAACACAGAAACAGGTCCAAAAGAACAAGTTAAAGCTAGTTGAACATCATTCAAGAGAATTACAATGGGGAGTGCATGTTCCGTCCACACTGGAGCATGGGTGGAAATCTGGTCCCCCCGCCCCCCCGTGAATTTGGTATGGGGGAACACAATGTCGAATGTCCCCTCCATGTTTTAAGCAAAACAAAATACTAAATGAAATTGATGGATTGAGGATTTTCCTTTTTGAGTTTTTATAAATGGAGTAAGATAATAAACACTGTAAAAAAAAAGTGTAAATTGATGTCCCCCCATGATCAAGGAGAGATTTCCGCCCATGCAAGGTGCTTGGTTTGACGGCAATTAATATTTCACTATATTGAGACTCAAGCTTTTCTTACTATGTGTGTTGAGCTGACATCTACTCACTACAGTATTAGTTGCTTGGTCATGTAACCAATACGAAAGCTTCATTTATAACCCCATGACCTGGCTCAAACCTCATTCAAGGGCTTGCCCGTTAATGAAGCCCTTGCAGAAGCTTACATAACATCCTCCATTTCCTGTTTCTTTTGTGTATCGATAACACTGCCAAGGGAGACCACACAACAAGCCGTGTTTTGACACAACCTACTCAAAAGAGCACTGTAACTAGAGGCCTCTCCAGCAACTTTTGTCTGGCATTAGGTTCTAGAGGGATGGAAAGATGGGCCAGCAGGCTGGCCAAAGTTGATTACCAACCTTCCGATCTCTCGTTGGGTGTTAGCGACAGCTCAGTCAACGGCATGTACCACTGACAGTCATACTGGGCCTTTTCGCGGTGGAACATGCCACTGTTCGAGGAAAACAAAATGGAAACGTTTCCTTTAAAAGTTCAGATCTGTGCATGTTCGACAGAGACTGTGTTCTTTTTTCCTCTTTTAACAGATGAAGGCTTTGCCCTCAACTGTTGCAATGTTACAAGAGGTATCACATTAAGCATGCTTGGGGTGGGTTCTGTCTTCTGTTTCTGTTGACTTCTGACATTCATCTTCATACAACAGTATGGAGTCCCATTACTTAAGAAGTTAGAGTGACGCTTGTTCTCTGTAGGATACCATCAGAGTGTCGCAAATCTTGAGGGGGGAAGGTGGCAAGATGGAACAGGAAAGAAAATCCCTCAAAGGGGGGTGTGCCAATACTTTTGACATCAACTTGGGAAATTTCTTTCACTGCAAGCTCCTTTATGTTTTCCCTCTATGCGAACTACTCTCCTGGAATTTCTCCTTCTAATCTCGTGTTAAAAATCATCGTTTTGGACCAAGCAAGTGACCACATATGACAACACTAAAGCATCCTTTCTTAAAATATTTTTACTGGTTATGTGATTTGTACTTTTTAAACCATTTAAGCCACTTTGCCTCTGTCCATCCCCACTACATAAATTTATGAGAGTGTTTAGCACTGTCACAATTACAAACTGCAGTGTGACTGGAAATGTGATTTAGGTGCAATTTTAAAGGTGCTGTCATACAAGAAGGTGCAGAGGACCAGCACCCACTGCAAAAATGCTCTGTTTTCACCAAGCAAAAAAAAAGTCTTTGCTGGGCACAGTTTGTGCACTGAGCTCCAAGTTGGCCTGTGGAAGAATAGAAACAGCCATGTCCAAATAAAACTGGCTGCGGCTCAACATGATGCACAGGTCTATGGTGAGTGGCTGCAGTTGCTAGCCAGAGGCTACCCACAGCCACAGTGTTATTTCCAGCTTTAAGCTGCATCTCTAGGCCATGGCCTGACCCACCTGACGGGCTTCTCCTTGGCGCAGATGATGAGGTCCGACCACAGCAGCACGTGCCTCAGCTTCCGTTCCTCACTGAACTCCACCAAGTAGCTCTCTTTGATCAGCCGCCTCTTCTGTAGAAGTAAAATGTATCCAGATATCAGTCTCTGGATGGCAAGGGATGGGTGCTGGAAATCCTCAAGCCAATTTTACAATCAATACCGTAATGCAAATTCTCAAGGGGAAAATTGAAAATTTTGAATTTTGAAAAAAGAAAACAAAAAAACCCAGTGGGTAGATAAAGTATTGTGTCTTTCACTGTTCCTTCAGTATAAAACTCTTGAGTACACTAGTTGAGCACAAGCTGACCACTGAAAGGACGGAGGAACATCCTTTGTTCCCGTTGTATTCTATCTTCTGTAGTCAAGTAAAGCAACACACAGAAGTCCCCCTCCCCCGCCAAAAGATTGCCAAGAGAGCTTATTCTGTTAGACAACTGATATTCTTCAACGGACAAATGCTTGGATGAACAAGGGTGGACAGGTGAAGACATGGGTCACAATTCTGAGGTTCTTCAACCACCTCGGCCTCTGAATGCCAAACGAAGGAAATGGATATGGGATCTCCCCTCCCAATCTTCCAGTTTGCCACACAGGGAAACCTAAAAGTTTTTATTTTAAACTCACATCCGGGCTGGTAGATTTTTGTCTCTGCTATCTTGACAGTCTAACTGGCAGATTTCCGATTAAAATATGGCACGAATACAAAGGAATCTATGTTATATAGTTCTGTTGAGGTTTATGAATGCAGCTACGGTTGTGACATTGACAGATATCGCAAGCTGTTGATAGAAAAAGCTTGAAGCCATATTCTCTCGGGAAACCAATATCTCATCTTGAGTTGCGACCCCAAAAATCTTCATTTTTCACAGACCTGCTTTGAAGTGTCTGTTTCTCTAGTGGCGTCATCAATTTGCTTGAAGAATGTCCGGGTTTTCTCCAACACCTGAGCAAGAATGGAATAGTCCTCGTGGGCTGGGGGAGTGCGAATCAGCAAATCCTGCAGCAGGGTTGAGAAACAGTCTGTCACTCATCGCGAGAAAACAGTTCAGTTTTGTTCAGGAGGGTCTTGCATATTTCATACATGTATGTGAAAAAAAGCCAGCACAAAATCGAAAAGGGAAACTGACTGTGAACTCATAATTTGAAAAAAAAGCCAGCACAAAATCGAAAAGGGAAACTGACTGTGAACTCATAATTTGAAAAAAAAAAAGAACTTTTATCTTCATGAGTGATTCTCCATTCACTTTCAGGTTTAGAGTATCACTGATGTTGCTACATACATGTACATGTACCTACTTCATGAATAACACATTAACAATTTAGGAGCATGGCTGAACTGGGATGGAACACCAACCTAGCATTTAATAAATGATGTGGTGTTCGAGATGTGTGAGATTCACACCAGGCTATTTCACTCTGTTTAAAAATATGATTTGTAGAAGGAGTTGAGCGCATATCAAAAGTCTAGCACTTCACAATTCAGACAGGACACTGGTCAAACCGGGGTAGGGAGCATATACATATACAGAAGTATATTTCCCCTTGGATACTAAAATAGGCACGGCCAAAAAGGAATTAAAAAATCGGTGCAAACAGGTTAATATTTAAAATGCATGTGTTGTGCATTAGTGTGAATATTTTTCAATGTTCTGTTGAGCCATCAGTTGGCTAACTGATATTTTTTTATGGCAACGTCAAAAAATGACACTTTGATTCATCCTGATTGGCACCACAAACATGAAAGGGTCAAATGTTCAAACTTGGAAAAGAGCAGAAAGAAAGGTGTGCTGAACTGCCAGTGGGCCGCAAGCTAGTGTGTAGGATGCATAACAGGAAATATTACCAAACACTGCCACCAAAAAACCCACCATAATAAAACCCAGAAGTGAAACCGACCCAGCGAAAACTAGGGGCTTACATGTGTGTGGAAGAGTTGTTCATTCTAATCACCATCACTGCCATAATGGACAATGAAGGCTGGCCATTAATGCATCTACTCTTGATAAAACCAATGTAAAGGCCCATGGAATGCATTTAACTCATTCACAGGTTTCAACCTCTGCCTCCAGCAAGAATGCTTTCTAAGAACGACACATAGCTTTCTATGACAAAATCTGTTTTCCTATCGCATGCAAATCAGAGATTTTTCCTCCTATTTCTACGCACAACCTCTACACATTATTTGTGATGAATAAGTCACCCTCAGATTTCATCGATACACCAAACAAGAATTAGACTGTATTAAAAACTAGTTTGACCAAGAAGAAGTTAACACGAGCAAACACACACGGCAGCCAGACAATATTTTCAACAAATTTCTTACAGTACATGCACTCAAGGCACCAGAATATTTTGGGATTTCCCATGACAACAAAAATTCTTTGGCTCTGGTCCAATTTACATGTACATTGTAAAGCTTTGTGAAAAAAAACCAACACGTTCCACTCAATATATGTATAAATTTTCACTACTTCCTTATCCCCGAACTCCAAAAATTTGTCATAATTATCATCGCTGTTCCAATGGCTTTTCTTCCAACTGCATCCTGGGATCCAGACAGTATAGAAGAGCCGATGAGAACTTTCAACCGAAAAGACAAATTTCATTTTCTATTTTAACAGAAATGGGGCCAAGTTTCCAAACCAACGAAACCTGAAGCACTTTCAGTTTGCTGCACAAACAGTCCTCCCTGTAACAGCCGCAGCATCATGAGCGTCATGCATGTGTGGCAAGGACCACTGAAAACAACTCATTGTTTCAGTCCCCTCAAACAGGAAGAAAAACAACAAATTATTGAATGACTCAGTAGCGTCATATTTCTTTTTTTCTAATAATCTCTTTTTTTAACCAGTGAGGTTTTCCCTTCAAGATTTTTGTCACACGTCTGACAAAATCAATGGACAAATTTTGGCAAAATGTTATTACAGCCTGTGATAACATTCACATCTGAATTCATCCTTTGATAGGGGACTACTGAAGCACAGGGTAGCGCCCAAAACTGGTCCTTTTTGTTGTTTGTACCACTTTCAAGCTGACTTGCGCATGCTTAAAATGATGAAAATGATACCAGACTGGTCACCTGGGACTGGTGAGCTCCGCCTCTACCAATTATCTGAAATGCCTCCCCCATTGTACTATTTGGTGTGCTTCATCAGCAATAAGTAATTGATTCAGCACTTTTGCTTGGTGCTTTTTGAAATCTTGTAGGGGAAACAATTCCAACTAGCTTCAACGGGTTGCAATTGAATCCCTGCATGTAGCTTCCTCAAACGGGTAGCCAAACTTCACTTCATTAGTTTTTCATCAAAATATTACACATAACAGTATTTGGGCCAAATGCCTTACGCCCCCCTGGAAATCGATACAAAATCTTGCTGGGTGACTTTCACTCTCACATGTTGCCTCTACACTAAATCCATCCAGAAAAACTGATCTTTGATTTAATCCAATTCATGCCAGCATCAGCAATATAGTCCTGATGGCATTTTACCGAGTATCCGGTGGAGGTGACTATGCTACAATGGTCACTTTTTACTTTTTTGAAACAACTCATCAAAAGTCACAACAACTGATAAACCCACTATGGGCTGTGCCAAATTTCAATTGATTATATCAATATTTGGTAACCAAATTGCACTCTAGAAGCATATTTCAAGGCAATACAAGTTAACTTTTCCTCCAGTTTTACTTTTTCTTTTCTGTGGTGTGTGATCTTGCTGGGATTAAGGGAATAAATAAGCAATCAGGAATCACTATATTGGACTCCAAGCCTCCTCCTTGAAGTAGGGAGTGGACCACTGTCCAGTAAACTCAACAAGGCAGACCACCACAAAACATTAGGCTCTCATACAGCCTCTCAAGCTGGGTTGAACTCCACCCTGGGCGAACCCGTGACCACCCTGAGCTAAACAGTTGATACTTCCACCCTGTGTTCATTGTTTCACTCATGTTTTGTGCAAACCGAGCCTGTCAGGGCACATTCAACCTGGAAATGAGTACCAACAATTTTCCAACCCGGGTTGAAGTCAATCTCGGGGTTGATGCAAGGTTTGCGTGGGGTTGAAAATGATCAACCGTGAATCTTGCCAGTTTTCAACCCTGCCTCAATGCTGCGCCAACCCCCGAGATTTGTCTAGTGTGAAAGGCCTACGTACTGAGTTTCCACAAATGCTTCTGAAGCAATTTGGTATGATCGAACATTCAAAAGATGGGAAGGCCAAATAGTCGAATATATATTTGAATATTCCATCATTTGCACTGACTCAGCTTTGACCCACATACACATTTTAGGCACCTGGAATTCCGAATTATCAAATGCTGATTTCTGTCTGTCCAATATCCCTGCCAGACCACACACACTTTGCTCTAATGCACATTTTACAAGTTCAATGGGGCTTTCCGAAGTTTATTTGTATCCTTCTGGGAATGATACGGGCAACTTTCGTGGATGTGGGAGGGGGAGACTAAAGCACACCTGAGCCAACAGACCACAGAAAAATTCAATGAAAGCCAAGGGCTGGGACAATCAATCTACAGCGTTTGAACAATGGGCATGTAAAAGGCATTCAACAGTAACCTTAGTGATGAAAAGCAATGCTTTTTATATGCATGTTTGGGGTATTTTTAATAGGGATTTCCATATAACTACAGGTCTTTTTTCTTCCAGGAAGGTCAAGTCTTCAAACTGACTACATGTAAAGACCTAATAAACCAGGAACTGCCGGAGGGTAGAGTTTTAGGACCTGAGCTGCTCTTTTGAATGTGAAAAACACTCTTTGAAAAGCCATATTATGGACAACACTTTCCCTCCTACAGTGAAAAACTGCCACAAAAAGAGTGAAGTTACTCAGGGAAGTTACTCAGGGAAATTACTCAGGGAAGTTACTCAGCGAAGTTACTAACAGTCTTTTTTAAAGAGCCAATATTACCTACAGCTACATGTATGTCAGAGTGGAAATATATCATTTTGTAATGAAGTGCAGAATTATGCATAAAGTGTGTACTTTTTCAATAAATAAAAGTGAAATTATTAGGGAATGGCACAGCCCATTGCATCCCATTTCATTGACTGAATTTTTGGGTTCGTATACACATTATGAATAATTACGTGCTGTGTTGCACCAGGAACATTTCCACTTTTGCCCTGTGCAAAATACTCCCCTGCACAAGTCAGAGTGCAACCTTGACCTGCTGTTGCTGAGCAAAAACCTTCCATGTTTAGTAGCAACTGCACAAAACCTAATCCAAGGTAATGGCATCAACACCATGGCACCCCAATTTCATGTTGCCGGTGTTCCTGATCTTCAGCTGCACCAGTAAATTGGCAAGTTACCTGTACATCAACCTGTTCAAGTTGGCCAAGGAGGCACTTGAGGGGAGCTGTAATACAACTGTTTCACAACAAGCCTGGAAGTGATGCACCTTTGCGTTTGCGTCTCATTTTCCATTTTTGCTTTGTTATTTCAGTTGGTATTTTACAAGCCTGACTGGTTTTCATGCTAATGCAAATTTGTACATTCGTGCCAAAACTGTGATGTGGTCCAATGCACTTTACTCCAATGCTGCATTGATTTGCGCACAAAAAACTACTTGATTTTTGTTCTGATTTGCAATCAAAAATTTCTACCTCTTTGAGATTGTTGTGCAAGTGTACAGCAGTAACTGTGAAGGCAAACTCTTCTCAGAAATGTTTTCATTGAGCAAATTTGGGGCATGAAATTTGAACATGAAAGCTTGTAAAGTGAACAGTGTCTTCCGTGATTTGCATACAGCAACAGCACTCTCAGTCTTCCGGAAAAAGTTTTCATACACTGCAGAAGAGTTTAAAAATGCATAACAACTGAGTCAGTTTTTAAAGAAGACCTTCACTGCACATATCCTCTACTGTGTGCCACGCAACTTGTGCATAACTGAGTTACATTGTACCACTGCAGACAGAGTTGCTAACCATGGTTAGCTGGATCAGCTTATAATGGTACAAATACTTTGGTACAGTATGTTTATCTTTCACTGCCTATTCCATTCCTGAAACAATGTTCATTTTCTGGAGCAACCTAAGAGGAAATTTGTGGCCCCGTGGCCCCACACATCTGCTCAACGGCTCGCAAGTTCACCATTTTGCAACATGAGTGATGCACGTACAAGCCACAGGATACCGCGGCACATACGTCAAAAGGCGAGTTACTTTTTATTCCTCTGCAGTTCTTTCCACAACCTTTAATCAATGTTTCGTCGGTGGATCTGCAGGAAGCGGACACCTGGTCATCATCAACACAGCACAGGCACAGGATTTCCTGAGCAAAAAGCACACTAGGCCATCGGTGAGGCTGGAGGACTAACCATCAAGTGCATCCGAGGTCTACACGTACATGTACCTGCATATCTGCACATCGTTTTACAAAGTGTAGAGGCTGATATACACTGATGTCATTGTGGTTGACCAAAGCCCGTATATTACTGTTGTTTAAGCCGCAAACAGAATGAATCGGACACTCTTCCTTATTTGGCCTGAAGCAAGGGGTATTGCAGACAGACCAAAATGTCTTTATCACTTTTGTCATTATCAAACTGTGACCAACAAACTTAACTCTGCCCGGTTCAAACTTAAGGTCAAAGCAAATCAAATTTTAGATCAGTAGCAAACAGAATTTCCCAAGGTCGATATGTGCTCGATTGTTTGGGAAATTTGCACCGTGAATACTGCGACCTCACAAATTCATGCCCATTTTCATACTCGGTACAAACTGGTGTTCATTTTCTGGTCACTGCAATGATTATGCACTTGGCCGGTCTCGGACTCACCAAGCACATATTTATACTATTTGTAAATACAGTTTTAGTCAGAGAGTCATAAGAAGTCAATAAACACTAAATTTCCAAGGATTTTGTTCAAGAATATTAGTTTCATTTTCCGAACACCCCCTTCCATTTGATGGTATTCCTTATGCAAGTAGTCCAGAAGAATCTCCTTATATGGACTAACATGTAATTGGCATGCATGCATGTGGTGAGTTCGGCATGCCGCAGTGCACACAGACTCTTGACCAATAGGAATGGATTAAACTATCTCGTACCCAGGTTCCAGCCCCTTTTTACGTAGTGGGCATTATCACAGGGGGTATTATCAATACACGGCCATGTTGCCCTTTGTTGAATGGGGGAAACTGTCTAAGATATTTATGAATAAAGAATTACATTTATTAATAAACGATACTACATTTACCCTACTGCTAGCACTGCCTAGGGTACATGTCATTAGCAGAGAAATACAGCACAGCTGTTCCATAAAATGTTGTGAATGTCTACAGCGTGACTTGCTCTACGATCGTGTCAATGGCTTAGCCTGTTCACTTTGCCACTGTACACATACCATACTGCAATTAATATTTTCTGTCGGTCAATTAATAACAGCTGGGCCTGCCATGACTCACAGTGAATATTTCTCTTACTATGTGAGTCGGTTAATAACCAAACATATCAAGACAGTGTAAACATGAGTATTGCAAAGGTCAAGATATCCACAGTTACATTCACAGTACATGTGAAAGTTGTTAGACTCATGGCAAACATAACAAATGACAAAAATATATATCGGTTAATAATACACAAATTATTTTCGTGCTTAATTATGTACAATAATGACATTGGCATGTATAGATGCACCCTCACATTTTTGCATGGTCATTCTGCAAAGGAAAAGATCTGTACAATATGATTCATAAACTTGTCCAAATTGCTCATAAAAAGGAAAGTGTATTACTGTTCTACTTTCAAGGCCATTACATGACAGTTTGCCAGTTGTAGCGAACTTGAATCGCACTAGCTTGGGATGATTTTTGCAGCTGTCCCGGGTGACTGCCACTGTGGCAAAGTAAACGCGGGGGTCACCGTGCAATGACGGAACAAAAAAGTACATTCACCAATTAGACGAAAACGGGAGACCGGTGCACACATTTGGTCTGTGCATGGTCTATGGAGGGCGGTACGGTTTTAATTAATCACTGAAGTACCCAACATGGACGACAAAACAGGAAGACCATGCCAACTCTGTGATACTTGGATGACAGAACTTGACAAACTATGTGTCATAACACATGTGCATTTGAATATATCTTGGTTTTTGTCCATAACATGTTCAGAGATGCAAACTGCAGGACAAGTCCTATAACTGCAGTAACTCAAGTTTAACACTAATTCCCCTCCAAATGCAATCCAAATAATTGATTTCCCCCTCTGATTTTTTTTCCAAGATTAAATTTCCCTCTGAAAATTTAATTTTCAAATAATAAAGATTGAAATATTCTGGGTACAACCCAAAGAAGATTCTAATCAAGGTAAACTGTACTTTATATCACTACTTTGTTCACATGCATGGATCCCATAATGAATATTCATTAAATATATATGAATATTGATCACAGCCATTACTGGCTAGTTTTCCCAAGTCTATTTTTTTATACTTACACTCAGGAGCATTGTCAGCTTTGTTATTCTTTGCAGTGGTGTATTCAACATTGCTGTAGGTAGCAAAAATAGATACAAAAGAAAGAAAATGATTACATTTACCCGATGTGAAAAGGACATCAACCATCATATTCTTGATTTCTTTTGAATAATTTGTTAAGCCTAGTACCAGCATACATATCATACTGATATGCAAATAAGCCAATTGAGGAAACCTGTTCAGTTTTTTTAGCCATACCACTTCTGGTTTTGCATGCAATAAAACAAGACTGATAGCTTATATTAATATTTCAGTACGTTGCCCAGCTGTGCACTAATTTCCACATTTTCGGGGGTATCTCTGGACGGCGTTGCGCCAGATTCCCCCAAACTTTGTCACAATGAGCAATTTCCGCATCTTTATAAAGTTCAAAGACCTACATCTACGCAGACGTCACGTTGGGAATTAGTGTGCCATGGCAGTTTCAACGAGCAAGTAGTGTGCTTGACTCACTGCCGCAAGTCCACCCAGGAAATTTCACATTCTGTTAGGATGTGTGCAATGAGGCAGTCCAGACCAGATACTGAAGACCGTTACAAGACCCCAAAATTGAGACAATCACACAGCATCCAGTCTGAATTCAAGTCAAGCTACGTGTTCATGTATATTCAAATGAACTGCAAACAAAAGCAGTCCTTTGTTAATATTCACTGGTGACTGGTCTTGTGACGTGTGTCAACCACAACAATCGACCCTTGAACACCATATTGACAGCATGCACATGATGGAGTCTGCCCCCCCTCATATGCTATGTACTTCATCAGTTGCACTTCCTCAGCACGTGCATGTGAATCAATGCACATACGCAGAGTGTAGAACATCGCTGTTGGAAATTTTCAAAAAAAACCCAGAGAGCTCTTTTTGAGCACGAGTCCAAAGTCCGCACCCTGATATAACTATTCAGAATTTGCACGTACGAAAAATCACGTTCATGACGTTGTGTTTCCGCACCTAACTAGGTCCAGGATTTGAAAAGGGGCTACAATTATTATCCTTTTGGAACAGAAACTGAAAAACTGCCTGGTACCTTCCTCCACGCGAGCAGGTCAACATTTTCAACTTCAAAAATCAGACAAAAAAGGGCAAGGTCATGAGGTATCAATGCAGCGTGTGCATATGACAATAGATAATACTGTGAAACAGGAACTGATAGCTAGCCTTCCCTCATGATTTTTTTCAAGAACAGATAATTCCATTCAGCTTTGAGAAAATTCTTTCATTTCTCAAAGAAGTTTCACTCTATACACAGCATGCTGATTCCATTCATTTGGTCAAAAGTATGTGACCCTATGACTGAGGAATGATCATCTCACAAGCTGCAGCTGCAAAAAAGAGAACTGATCAGTGTAAAAAAAATCAAGTCTCTGGATTCAAAACCAGTGGGACAAATGCTGAGCAGAGATGAGTATGTAAGCAGTTACGATAGATATTATTGGTCCAAGGATAACTGATTTAGATCACGACAGTGGAGAGAAATGAATAATAATAGCTTTCCAGACACAAAAATGTGCTTACTCACTCTGAAATATGTACATGTACATGTGCTATGACAGAACAGCAGGATTCCTTTTGCTTTACACAAAGGTGAGGAAGACCTTGACTTGATGTTGTGCTTCACTTTGAATGGCAAATGTTGGTAGCCTAAACATGCTACTGTGCTACTGTGACAGAAATTTTAGTGAAGTTAAACTTCCAGCTCAAAGCCAGCCTGGTGATGGCCCAATGAAGATGTAAATGGTGCTTTTGAACCCGGTCTCGGGGCACGTAAATGGTGCATTCTGATCCTGCCTAAACAAACCCAGCATAAGGTCATGGTGGATTGAAATCTAGCCTCAGAGGCCTGTGCACATAATAATAAATGGTGGGGTTGACTTCAACCTGAGTGGCCTGCCTTTGCTGACAGGCGGTTCAAATCCAGCTTAGGTGGCCAATAAACAAATCAAGGCTGGTCTGAATGTAGCCAAAGATATCTGCATGAACAAACAGTGGCTTGCTGACTCTACTACTAGCAGTGTTAAACAAAATTTGATTCATATCTAGCTTTATAATAATGAACATTCATAATGTGCAGATATCTGCCAAACACGACGTTAAGACTGCAAGACAACCAAGACATCAAACTAAATAGAAATGCCAGCTATTCTGAAACAAAAATGTCTTCAAAGCCAAGGGGCAAAACCAATATTGAATGGCAGTTTATTCCACAGACGAGGACCTGGATGAGAGAGTGATCGATTACCCCAGGAATTGTGAGGCATCATCCGATTTCAAGTGCCTAGTTGCGTTGTAAGAAATTGATGCAAAATTGAGGACAGGTACATGTACATGTATGCTGCCAATGAGAAACTGGTAACATACAACTTGTACTGAATCTGGTCAGTTAAACCAGGGAGCCAGTACAAGTGTCATGTCTGCAAAACAGGTGTTGTATAATGTGACCTATAGAGGGAGCAAGGGTCTATTTAAATGATGAAAACTGGGTTCTCCTCGATGGGCTCTCTGAAATCAGCAAAGTCATGGTTGTAAAACTAGCATAAGAAAAGGTGAATCATTTGCCTGCATGGATTATCTTGATCTAGTCCAATGCAATGTTATGTTATTGTACACGTACACACATGCTGTCTTTTCCTAAAAATTGTTCATACAGTGACGCACTGGCGTCATGCCGGTTGACAGTAACCTTGAATGGCACAGTACTGGGCAGGAAGAAGAACATGTACAGTATCAATGCCAAACGTCTTGATCATGTGGTTATGACGTAAATGCACATTAAACATATCCAAACACATTATGACAGGCAAAATACATTTATTTCACCAGCTGTCTATCCATCGAGTTCCTCTTCACAGAAAATGAAAGTTTTCTTCTCTTTGTTTTTTTTTCCTCTTCCTCGTTGGGGATCCACGTTCGATTGCAAAGCCGAAACAATGGGGAACGGAGGGACTGTTCTGTTCAGAAAGATCCCTCACGTCATTTTACACAGATTCATGCGTCAGTTTGGCTGTGTTGGTTGTGAAATCCCTTCCCTTCACGTTGAAGATGTTGACTGTACATAGTACCGATACAGTGGGAACTATAAGCCCTTGTCTGGGCATTCAGTCACTAGAGTATGACGTTGAGTGTTCGGACACCAAGCTCCACTGTATCTCCAAATTGTTAAAACATGTTCGACGGTGCTTCCATTGATATGTACATCATACACTGCATGATCTGTTCATCTCTGGCTTTCATTATTGGTTGTACAAATGTCAATTAGTGTACTCAAATACTCATCATTCCTAAATTTATTCAAAATGGTCAGCTAAAGTAATCCTTTTGGCTTGATGATTATTCACTATGCTCTTACTTTCACTTTCCATTTTATATGTACGAACATACGTGTACAATATAATGAGCACTTCAAAAATATTAGACAACTCCTAAAATGCCAGGCCAAAGGGCCTATCATCCATTTCATGTAAATATCAACAAATCTGTTGTGACAATGCGCCAGTGGGACATGGTTGAAAGGGAGTTTAAGGTTGATGTCTGAACAATAGCCACGGCTGGAAAGCAGGTACATGTACATGTACAATAATACACCCATGGCCTCAACCATCAAACCTATGAGGTACACTGTACGACCTAGCAAAGTTTCCAGTGCATGGTGACTTTAGTTTGCTCAGTTTAAAACATGTACATGTAACACGATCACGCGTGCAAGTTCAGATATGTAGGTAGGCCTTGACGTCATGAAGAGGACAAATTCTTTTGTTAGGAATTTGGGACTAATGTTTAGGCCTCCATAACGTCTGTCTTTCCACACGTGTTTTGTCCCCATAACGTGCATCTTTTTTGATTCCCTGCGACAGAACAGAATATAATTTTGCAAAGATAAAAACTATTTTGTCACTATCAAACTGCTCAGGCTGAAAGCAGCATCTACAGTATCCTATGTGCAAGCATGTGTTCACTGCTAATGCATGTCTACATAAATGTACTGTACAGTGCAGTATAGCAAGGTGTGCATACATGTACATGTACATGAACACTATGTACATGTACATGTACACTGTATGAGGAAATACCTCTGTGTACATACCTGTATGTACATGTAGGTATCTTTTCACACTTTTCTGAACAGAGAACAATGGGCTCCATGGCTGGGTAAGGCCCAAGGTTGAAAAGCACAATTGAATGGTTCCTCCAGGAGAGAAATGACAAATATACCAGTGATTGATGGTGGCATGAAGTTGCACTTGGAAATAGTGTGGAGGTATTAAAGGCAATTAAACACATGTGAAGAACACAAATCAATGAAAGTGACAGCTAAACTTAAATTGCATTGGAACTTCTAAATCAACTGAGCAGAGACTTTCTGCACCACTGCCCAAGTGTGACCGCACATGTACATTATGTGCCGTCTGTAATGCCTAGGCAGGCACCTTCCAAATTGTGGGAGTGACTTTAACATTGGAAAAAGTTTGGACCAAGTTGTGAGGACTTTTCCCAGTCTCCACAATACATATTTTTGTATGCCCCTTTTTCTCATTTCTCGCACATTTTATCTGAGCAAAGACTGCCTGGTTTCATGCACGTACAGGACATGCACTTCAGATTTCTTGTGCTACATGCATGTACATGATCTGCCTGTACCCTTGCACTCTGGCAGCATTTGTTTCTGTAATACTCCAAATGTGAATTGAATGTTCCAAAGCTTTCTTGGGGGTAGGGAGGGGTGGACTGGGGTGGGGCAGGGGACGGAACAGTGTTGACTGAATTATAAAGTGATTGAGATCCTGAAGTCAAGTTGGAAATTTCTGGAAATTGGTCGAAATGGTGTTGCAACCATTCTCCAAATAACGGAACACCAAGCAACATTTGGCCCCAGGCAGGAGTTCCAGGATCATTGTGTGCCCAGAGATTTTCAAAATGAAAAATGCACCTGAATGGTTGGTAAGAACTGGGCAACACCCACCGGAACAATGCCCGATGCCATGCCTGGCATACTGGCGCACACATGCGCACAATTACAGCAAGTCTGCCGAGGACCACAATCAGGACAGGAACTCTGCTGCATTGCAGAGCACAAAGCACAGGGGCACATTTTTGTGATGTCCTGGCTTTGAAGGGGAAAAACGTCACAAAACCAACGCCAAGCAGTTTTTACTTGCATAAATCCCCTCTGAACTCTATTGCACTGGGCTGTGAATAGAGCTTGCGCTGTCCAAAACATCTTAACAAAAGAGACTGCTTTTTTTTTCAGAAAAACCATTCTTCTATATTGAACAATTTACTTCCTGCTACTATTTACACAGCGGGAAAAATAGTCACCCATTGAGAGTCGGCATTCGTATTTCAGGTTAGTAAATATGATGTGATTTATTTCCTCTTTTCTGTTTATACCCGGACTTTTTCCATCATGCTTTGGGGAAAAACTTGTGAAAAGGCGGATCTAGGGTCGCAAAAATGGTTGAACTAATGTTGCTTATGAGAATAACTGCAGGTTGGGGTATGCCTGCTTGGTATATCTGAAACTGTCAGTAGACCCGAGACTTTTGCATGCAAGTACAAAAGAAAAACTAACTGACCCACTGTGACACTGACAATATTCACAGAATATGTTGAAAACTTGTTTCCAGGCCCATTGCCAAGGGGCAGGCCAGAGGAGCCAGCCCTCTCTCCTGGCAAGCAGCTATTGCCCCCCCTTCCGGCAAAAAATCACAAGTATCAACATTATCTGCTGTTTCTGCGATGTGCCCCACTGGCTGGCACTGTGCCTGCCCCCCCATGCCTGAAGCTGACAACAAGGCTTTTAATTTCTTTTCAAACCTCAGGTTGAGCTTTGAAAGTTTGATATTGAAGGGAAACCAGTGAGATGTCTTGTAACACAACACGTAGGGGATTGGACACTTGTCGTTTGCTGGTTTAGTTACAGTATCGCACGTAGCATGGTAACTGAGATCCAGCACATGTCTAATTCACAATTTGCCTATGGGTGGCATGACATCACTGATTTCAGGAACATACTGTAAAAACAAATGTGCACAAACCCAAGGTGCTTGATAGGCACAGTTGCATTTTGACCATGCTATAACAGCTAGTCATATGATGCTGAGGGGATGGCACATTTGGGAAAGAAATGAACCCCCCCAAAAATCCAGCAGAGTGCTTATTTATAACAATAACAAAAGAAAATAAAGCATGGATTTTCAGAGCTCTTTATGGCTACAATGGCATGAACTCTCACAAAACAGCTATGGTTTAGTAATTTTTGCACTTTTGTTGTTGGGAGTCACAAAGAAAATCCTCCCAAATCACACCTCAGGATGACAAGGGTTGTCTTTACTCACATTCCATGGTGTAGGTGTCGCCAGAATGCAGCTTGATGCTGGCTGAGATGGCGGCAAAGCGTTCGTCCTCCTTCTTCAACCTCTCCAGGCAGCTCATGGCCTTCTTGTAGTTGGCTATGTACTCTTCATGCACCCCAAAATGGCTGGCCTGGAAGTGGCCGCAAAATTTGATGTTTGAGCATTTGAGAAATGGCACTTGACACAGCTGGGTGCGCGTGGCACGGCACCGTGCTTTGCAATTGGAGTTGCTTCCTCATTCCCAGCCTGAGAAGCTCACTCGCAAAGACATGCGGTCGAAAAATCCCTCCGGAAGACTATGCTTCGTCCCCCCAAAGTGAGGCCGCTTCACAATAGTGCGCCACCAAGAGTCTGTGGACCAAATGCGCATTTCGAAAGGGTTGACAAACTTTGCACGTTGTGATTGGCCAACACATTGCAAACTCTTGGTGGCGCATTATTGTGAATCACCCGTATTGTGCAGGCAATTACTCTCTATTTGAATCATAAAATGACAACTATCAGTATAACGTAAAGCCACAGATATATAAGAAATCCAAACTGAGTTCGTGCCACTTTTCAGTCTGATCAACTCTATTGAAATAACAGAACAAGCATTTCATCTTTCTTTCAAAAGAGATGCTGACAGTGTCTATGCACTGAAACATGCTGAAAAGCAACCCTTTTTGCCCCGCTGACAATTTTGATTGCTCTTGTTTAATGGGGCATGTCTCTGTATCACCACAAGCAAATAAAGATATAATAAAAAGCATCATTGAGCCAGGAGTGATCATCTTGAAAACCATGTCAGTTATGAATACCACCAGCTGGGAGTTGCCGTTTCCAAAATGGACAGTACAGTGTTTGTGTGAACCATTCTTTGGGATTCCCTGTTTGCAGAGGAAATTCCACATATGCATATGTACAGTCCAAAGTCCCATATTTAGTGCTTCAAGGTTTCAGTTATGGCCTGCTATGACAGGAGTCAGAAGCATGAATCTGACCGGTGATTAGCTAAGCAGCTACAAGCTTGTAAATTTTGTGGATAAAAAGCTATATGTACGGTATCTTTATTAGAGGCGATGAAAAAAGCGGGATTTAAAAAGATGTATATTCCAACTGGAAGGCCATGATCAGTCAGTGATGTACGGTAACATAAAACCACTGTCCCTAACATGCAGTCATGTCTATGAATGATCTTGTGCTTGGGTTTCCTTGTCCAGCTGTGATTAAACCAAATCTACTACACATCTAGGTTTTTCATGTAACTGTTGGTGAAGTTTTAACAGGTGAATATTACTACTCGTATTGGCTCATGGGCCGATCCTCTCACCAGAAGTTTGAAGGAGTCTCCGTAGGTCTGCTCGGGGGTCCATTGCGCCAGCTTGGGTTCCATGTGGTTGCAGAACTCCCGGTGCACCTCGCAGAGTTCGGGGATCTTGAAGAACAGGGTATCGTAATCCTCGGCGGATAAGATGGGCTTGGAGGTGGTCATGTTGGCTTTGAAGGTCTTCATCATCTGATGGAATGGATAGATGGATGGGGGGAGGGGAGAAAGGGGGCAGTGAGAAAAAAATTATGGCAGAATGAAAGAAAAATGATTTGTACAGCAGACAGAAAATTCGGCTTTCAAGTGCCGAGGTGCCTTTTTGATTTTTAGCGTCCATGATAAAACCGGATACATTAACTTTTCCTTTCTTTGTGGACAAGTTACATTTTCAGTCTAAATGCTAAAAACACTATCAGATATCATGAGCTTTTTGACAAAATCAAATCAAAAATCAAAATTTGAAATCTATCTGGAACACATACATGTACATTTTAACCCTGATCTGTAGGTGAGGTGTTATTTCCTGCTACTTGCAAGTAATCTAACTAAAAAAAAAAATTAAAAAAAAGAATCTGAAAAATAAAACTACAAGAATGTTGGGATGTTATAATCCCTGACTTTCCTGACATATTTTCCAGTCGTCAACCCTCAAATATTCCAAGCCAAACATGTGAAGTATAAAAAACAATGTTTAGTCCATGGAATTCTGAATCCAATAAAAATCATTTAAAAAACATCAGGTGTGAGGTTTTGAAAGACTTGAAATGGCCACGGTTAATTTCATAAGTAACAAAGTTTCATGTTTCAAGTTTGCCTCAAACGTCATGTATTACACACATATGGACAATTCCATACCAACTGTGACATGACTGCAGAAGTTGAAACTTGATTATTCAAATTTTTTTCTCCGCTACTGCTTATTAGAACACCTCAGATTCATTAAGTTGAGGGGATGTCATGCCAATACCATATGGATAATTATTATTAATGAAATAATTCTTAGTGGTTGTTTTCTTTATATGAATATTTCTATACATGTAACATCCGTAACATAAAATGTATTCAGTAACAGCTTCAATTAACAAAATTGGACTATACAGGGGTACTTTTATCTAACTTTCAATTCAAGCCTGGATAGAATAGACTCAGACAAACTGCAACATAGTTTGTATAAAACAAACCAACAACACAGAGGTTTACTTATTTGTACCAAAGGTCAAAAAGCCACGTCACAATGCGTAACATCTGTAACATTCATTTCACATGCTTGTGGCTAATTGTATAAAAAGCTAAACAAAGCAACAACACAGAGGTTCACACTTATTTGTACCAAAGGTCAAAATGCCACATCATAATGTGTAACATCTGTAACATTCATTTCACACACTTGTGGCTAATTAATCAGTGGAGCTAAAACTAGTTGATTCAACCCAAGTGGTCTCAAATCCTCCCATTTCAACGTGATTTTACAAACATCCTACGGGGTCAGGGATATGCTTAACACTTGAATAGGCTTCAAGTATAAAAACAAATAAATTGGTTTTTTTTCCCAACACAAGTTAATTTGTTTATCAACTGAAACTTAGGAGTTGCATACAAATATACACTGTTTGCATCTTTACCAGCCTGTCAAGAGAAATCAGCCCCTTCTGATGACCCAGACTGTTGATGATTGACAGACAAAAGATAGCAAATGGGGGGGGGCACTGATTACATCAGACAATTCTCTCTCAACAAATGCTGCATCCATATCTGCTCCCACAATGCACTTCAAATGCAAACATAGTTAACATGGATCAAAGGTAACAAATTTCAATGCTGGAAGAAACCACATCATGCATACATCACAGCGCCAGACAAAAATAATCATATTCTGGGAAATACATGCAAGCATGAGCTTGGGGACTTTGGAATTCATTGACGGTGGACTTTGGTACCAGCCATTTATGCCATATGGCCAACAGCGCTACATACCAGGCAAGGTTTTTTTTCATTCCATCAACAATTTACACATCTGTACCTCTCTGTCAGAGGCTAACATGGTGAAAACGGAAAATTTTCTCCGAAAAAATGCATAACCTTTAACACCGAATTCAATGAATTTAGATTTAAGTGAGTCAACCTGACCATCAGTAAGAACTGGGGCTGTACAGTAATTGATCAATCAGTCTCTTTCAGTTTCTATTTCAATGAATCAAATGACTGATTTATCAACCTTGGAGAAAGCTCATTTTCCCAAATCTCCCAACCAACAATCAAGATATACATGTACAATCCAAGCTGGCAGTACATGCGTCCATCTTTATTGTTTTGTCCAATATCTTTAAAAGCAGTCTTTGCAGTTATTTTGCATTAAAACGGTTTTCTCACTTATCAACATGTGCAACATGTCAACCCTACTGAAATACTAGAAAAATACACATGCACTTTAACTCACACATTCTATGCTAATAATTCAATATAACGTGCACGTGTAAGGGACTGACAACTCAGCACATTTTTAACATTCAAAAGTAAAAGTAACAGGTACCCTGCAATATTTTCAGATAAGTGTAACTCTATGACCATTGGACCATTAACATACATGTACATTGTCACGTAAATGTTTATCAGGGAAAGCAGTAAAACACACAGTAATCATTACATGCTTACACATTTGGAGAAGTTTTCATGATGGACAGAACTTGCCTTGGTTTCCATAGGAAACTACTCAATGATTTTAGTTTTTATCTACAAGTACATGTAGAGGAACTCATTCGTAATATGAATTTTCAATAACCCAGTCTTTCACCTCTAAACATCCATAATTTTCACTTCATCACTAAAACTGTCACTTGATCTTATATTCACGCTCTGTCCTTCCTGCTAATGAGTGCTCAGTATAAAAGACAGCTGCATGCATGTGCACTCCTCATGTTACCGGTGAATTTGGTTTCACATTAATCAATGACACCGATAAGAGGGAATCATATAAAACATCAAGAGTAGGAAGAAGGTTACAGAAAAAGGTGACAGTGATGTATGTACATTGTGCAAATATTACATAAATACAAGCACGTTCATGTACAAGTATGCCATCTCACACTCACTTTTACCCTGTTTGGCCACCACTGTCTCTCACTTTTGAGAAATATTCGGCCAAACCCAAATAACATTCCAGCGTCTCCATCCAATACCTCCAAACCGTTTACTTTCACTTCTCACTGCATGCACCAATCCCTACCTGTTTGTCACCTCCTCTGCTCACTAACATCTCATACCATCTGGAAGCCCTTCTTCCAGTGGCAAAACTTGGGTACATTTTGCAGGGGGGTATAATTTCAGAGGCCCCTCATATTTTGGAAACACTCCTCATTTTCTCACAGTTAAAACACTGATCAAGGCAGAGTATCACTGAATTTTTGTCCTTTTCAAATTTCTAGGGGGGGGGGAGGAGAACAGGCCTGAAGGGGAACTTGGCTCCCCCTAGTCACAGCACTGCCTTCCTCATCCAGGCACATGCATGTATTTCACTTTCCTTGTCCCCACCCACCCCCCCCCGCATTCTCCTGTCCCATTCCACCAGAAGGTCCTTTGTCACTACTTCCCTTGCCCCTACCTGCCTTCATTCATTATCACCCAGTCTGCCCACTCATGTCTCACCCCATCTGAGGACTCTCTTTCATCTGGACACGTATCCCTTCCCTCATCCCCATCACCCATTCTCACTTTTACCTAGTCTGGCCCCTACAATTCCTCATACCTTCTGGAGTTCCTCCATTGTGTGGACGTATTTCAGTTCACTTTCCAACGTTCCACAAAGCAGAATCCGCCTCACATTCAAGATTTCCACTTCTGGAGATGACAGTCTGTGTGCAAGCTGTAAATATGTAAGAATATTTCAAGTGAATTACATGATATTTCAGTACTTGAAATTTTAAAGAAGTCTTCACATCTCATGTACTAAAGTTTAACAACTAATACTATTATATTAAATAATCCCATTTCTGCTTGAAACGTGAAAAAAAAACAAGTTTAACCACTTTGGGATGGTATTAGTTTTGACCCAAATTTTTTACTTCTTTGGCAGTTATTTGAGTATTTGTCCGATATATCTTACCACAACCTAGCATGCTGAGGCACGCTCAAGAGCAATATTTGCTCAGGCAATAGGCAGAACATGTACATCTGGAACTATGGTATGCGCACTCTGCATCAAATGCACAATATCCCACTCCATGCAAGCACGCAAACATCCACATGTATAGCTCTGTACAGCGCATCACAATGTATGTATACATGTACCTGTTCTTTGGTGGGTGATTCTGGCTCTGGGCTTGAGCTACCAGCGGGCGTGACCACGATACCTGCTGGGCGTTGCAAGGAGATAGTGGGATGGTCATTAATGCCGGGGGATGACGCTGGCCTACCTCCTTTGTTAGGGGAGAGCGAGGCACTGGATGCGTTTGAGTCGCTAGCTGTGAGGGAATCAAGCCAGAAAGATACAGGAAAAATGTCACGTTTACAATACCCATAACCTCACTTCTCGTTTTTTTTCTTGAAACCATGTTAGTAAACACAATCCCCTGACAGGGATAGGAATTTACAGCATTTATAACAACATTACTTGTGCAATGTATGTTTTATGAAAATGTGCATGTATGTAACCATAACTACATGTACATAGGGTCTTCTTCATCATCTTGGCAATCACTTGCGTGTCCTATCAAAACAAATTGTGCAGCTCCTTAAAGCTGACATGATAGATGATATCGTTAATATCATAACTTGACATCTATCCAATAATGAGCTTTTTGGTGGTGTGCACCTGGTCTCAGCTTGAAGATAAAGACACCATACATGTACATGGGGGGGGGTTAAGTCAGGGAAATATATCTTGGAATTTTAAAAAGGGTATAAAGCCACATCTTTACGGGAGTTAATGGCAAACAAACCCTGACGAGATACATCCTGGTGCATGTACCTGATACTTGACAACTTTACCCTGCATGCATGTTTGTTGGCTGTACATTAAAATCTTTGGTGGAAACAGAACATAACATGTGCGTTCCCATATACAGTATACAAATATAAAAGTCATTCATATTTTTATATGACAAAAAAACCAGATTTTTATCCTTTGTATGACAGAAAATCTAAACAAAAAAAAGGTACTGTCGATCAATTTGTGACAAGGTTAGTTAATTTTTAAATACATGTGTGGAAAAGTACAGCACCTAGGGAACTATACTTTGTATATTTATTTGCACCACATAGAAAGCACTGCAGGAAAACACTTTACAATCTAATACAATTAGACAAGGTCAAACTACTTGCCACTGTACAGTTGTATGTGTATTTGGACAACTCTGTTCATATTTTCAAGCGGGTTAAACACATCCCTTGACCTTTAATTACACGGGTGACCACACACTAGTCATCGTCATTTCCTCAAGCACTACATGTAGGCCGACAGTGTACATGTTTGGAAATACCCGAATTAACTATCCACATGACAAAGGAAACTTCAACTCACTTGGACCTAACAAATAAAGCCATCAGCCTAATTTACCAGTTTATACATGCACATGTACTCCACGTAATTTACAACCCTATAAATACACCACATACATGTATGTCAACACAACGGAGGAAATGAGCGCATGCAGGACCGCTGTGCTTGATAATCCAAGAATTCAACCTAGAAAAAATTCTTTTTATTGAGTGAAAGATGCACTCAAAGTCCAAACACAGTAATCTAATGGAAGCTGATTTACAAACATGCATTGCAGGGACAGGGATGATCTGTAAATTGTTAGGAATTGACTTCAATCAAATGCTACACTCTTTGTAGTTGTACCTGTGGTGTTATTTGTAGCTGTTTAATACATGTACATGTGTAGCTGATATCTGACTTTTTAGGTTGGGCCATTTTACATGTATGCTTACTCTGCAAACAAAACACTAAATTTCTTCTGTTTTTGTAAGGGGGGTAAATGCTCCCTTTGTAATTATTTAGATTATTTATTAGAGTGTAATGGATTAGTATTATTTTCTCAGAGACATAATTTGTTGGTCGATATTTTACCTTCAAGGTCATCCCGTTAGTTCCACAAGCCGGGTTCCGTGTTTATTTACATTAACTACTGGAGTCAGCACAAATAAGCACATTTCATCACTATTATTAGTACTTATTTTTGGAAAGAAAATCTTTATTTTGTGCGATTGTAAAATTTCCATACTTTTACAAACAAATATCTAACCAGGATGGGTTTATTGTCATTTATCATAACATCTTACAGGAATTAGGTACAGGAAAATTAGGCTCTTTTTTAACCATTACATCATACTTATTGTTGCTAAGTTACTACGTGTGCAGGCTCCTGCAGTCGCCTGCCCTGAGATCCACAGGTAACTTTGTCATAATTATAGATCGATTTTGGTGCTAATAATTCATGTTTCGTTTGGGAAAGTAATGACTGGGGTCCTATGTCAATATAACCGCAGAAGATCATGGATCATTCTAATGTAAATTTCAGTCATGTTTCGGTGGAAAAAATGGTGATATTTTGGGCTTGAAAAGTTTAACTAAAAATGAACTTTGGCGATGGTTGTACAAGTGTGTAGGTACTGTGTAGGCCCATGTAGCATTAATGCCGTGCACATGTACATGTAGACATGAGGCCCCGGGCGTACGTCGCTTTTTCGACTTGGGTTATAATTTTTGTGGGTCTTTATAATGCCGCTGTGGGAAGCATAATCACACATCATTGTAATGTAAATGTATTTCACAACTCCAAACTGCATTGCTCCTATTTTCTCAAACTGTATCTTAGATTATTTTTTTGTATAACGTACATGTTTTCTACAACATTTGAGTCGCCTGCCCTGACATCCACAGGTGTAGGCTGAACGGTGTGGCAGACGAAATAAATTGTTATACACGAGGCAAGCTGACAATCCTGCTTCAGTCTACCTACATCCTTCGAGTCCCAAGGATCTGGGTGCCGATTCAGTCCTTCCCCGTCCCTTCGTAACCCAAGGAGGCCCCTACCTCCAAGCGCCCCACCCTGCCACATTTCTATCTAAAATTGGTTACATATATCCTTGAACACTTTGATGACAAAAATATACATGTCTTTTTCTAAATGGCATTGCATTGAAAAAGTAATGACACTGACTGCAGGTACAATGTACGGCATATCAAACAAGCATACGTGCATTATGTGCAATATCTCCCTTAAAGGGAACAATTACGTATCCCTGAAAAGCAATGTCCTAGAATCACAGCAGCCCTATGTGTGTGTGTGTGAGCGCCTGTTCACCCAGACCGGGCCTTGGGAGGTAGTGGGGCATCCTGCAGAGCCATGCCAGAGGCTTCCTGGCCCCAAAATGAGAGTGAACAACAGAAAAGCTGTACAGTATCTCCTATTGGGCAGACTGTGCATGAAGTAAAAGTTCAAGGTCTGTCCTCTACATGGGTTTGTACCCAACAACTTGCACCAATTAAAAAGAAAGAAAGAAAAAAAAAACCTGGCTTTTGGTGCAGATACATGTATGACTGTCACAAGTTTCGGTTTTGTTGACGTCCTTGAAGCCTTGAAGGTACTGTATTTAGTAGGCAGTACATGAAAAATCTAGTGGACCTGAGTGGCATTATTGGTGGGTGTCTGCTTTACTTTTGATAAGCCCATTCAAACAAGGATTGGATTGAATACAGACTTTTGTTCAGAGTTAGTAACTGGGACAAGAAATGAACAATTAGGATAATCACACAAGTGAGAATGTATCATCCTGCAAATTTTTAAAGTGGAATAACTACATGTGTGAGCGTTGATTGAACTTGTAATTTCAACAGCACCGGTGATACAATATACAACATGAATTAAAATGGGGTGAATGTCTTGTATGGAAATTAAAAAACAAGTTGTCGTCTGTTTTTGATTTGAAAATGAAAACAAAGAAACCAAAAACAAGTCATTTTCTATTTTTGGATGTAACAATGAAGAGCTTGTCTTTCCTTTCAAAACCAAATACGATAATCGTATTCTTTTTTATTTTCAATGTGAAAATGAACACAAATGTGATCTGTTACTCCATTATTTAAGAATGAAAAACAGTTCCATTACTCATTGTGTATACATGTACATGTATATGTGAGAAATATCTTTGTAGGCCATTGAATCAAACTTGGCTGAATTAGAGCAATATGAGGAATTTGTTGCTTCTGAAGTAAAAGGAGGAACAGTTCGCAAGGAAATTTCTGGCATGCTTGAAGACAATTTTTATCTTGAGAAGTGCTCTGAGACATCCATAACACCTCCTCAGAATTGTACGTGTGTAGTTGGACGACAATTGGAATAACCTTTAAAGCAAGATTACTTTCGCCTTTGTTTTCAACAGGAGAAACAAACAACAATTTCTTCATCCTTCCCTCTTTTTCATTTTCAAATCAAAAATGGGAAAATGACTAATTCTTTTTTGATTTTTTTTTTAAATTGAAAAATGAAAAACGACATGTTTTTAAGTTGTTTGATATTCGTTTTCAAATCAAAAACCAAACGAATGAAACGTACATGTACAGGGACCATACATGTACATGTATTATTTGTCACTCTTTTCTTTTTGGTTAGTTATTCTTATCAATCCAACCACTTACAACTTAAGTGAATTACACACAGTGGGCACTTCCTTTTTTTCCTTTGGAGAAAAAAACTGTTGATATCCATTCAAATGTATACAGAGAGAGTCTGACCAAAATTATCTTCATTCTATCTCCTACTGGGATTGCAAGGGCTGAAGCATACCACACTGCACGGTACTGACTGCAGTAGTACACATGTACAGTACATGTACAACTACATGTAGCCGACATGTACATGTACATTGTTTGTCCGAATGTTGTACATGTACTTCTCATGTTTCTAGTCATGTTATCATGGTCATGCAAATGATATGGAACTCATCAACCACAACTAGACACACCCATCCCTCTGTGTGTACGTACATGTACATGTATGTACACAAGTACATATGTACACACAGAGGGATGGGTGTTCACATACGTAACCACTTTTTGATCAGGTACTGCAGGAGGTAATTTGATCATGAATACTTTCACACTAGTAGAAAACCACCATCAGGAGGTGGGGGAAAGTGTACATGTAGAATTTTCAAATAGCTGTGTACACAGCACAGTCCAAGTTTGAGTTTGCGAACGGTCAAATACCAAAAAAAAGAAAGAGTTTTTAAAAAAATGCCACAGAAATGGTGTGACCACCTCCAAAGATTAAACAACTGTTTCAAAACAAAAGTTTGTTCATAGAGTTTCTAGTGTACATTCTTCAAGCAACTTTTTTCTTCTTTTTGTCTTGGTCACACGTATTCACAGTGCATCTAAGAAATACCCAAATACCAACCAGTACATCAGGACATTTTGTACATGTAGATAACCTTTAAAGACCAAGGGTGATAGTGTTTACTGTAAACATGCGGAAAAAGAAAAAAGAATGCAGAGTGCTTTAAATGAGAATCAAGAACCTGCAAGTAATAATGGGATTTGTGTTGAGTAACATTGTGTTCTCCCAACCCTGCATGCTGTGAACACATCAGCAATTAATTAAAAAAGGCTCTAACCCTGCACAAATTAAAAAACACCCCTAGTATCATAAAGTGGGTCCTTGCTCTATGGTATTATTACCTAAGCCAATATGCTGTTAAAGCACACCAACCTCTGCTTAATTACTCAAATGTTATCCACTTGTACAGCAAACCTTAGGACTGCTTGTCCAAATAAAGGCTTGGAGAAGGTTGGTCATGGCAAATATGCACAGCCCAAGATGGAAAAAGAAGGGAAAAAAAAGGAATGTCAAGATTATCTGATACACGTGGGTGTTATTTCTAACACATCTATTTCACAGTTTTGTGGATCTTAAGCACTTTTGTGTGTTGAGTATTTAGCACTAAAACACCATCGAATTGCAAAGGAAGACTTCAATGTTTAGATATCTTCTGAAAATTGATGGAGCACACAAACATGTCAGAATACATACATGTATGTGCGATGTAATCTGTGGCATATACATGTAAATTCTAGGCCCCACATGACTATGTTTCCAATGAGAAAAGGTCAAACCTCATGAAGGAGTGGACTGACAAGAGAAGATACATTATCTTGAATACTGGAAGTGAAATACATGTACATGTATGCATGCACACCCGCATTGTACAATTTGTGTGTATCAATGCTTTCTACAATGAAAGTTCTTTCTTCTCTAGAACCAGGAAGTTTATTGGTTCCGTATTCATTTTATACAGGTACCAGGCACCTGTAAGCACAGTGTACAATGTATATGTACATTTTGTACATGTACACGTATGTTTATCCGAGGGCAACACAACTCCTCATACTATGGGCTAAAGATGTATTTATACATACAAAAATTGACAAAAGCTTGCTGTATGCTAGTTTCCAAAGTTCTACTAAAAGCAGATGAAAACACGTACATGTATGTACATGTACAGTACTCAATTTCACATACACTGTATTTGCAATAAATGGGATGTAGACATGTTTTAATGTTTTTCTTACTCCTTAGTAGTAAGCATCAGACTGAACATTAAAAGGGGGTGACTGATGGGTGGTTGAAGTTTACAGTTGATCTCAGAATTAGACGGAAGTTGTGCTGCGCACGCCCACAAGTTCACCCATACATGTACTGTAGATGGCCATACAGCATGTACATGTAGTGTATGGGTGTACTAACACCAACATGTACATGTATGTATTGTGCATGTCATCTGAATACTGTTTGGTGGTTTTCATTGTATTGTGTGTAACAGGCACAGAGTCTGAGGTACAGTACCATTGTGTTTGTAAATGACTCACTTTGGAAGAAGTCTATGGGATGATCAAACAGTAATTCTAGGTCATGTGCATTACAGTCAGCCTTGTGTCATCATGATCAGTTGCAAAGATCATTATTGTAAATGTAGCAAGGGTTTCACCTGCATGTACCAGCATGATTGCAATTACCTGTCCCTTCCCAGAAATTAAAAATTATCTGCCCTTTCCAAATATGAGCAAGGCCATATTTCTACCAAGTACAGTACCAGCACTTCAGAAGGAAATGTGTAGATCTATAGTAAAGATTGCGGTAACACCATGTATTTATCTCTTCTTTGAGTATGTGTGGTTCTGAGAAGAACTGGGGAATAACTCGACGTTGGTGTAGAGGGGGATCCAGATGTAGGGATTAGCTCGGTGAGGCGTTAAGGCGGGAACAGTGATGGCAGGAACAATGGATGCTGCACTGGATCCTGGGGCTGCATGCCCTGTGTGTGTGTTTACCGGAGCGTGTCAGTTGGAGTTGGCAGTGGGAGAGTGAATAGCTGGGTGTTAAGGGGTATAGAAGAGCCATAGGCTAACTGAGGGGGAAACCTAACTAGGGAGTCCTAGGGTATAGGAGACCCATTGGACTGGGATGTGAGGATGGGGCGCCAGATATCGCTGATGTTGAAGCCGATGTCTTAGGGAACTGTGTCGTGCTTGATGATTTCCATGGCTTCTCTAATGCGGCGGGGATTCCATCGTTCGATGCTGGTGATAAGTTCAGCTTGGCTCCAGTTGATTTGATGGTCCTCAGTGTGGGAGTGCTTAATTATTGATGACTTTTCCAGCTCTCCCTTCCTACCATGGGCTTTGTGCTCGTTGATTCGGGTAGGGAGGTCCCTGCCCGTCTCGCCGATGTACACTTTGCCGCATTGGCAAGGAATTCTGTACACCCCCGGTCTGCGCTGGGGGTCCTGTCGGTCCTTGTGCGAAGTGAGCAGGTGATGCAACTGTAGTGGGGCTGTGTGAAAAACTTTAATACCATGCTTGTGGAGAATCCGCTGGATGTGGTGGGAGGTATTGCCTAAGTAGGGGAGGGTAATGGAACTAGGGGCCCTAACTAGTTGGCTTTGGGTATAGGAGACCCTTCGGCCGGGGGTGGATCTGGGTTCTTGGGTCTTGACTTGTATCCGTTACGTTGCAGCGCTGCAGTGATGTGGTGGGGCGAAGGATTTTGGCAAAGTGCTTGGCTGTGTCGTATGTGGGGCCTCCTCTGGGGGGCCTCCTTGGTGGGGAACACCAAACACCACGTCAAGAACTCGGACCAGTTTGCCGCCCTCATCCAAGACCTCACCCTCCAGCCAGACGACACCATGGTCAGCTTTGATGTCGTCTCACTATTTACCAATGTCCCCACCTCCGACGCCACCACCATCGCAAAGGACAGGCTTGCAGCAGACCCTGCCCTCAAGGACCACACAGACCTCACTCCAGAACAGCTACACCACCTGCTTCTCACCTGTGTCAAGTCATCGAGCTTCCGCTGGCGGGACAAATTCTTCGAACAGTCAGCTGGAACCTCCATGGGATCTCCTATATCCCCGGTTCTGGCTGACATGTTCATGGAGGAATTTGAGCAGCTTGCCATCAATACATCAGACCACAGGCCCAAAGTTTGGCTCCGATATGTGGACGATACTTTCGTCATCTGGCAACACGGGCAGGACAACCTCCAACTTTTTCTGGAACACCTCAACGGGCTTCACAGCAGCATCCAATTCACCATGGAACAAGAACATAATGGCAACATTTCGTTTCTTGATGTTGAAGTGACCAGAAAGGAGAACGGCAGCCTAGCACGCACAGTCTACCGCAAGCCCACCCACACGGACAGGTATCTCCACAATACGTCCTTCCACCACCCCAAGATAAAGTCATCCGTCAACCGGGCCCTGGTCCGCAGGGCATACAACATCTGCGACAAAGAATTCCTCGGTAAAGAACTCCACCACATCACTGCAGCGTAACGGATACAAGCCAAGCCAAGTCAAGACCCAAGAACCCAGATCCACCCCCGGCCGAAGGGTCTCCTATACCCAAAGCCAACTAGATAGGGCCCCTAGTTCCATTACCCCCCCCCCTTACTTAGGCAATACCTCCCACCACATCCAGCGGATTCTCCACAAGCATGGTATTAAAGTTTTTCACACAGCCCCACTACAATTGCATCACCTGCTTACTTCGCACAAGGACCGACAGGACCCCAGCGCAGACCGGGGGTGTACAGAATTCCTTGCCAATGCGGCAAAGTGTACATCGGCGAGACGGGCAGGGACCTCCCTACCCGAATCAACGAACACAAAGCCCATGGTAGGAAGGGAGAGCTGGAAAAGTCATCAATAATTAAGCACTCCCACACTGAAGACCATCAAATCAACTGGAGCCAAGCTGAACTTATCACCAGCATCGAACGATGGTATCCCCGCCGCATTAGAGAAGCCATGGAAATCATCAAGCACGACACAGTTCCCCAAGACATCGGCTTCAACATCAGCGATATCTGGCGCCCCATCCTCACATCCCAGTCCAATGGGTCTCCTATACCCTAGGACTCCCTAGTTAGGTTTCCCCCTCAGTTAGCCTATGGCTCTTCTATACCCCTTGACACCCAGCTATTCACTCTCCCACTGCCAACTCCAACTGACACGCTCCGGTAAACACACACACAGGGCATGCAGCCCCAGGATCCAGTGCAGCATCCATTGTTCCCGCCATCACTGTTCCCGCCTTAACGCCTAACCGAGCTAATCCCTACATCTGGATCCCCCTCTACACCATATAAGCTCCACTCCCAGTTAGAATCCTGCAGTCTCCTGAAGACGGACAGAGTACACTGTTCGGAACGTCGAGTTATTCCCCGGTTCTTCTCAGAACCACACATACTCAAAGAAGAGATAAATACATGGTGTTACTGCAATCTTTACTATAGATCTAGTTTCTTTCACCATGAAAACCTGTAAGTCTGAAATGTGTAGACTTAATCACAGAGAAATTTGGGGGTATTCAATTTAAACAAGCAAAAACTTCTTGTCCAAAATTTGTTTTAGGCTGTCCTCAGGACAGGTGCTAAAATGAGAAACCGGTCATATGTGTATAGCATTTGGTATCAAAGTTTTCTGAAAGGCTAGTTTCCAATAAACATTGAAAATATTTGCTAAATCCCCCCTCCCCCCAAAACAATCGGCACCTCAAAAACAAGTAATTAATGATAATAATGATATGAACAGTTCTTATAAAGTGCATAATACTATCAAGTGCACCGAAAGTCATTCTTAATGAAATTCTTCATAAACTGTCACAGCTCCCTCAGGGTGAGTACACATGCAAAGCTAGTTGGTGCCATTTCAGGTACTAATAACCATCTCTGCCCTAACACCTACCCATTTAAAATGTGTACTCCTGGGTGGAGAGAGGAGAGGCAAGTAGGGGTACCGGTAAGTGACTTGTTCAAGGTTAGAACGTATACCCAGGAGAGGATTCTAACCAGTGACCCTTTGTTTGGGACTTGCAAACCCCGATCCCCAGGCTGTGGTTTCACACACTTACATGTACATGTGTACGGGTATATCTTTACTTATCTGTGATGAATACCCAGTCCACGCATTACATGTACATGTACATCTACAGACGGGGGAAAAGCAATGACTCTTCTACATCAAGAATTCACATGCCATTCCATCAGTAAAATCAACGACTGGGTGGCTCCTCAGAGCTTTCCAACATAGGCCGTGTCCAAAACGGGCTTCCAGAGCTACGGCTAGGTCTACTGTCTGCGCGTCTCCACGCATTTCCAATGGAGTGAAGACCTAGAGCTAGCTCTAGACAAGAGATTCGGATGCAGCCTTACATACTGTTACGATCCCAGTTGATCCGAATCCTTTTGTGTCTCCCTGAAAAGGTACGTGTGGAATTTATGCACGTTCCAAAAACCTATAAAAGACTCCGTAGTCATTGATTTCGCTCTCAGTCAGTGCCTATATGCTTTTAGCATGTGCGTTTCGAAATAGCCGGCGTTGGGTCAGCACCTCCTTGTCGTCTACGCCTCGATTACTGATGCACCGTGGCCAAGGCTGACACCGCTGAGGGACCGTGGACCCTGGAGTGTCGTGGCTCCATGTGGAAGCCGAATCTCGGGGATCGACACTGACCTGCATGTCTGAACTGGGCTGTTCTGGCGTGGAGTGCGGAGGTGCTTGGCCCGACGACCGCCCCTTTTAGCCATGGCACTGACTGGGCGGGGCCTAATTTTCTTCTGTTCTTGTGTTGGCTCCTTAAGGTAATCATACTCGGCCGAATATAATTTGCCTCTTCGCATATTAATATATTTTTGCCGGCTTGCTAATTTTCAGTATAATTAATTCTGCTTGGCTGTGCTCATGTAAATAATTTCCTTTTATGCTTTTGACTGTTCAAATTCACGATGCCTTTGCATGAGAAGTTTAAGTTGCAGCAAACCACTAGATTTACTTTGTTTTAATTTACTGCTTTGCTGATTTAAGTTAATAATTAAATGTTATTCCAAATTAGTTCCTTTATTGTCCTTTGCTCGTATGTTTTAGTGTCCTGATTCCCGTCTTTTGATTTTTCTTCTGCCGTGCATTCTCCGCACGTAACAATACTAGAATATTATGAAATTTGAAAAATACCAGTAAATGTATACCCCCTCTCCTTTGTTTGCAACAAAAGTAATTATCTGTTGTTTTTTACTCTGCCTTGTGTTCCAACTTACCTGTGTTTCGTGTGTCATCACTTTTGTCACTGGAAGTTGGCATGTCATTTCGTCGGGGAGGGACAGGGGCAGGTCGGGCTGGGGTTCGTTTCAGTGGTCTTGGGGGTAGATGCTGGTGCCCGTCCACCACTGTTGGTTTGTTGAAGTCGATCAGCGTGCTCACCCTCATGCTGGTGGTGAGCGGACGGTCCGGGTCAGGACTACGGGCAAAGACGTCCTCCCCTTCCGAGTCCTCGTTGGACACGTTGCCATTGTGCATCTTCCGCAGGAAGTCCAGGTTCTCGTAGATGCCCTCAATGTCCTCATCGGAGCTGTCATCATGGAGGGCGGCCAGGGTGGGTCTGTTGTCATACAGCGGCTTGTGCATCGCCTCTTCCCTCCTGTCCTCGTCACCCCCGGGGCATCTTGCCTCATCCCCCTCGTCCGTTTCATCAGTCTCCATCTCCATTGAGCCCCGTGGAGTGTCTAGGCTCCCCTTGTCCATCACCACATCGGTGTCGTCATCTGTGTCCAGACCCATCTCTGACTCCTCCGAGCCTGTGGACCGGGCATCCAGGCCCTCGCTGGCCCGGTGGTAGCGGTTGATCTCCTTCTTCAGCCACTCCTGGCAGAACTTCTCCAGCTTGAGTTCATGTCGGAGCTTGTGGATGCGTGACGTGTTCTCCCTCAGGTCTTCCTCCAGATTGGCCAGGATCTCAGTGTCCACTTCGCTGAAGCCGGCAGCAGTGGATTCATCAGGGCTCTTCGTGGCACTCTGAGGGGTTTCTATTTTGAGGAAGTGCATCTCGGGAACCTCCAGTTCACCAAAGTTCTCCTTCCAATCAAATGTGAACTGTTCCTGGATGGTCACATTGACCGTCTCTGGACACAAAAATCCACAAACATGCCAATTTGTAAGTAATTAGAAAGAAAATATACACACTTAAGTAAAGTTCTACTAAAAGAACAGTAAGAAGTAAAAAATGAAAGGAATTTTCATTGAGAATCTAACTTATCTAAATATGTGGCACATACCTTAGCTTGTAAACTACTTGTACTTGAGCGAAACTTTGTGGGAATTGACAATGGCTTTGTACATGAATAAAGGGTGAAAATGTATTAACCGTTTACAGTATGGATATACATGTACATCCATACAACTTTTGGGGTTGTGACACTTGCAGATTGAAAGACTTTTAAAGTGTCCAGGTTTTGGACATTTCCACCTTTTTTTTAGAAGTGCATGCCCTCTTCTGTTATGAGTTTTTTCTTTTCTAATGCAACGCCTTTGGTGGAAGTAACTTGAATGTTGAGGAACATTTGGAAGAAGAAGTTATGCCAAGTCCCCAAAACATGATAAATATTTGGGAAAGTCTTACTTTTATCATGTTCAGGCTTGGTTTGTGGCACCTCTCTTTCCTTTGTACAGTATGGAGAATCACTCGCCCCATTTCAATACGGGCGATTCACAATAGTGCGCCCCCAAGAGTTTGCAACACATTGGCCAATAACAACGCCCGGAATTTGTCGACCCTTTCCAAATGTGCATCGGGTTGACAAATTTCACGCATTAATTGTGATTGGCCAACACGTTGCAAAGTCTTGGGGGTGCACTGTTGTGAATCGCCCGTATTGACAAGAAAAGTTTAACTTTCTACATCCTTCACAAATTAAGAATAGTGTGAGCATAACAAAACTGTTGAGGATCCAAAGGTGACTTTGGACTGACACAAGCACTGTAAGTATGGTAAGAAGGCTTAGATGTTATATGTAAAGAGATAAGCTGAACTAACCACTTAATATTAGATGAATGGATTCTAAAGCTACGCGTACAATGTAGTTAAAATTGCTCTGTTTGGAACTCCTTACTGGAGTAAACCTTGCCTTCTGAGCAAACTTCCTGACTTCTGGGCCAAATCAGCAGTCTGCTATGAGACAACATGTTCTTTTAAACCTTCTTCAGGGTATTAAAAGTATTAACCTGCTATAATGTCTATAAATGGGAATTTCTTGTAGTCTAAAACTTGTGGCTGAAATAATTAAAAGAAATACATTGCTACAGGACATCTGGCGATCATGAAAATCCTCACTTATACTAACAGACCTCTTTTTAAATAACACTGTACATAAACTATGTCTTTTAACTGTCCGAACTGGTAAGAATGACCGTGCAGGAAGGAATCGCAAAGTCCTAGTCCTATACAAAATTAATTAAATCACCATAAATGTATCAACACTATCAATCCTTCATTCGAGGCCAAATTTTGCAAACTATTTTGTAAGATCCCGGGGGAACAAAACGGATAAAGTTATCAAACATAAAGACAGTTTAACGTCAACAAGTTCAACAGTTTTGCGTGAAAAAAAACTTGAGTAGGATATTTACCGTGCGGCGTTATCCGGCGAGAGTGACCAACAGGCATTTTGACGTCGCGGTCTGCCGATACAGTTATAATAACGTTAGACTAAGAGAGAAGTTTTATCAGTCAACGGAGTACCACTCGTACAAACTGTATTCCACACGCAAACTTCTGGTCAAATCATATTTTTAGCACTTAATTGTGTGTTCTTAGTCTGATTTGATCGACAGCTATCACAGCACGCTGCTCTGTCTTTTTTCGGAGACAAAATCCACTGTATTTTCAGCAAAGTTCTGGTTTCGGTCGACCGCACTGATTCTCTTCCGTACGGCCGGCGTCCCGTATCAACGACGTGAAAACTCTCAATGTTCGTGTTGTCGTCTGCACACTATTGTTATTCACATTGGGCTGGAATATAAGCTGGTTCCATTACACCACGAGGGATGCTCGCTTCAGATTACTCAAAGAAGAAATAAAAAGACGAAATAATTCGTAAGAAAACTGTATCATTAACTTAAATCATAGAGTTACTTTCTATTTCATATATTCCACACAACTATCAGAAACTTATTAATTTTGGAGGTTGTGGGTGTACATCTCCCCTGTAAGAAATGGAATGATCGTTACGTCATAATACTGGACGGGAGATAGGGAGAAACCAGATTGCACCTGTTGCGGAGCAATCCACCCAACTGAACAGGCCGCGCCAGGAGAGGGGGCAATTGCCTCGGGCGCGTGGAGCTGCGGCTGGAGGTAACACACTTGTCAATGGGGAAGTAGCCGCAGCCGTTAAACAGTGGCTACTATGGGCACATCGCGAACTCATGCATCATACGTCGATACGCCGGCATTCTTGGAAAACGCTGACCCTGTTTTATAGTCAGGGTGGGCCAGTTTCGAGTCAACTCGTGGATGAATTATGCAGGGTAACGTGCTGACTTGCTTTGGACCTTTTTCTAAGCATTCGGTCAAAAATTTTTGAGCAACTCACAGTTCATCATCTTAATGGTCTCAGAGAACACAACGCAAAAGACAATGGATTTAGAGGCGGACGTGGGGAATGGTGACAAAGAGGCGAAAAAAATAAGAAATTTACACACAAACCCCGAATCGACGTCTTAACTGTAAAGCTTTCCAGTGAGGCGCGCGAGAACACAGACCAACTGGCGGTTTTGGGCCTACCCTCAGTGCCCGGCAAAACCAAACTAAAAACGTGTGAGGCTCATTGATAGAGTCCATGTGATGCCTCCTTGGGACAATTTCCAACTTCTGGTTACGCGTGGTTCGTCTGGAATATTGCCGAGGATGAGATGATAACAACTGGTAAAGATATCGACAGTGCAGCCATTTCTCTTATTAAATTCAGTTGATTTTATTGTTTTCGTTCGACGCTTTCTGCATTTGCACCTTAACTTTTATATACAATCTCAGAGTTTTGGTCGTTCTCAATTATGTACACTGTTTTAAAATTTACATTTTGGCTGGACATACATTGTTACTTTACATATTGATAAGACATTGATTAGGAAACAAAAATTCGGAGTTATCCGAATGGCAATTAAATGGACAATATATACATGATAATAAAGTTGTAGTTAGCTGCAAACTCCTTCAAAGAAACAATCAAAGCAAATTTTACACTGCAGCTTAACGACTGGAGAGATTACCACACTACAATGCCCCCAAAATCCCTTTTCTTTTCCACATTGGAAAAACAAACTCCCCTTAGAAAAAAATGGGGAAAATGAAAATCAACTTTTGACAATAATTTATCCTTCAACAAACATATATAAACATTATGTACATGAAAACAAAACCTACACATGTACGTTTTGTACCAGTCTGTGTGACAGTAACAGCTTCCACACATAATTAAAAATAAATACAGTAAATAAATACAATAAATGACAAATAAATGTAACTTGCATCCACATTCTAGTTACACACGATAACAAAATGACATACACCTGCCATTTGACACAAGACCTACGCTCTCTGAAAATCAACACTGCTGGTAACTGCAACAACGCAGCAGTCAACATGAAGGCCGCCTTTCTGAAAGTACACCATTCTGCCCTTTCTGTAACCCGCACTGGTTTACCATGTTTCACTCCAGTACACTTTCAAAGGCAATTCTTCTTAACTTTAGCATACCGATACGAAGTATCCTGAAAACATGTTTCTGAAAAGGCGTCGTAAAATACTGTATTTTATCAGCTAATACACATTCCTTGTAAAACTACAAGTGCAGCTGATGGCATATTATGTAAGATGGTAACAGACCACATTGCAGACACAAATAAATAGCACGAGTACCAGCCACAAATACTCTGCAGAACCGACATCAGCTGACTCACTCACCCACGCTGTTCACCTTATATTTACAAGTCTGCTTTGGCAAGTTAAGAAAAAGAAAAAAAAAAACGGGGGGGGCGGGAAAATTATCCAAGTCTCCCAGTCCCAGAATTCACACACATGGAATACAAAATAGACCGCCATGTATCAGCATACAGTGTCCTTGCACAACATCAGCAAGTCTGGCCGTTTCCCCCCCGCTCTCTCCTCGCATCCAAGAGGGGAGGGTGAGAATAATTAAAAAAAAATACAAAATAAACTTGAAGGAATATTAGGGCAAATCCTCACCTTCAAACGTATGACAGTAAGTATTCAGCTTTGTTTCCAGGCACCAAAAAAAGTCTGAAATTCAACCAAAATAGCTCCTTTCAAGGCGGATCACAGTTACCAGTTGCCTTTTGAAAGTGCCTCAAGACAATTATATGGGTGGCACATTAAAGAAACTATCTGTCTTCAGGAAAAAGAAGAGAGATCTGTTAAATATCACCAATGTACATAATTCTGACAGGCTCACTACATAGACTGTAAATCAACACTTGCCGTGTGTTTAACTATTCATGTGCTTGTCAAATAGTTTAGTGGGCAGAGTGCATGACAAGAAATCAAGAGGTCTTTGGTTCAAGTCCAGACACAGTCAATTTTGTTGTCACTTAAATACAGCAGTTTGCAATGGCAAACTCACACCCACGAGTGCTTGGCTTGAGGAAGCTCATTTTGAATTGCATCCTACTCTAACTGCAAAAATTCTCAAGTGTTATCAAGCACCTCTGTGCCACACTGGAGTCCACAAATATTGAGCATCAAAGGCCAATGACTAGGCAGCTCGGCAGATTTCCTTTCAGATGCAAAGACAGCTGACAAAGACACATGAAGACAGCTTAATGTTCCCACTATCCAACATAACAACCAGCTCATTTCTGTAGTCTAGGAAAAAATGCTATTTAATCGAAGCAACAATGGTGTTCTATGCTTCACAACTAATAAGGTTGTGTCAAGTGTGGGATTCTAAATCACTTAACATATCACTTGATAAGAAGCGACATGAGAACTGTGAAATAATGAGCAAGTCGGATATCATGGCTGATGACACTGACACCTTCATGGCAACAAACAGCATCGGTGTCAGCTGCCTTGCTGAACACATGCTCTGATCACAGGTTGGTTAACACTCGATGTGAGAGCGAGTACGGACACAAAACGATGACAGCAGATCAGTATTCGTGCTGTCAATTGGCAAAGTTGAACTTGTTTCAATTCAAATGAATTTTGCTGCAAACGTTTTGTGCCGTCAACCTCTCTTCACTTTCATACTCGCTTGACGTATGAACCGGCCTTACAGAGGGCCAGGAGTGACGGAAGGGATTTCATCTCGGTGCACAACTTCCACATTTCTGCGTGCATGCTCTTTTGGCGTACAGATGAACTCTGGATGAAATGAGCTTGGCAAAAAAAACGAGGTTGGCGGCAAAAACTATGTCAAGACCAACACTACACAAGATAATTGATTTGCAGCTGAAATGCTTGGATTAGCAAATAAATATTGGCAAACACCTGGCGTTTCTTCCTGGTTCAGTCCACAGCAGCTCCAAAACATCAGCCCCACGTCTCGGGCAATTGAGCGTCCAACAGGTGAACTCTACACCTGCTAAGTAGAGATCCTGTGATGATCTGGATTTCTCAGCAGCAAGTGTTTGTGTCTTGGCTGCCAGTATTCCTCTACCAAACACATTTTGTTTTGTTCCGTTGGCTCACGAAGCGGCTAGTGAGGCTAAGGCAGGGCTAGACTGTCTTTCCAGATGGTGGATTCTTTGATCGAGGAGTAGTTTGTCTGTGGAAAGAAACGTTTTTTAAAGCACTGAAGATTATTTCTATCACTTGAAAAGAAAATTGTTGTCATTTGTTAGCCAATTCTTAATAACCAAAAGGAAACTGTCATTACATCAATCAATGTTAGGAAATGCCCTCCCACAAGAAAGTCATCCTTGCCCCTGAAACAACCTGAAACTCACTTATTTCTACAACCCTTAAGGATACAATTAGGATCCAAGATTAAAAATACATATAAGAAACATGAACAAAGCAGTCATATCCAAGTTTAGCTGAATGAGACTGTTTTTTAACTTAATGTCTGGATTACTTTAACAGATTCAAAAACAAGGAAGAACCTGCGCACTCACATTTCAGAAGCAGATCCCTATCGCTGTCGGACGTTGCCTGGAGGCATAGTCCGTGCAGTAGCCATTGGGCTGTGTGGTAACGGCTAGCACACTGCACACAGTAAGGAAAAAAGTCAACAGAAAATAACATAAAAAAGTTAAATCATTCCCTGGCACTGCGAAGCCCAGTGTGTTAGCTGTTGACTGAAGAAGTTACACAAAATAACTATTATTTCAAAACAATTACATTAACTTTTGATCTAGATGTGGGCTTATGTTTTAATTTTTCAAATGTTGGGTCCAACTTAAGCGGTGGGCTTAATATCCTTACATCCTTGATAGGCCACAATCCACCCTCCTGATGGCTTCTGAGGGATGTTGAAGGGTTAGGCTTAGCCCTAAATGACCAGAATCCTGCCCTCACAGTAAAATATTGGCTGCCCCTTGCAACTTGGCCTCTCTGTTGGCCCGTGTGCACTTAACACATGCCAATGGGAAAAGTTAATCTTTTAGGCTGACCTGTCTTGGAAAATTATCATTCCACAAGAACAATATTTTCATAAAAATGAGTGTCAAATTGATTGCAGGACATTTCTGGGAAAACTCCTGAAGGCTCCTGAAATAATAGAAAGAATACCAGCGATATAGGAAGTAACGTCAAGGTGGCCCACCCTGCCCCTGGGATCTTTCATCCCCAGACTCTCCCTAGGGCAATTCCCCCCTCGGCTCATGTAGGAACTAATACAAGGCCTCCATCATCATCAATCATGCACCTCTTGCGGGTTGCCAAACAGCTCCTCTAGCCCGGTACTCTGGCACAGCTCCACTGCATAGTTGTACATGAGCTTGTCAGCGGTGATCTTGTCTCTCTCCACGACACGGGACCGGCTCATGCTCCTGTCGTACAGAGAGTGGCACCGGCTGAGGCAGTGGTGGTACCGGTCATTTAGGACTGTGACAACTGCGACAAAAATGGTCAATGTTGATTGGGTTTGCTGAAACTGATAATTTTAGGTTCAGTCTTAAAACCAGGATGCAATGGATCAAGTTTCATATCCTAGGTTCCATCATGTGGATATCCCGTGGTCTGATAGTTTCTGGCTAAATATACGGTCTTTGAATGATTAAAGGGTTAATGACAGCAAGCAATAACACGGGATCAATGGATAATTAGAGAGTGCACATATTGTGTAGTGCACTAGTGCTCAAAGCAGTAGGCACTGCATCACTGTCACTGCTCATCACCAGGCACATGTAAGCATTTCTAAACACCAACTCAGCTCCCTGGGGAGCATACAGTTCAATGCTGCCATCTTGCAGTAAGAATGGCTGATCAAGCACAAGAACCATCTCTGCCATCACAGGCACCCGTTTGTATTCCTGGGTGGAGAGAGGCAAGTGGGAGTGAAGTGGCTTGCCCAACGCCACAAAATACACACCCATCACTGGGTTCAATTCCAAAACATCTGTGCCCAGGAGATGTCAAGTTTCTCTACGCAAGGAATGATGAGCTGGTGTCCTAGTGATTTAACCACTTCGTGCCCGGGCATTTTTCAATGTTGATGATGCTGGGCCGGCATGACTATCATTTTTTCCGTTTTTAAAATCCTTCAACAATTCATCATTCCATTTAACAGTCGTTTATACAGCTCTATGTGTGTGGTCCAGGACTTCTCCAAGTACAGGATGCAAGGGTGAAGAGGACGAAGACATTTCTGCCAGTGACTTTCCCCCATAAATTAACCAACTCAACCCATCCACTTACCGTTGCGGACCGCGTTTGAAGGTTTCAATCTCTCGGCAAGGATTTCCGATTTGGCCATTTCCAAGGCAGCTGACATTAGCTCCAAACCTCGTGCATACAACACCAGCTGCTCGGCTCTCCTGTGAATGTAACAATATAATTGAACACACAATACATTTAGAGTGACGTGATGTGAGTGATTAAGGCAGAGTTTTGTCTCGGTACATTAACAATACTGTTCTTAAATTTTCAAAAGAAAAAAAAAAAGATTCCCTTCAGGTCAGTTCAAAGATTTTACTAAAATCCTACTACAAAATCTGCCAAAAATTCAGCCTGAAACTGGGACTCGAGTTTTGAGAGGTGAAAAATGAGGAGTGATTTTGGTTTTCCGTTCTTCTGGGAGATTGACCTCGTCCTTTTCTCACCTGTAGCCTTCGCTGACAAAACACACCTGGTCCCCCGTGCCTATGTCGGTATCCACACCATACATGGACTCAGCCAGTGGGTCACTACGTTGCTGGGCCACCTCTGTAATGGCATCTACAATGTGTAGGATGGTGTTCAGGCGTTCTACTGTTTCATTGTGTTCAGGCTGATCAAGATGGAAGAAAGAAAAAAAAAAAATCAAGAAAATCAATTTTGAGGGAATTTAAAATGACTTCATTTTCAAATACCTTTCTGTGAAATGGGCTCAAACTTCCTCGGGAAGTTCTTTCCCAGGATGCACTCTCAGGATTTTATATACAAGAATTATAGCTGGACATGTGTGAAAGTTCTGTCATGGAACCAATAGTCACATCAGCAGAGGGAGATCTATGCAATGCAAGTCTTATTCAAATTATTTCAAGTTAGTCAGACGTCAATAGCAAGCAAGATCTTAACCCTAAACCCCCAAGGGTTGCTGGCCCTAACCTTCCCCATTCACACGAAGTTGAACACCCATAAAGGACTTTGTGCACAGAGGCTGTTGGACTTTGTTTTTCTGAGGTATGCCAAACCCAAACCCAATGCAAAAGCCAGCTGTTATGGGCCTACCAGACCTATCCCCACAGAATGAAACACTTTACTACTGTTTAATTCTGTGTGGTTGGGGAAGATTGGGGTTAAGCAACAGTCATGGTAAGAAGACAAACTTCAGAGAATCTTAGGCACAGCTCAAATTCCCTATTCCATTCTTTTTGATCAATCCTATTCAATTAATTTTTTTCTGCTCTTAACAGCAAGAACCCTGTCCTTGGAGATGTCTACAAATGAAAATGTTCAACAAAATCTGAGCAAATTACCAACTTTGCTGCAAAAAGATTTTGGAATCAATCTTACACTGGCTTTTGCCCTTCAATGGCATAGCTGTTTGCTTCATATCAAGGTTACGTTAAAATTTTTGGTAACTAATCCAGGTTTAATATTCATGAAAAATAAGCCTGCATTGGTAAGCTTTAACATCTTCTTTTAGATGGCTTATGTCTCTAAACTAATCAAAACAGAAACTGACCCCTTAAAGGCACCTGTACAGAAAAGCCAATTTTGGAGAAAAAAATGTCAAACTTAATTGGAAATGATCACATTAGTTAGTGCCTATAAATTGTTCAAAGGGATAGGCAAGATCAACTTTAATCACCTCTAACAGGGTTTCTTCGGGCAGTTCAGGAGCAACAAACGTGATGGGGCCCATCATGTTGGGAGGGGATGCTGCGTAGGTGATGGAGCTCTGGCTACTGGGGGAGCCCTCTGACAGCAGGGCCGAGTTGCGTCGCGATGTGCTACCGATGTAGAACTTGGCATTGGTGGGCGGGCTGTTGGCCAGAACAGCTGGAATGGAAGCATGACAAGGAGGGATGTAGAAATAATAAGGTTCCAAATTTATGAATCAACGCATCGATGCAATCTCAAATGTCATCACTTGCAAATCTTTTTTCACTTAGAAAATGCGGAGATGCTCCACTTCAGAAGCCAAAGTTTGTAAATTAGGCCAGCCTGCAAAACCAGATATTTGCAACCAAATGCCGAGCAACCAAGCTTGACTTTATTGTCTGAAGCTTCAATGGAATATACCTGCCAGTCCCTCGATGCTCCCGGCGGGCGACTTGCCCAGGCTCTCAAAGGCAGCCTTGAGGGAGTACTGGTCCAGCCGGCCAGAGCTGGCACTACGGGGAAAGAAGCCCGCCTCCTTGGGGGAACAGTCTTCCCCATCGTAGCCGCTGATAGCACCGGAGAAGGTCTTGTTGCGCTGGGACCTGGCGAAGGGGGCACTGAGGGGCTGATGGGAAGGAGGGAATGAGTCGAGAGTTAGGCTGTATTCAAAATCAAAGAGAAGCTTAGCAAATTAATCTGCTACACAAAAATCAGCTGGGACCCGGCCAAGAGAAGTACAGCACAGTTACCCACTCTTTAAAGCAAGTATTTTCCTTGCTTAGCAGCCCTTTGAAAATTTGGCCCGAGTACTCTGTGGGTATGGCCTTACCACTGGGGCACTGTAGAGAAAAGCCGTAGCCATGGAAAAATAAGATACCTTGGGACGGCGAAATTTTAAACAAAACCATGCAAATCCTGCTTCTATTTGGAGGAGTTAATGGGCAGTACTAAGACTAGCGCAATGCTCATCTATTACAGAGTTGTCACAAAGGAGCATGACAAAAGTAGCATTTTCAACCACTTGATGCCAGAGGACGTGTAAACACACATAATTTTCCTTTCTTTATTTGTTCCACGGAGGACGTCTACACTGCTTTTTTTATTTCAGCAGATGACGTATTAACACGTCATGCTTGGTTGGGTCAAAGCGCAATTGCAAGGTTGAAGAATTAATTAGCGGGTAAAAAAACATGCCCCCAGCAACAGCAGAAAATCTGACATTAACTGGCCATAGTACAATGTTGAAGATGGTAATTACAGAGCCTTCATGGGAATTGGAGCCAGTGAAAACAAATGTTTCAAATTAATTCAACTTCTGCTATGCAAGCCCCAGGAAATGAAAAGAACAAACTCTTTTTTTCGTGTTACTGCCATTACTTAGGCTTGGACCTGCTCTGAAACAATGACGTCACTTCAAATGTTCTTACCGCTTCTAAAATGGTATCTTCTGTCCTCATGGGAGAGGTTGCCTTGTCTCCTCTCTTGGTGGGCGATCCCATTATTGTTGGGAGGGCGGATGGGTTGGTGAAAGCCAGAGGGGATATTCTCGCTGGCGAGGACACTGACGAATGGAAGGAAGAGACCTATTATTTGTGGGTGTCCGAGAATCCCGATCTCCCCTTTTAACACACTGGCAGAGTGTAGGATGCAAAAGGTGAAGTGGGTATCAGTTGGGGACCATTTCTGCCTTGGTTGGTTGATCGAGAGAATGGACACGGCTGTAATGCCCGAGTTAGAGGCAAGGGAATTATCACCATCCACTCTCCTGAGCCATTCTTGGGTGTTGGTTCACACACATATTTATTCCATTCATAAATATCTTTTCAGTCACAAAGTCCAAACAATTTTTAAAATAACAAATTTCCGACGAGATTGATCTCGGGGGAACCTGTTTCCCAGGCATTTTCAGGATTTTCCATGACTGTAGGAACTCAGGTTTTACTGCAGAGCCCTCTACGGTCAGAGGCAAACAACAACTCCATCTGGGCTTACATTTCCTCCTTGCGGGCGAGCCAGACCCCGGGTGCTTTATCGCGGGTGGGGACCACTTCTGAGCTGTGGCTCCCCCTTCTGCCGGAGGTGGGGAGTTGGAGCTAGCAGGGAGCCTGAACAGTGGTGGAGAAGGGGAGGCCTGTGGGCGACCAGAGACTCTATGGATGACTCCAGTACCTGGATGAAGTATGGTTTGGAAAGTCGTTATACGGATTTGGAGTTTGAACTGGGATTGAGAATTCTGCTGCGGCAGATGAGCAATAACACAAAAGATAACAAACTCTGAGCAACTCTAGACTTGGAAACAGTAATACAAAATTTGGCATCAAAGGCAATGACAAGTTAATTTAACAATCCAAGAATCTGAAAAAAACCTTTTCCAAACCTGATAATCCTGATGAAGGGAGACTACTTGGGGAGGTCAATCCCACTGCTGCCACTGGACTTGGCAGTTTGCCAAACTGGAGTTGATGAACACCCTGAGTAAAAAAAAACAGTAATTTCTACTCAAAAACGACTATCCAGAGGTTACTTCTGATGTCCCTCCATTTCAAATCTCACAAGATATTTTTTTCCAAGCTTAATACAATGTTTTAACACTTGGTAAGCATTAGTAATCATGATCATTTAAAGATGAAGATACAAATCAGCTCTGTTCTTCAGTGAACAATAAAACAAGTACTCGGTATCTGTACCAAGAAATACTGCAGGTTTCTCTGGCCACAAGTTTTGGGCCATTTTCCAATACTTAACTTCGTCTCCGTCTCAGGCTTCCTGTAGGAAACCAATCCCCAATTATGGGCTTGAAGCGTTCAACTGAAATTGAAGAACTGTAATGTTTGGCTCTTTTGCATCTTATTTGATGTTTTGTGGCACTATCAGACTTACTATTGCGCTTACAACCTCAAAGTCAGGAAGAAAAAAACAGTTGACGCCTAAGATGGAGCCCAAGTCGAGTATTGGAAAACGGCCTTGTAGTTGAGACCAGATAAGACCACCGCAAGACCTCACAGGACCATCACAAGACATCACAAGGCGACTACAGAACCTCAGCTGAACACCAAGCTATTCACATGAACTGCAACAGAAGTATTCCCATGTCACTTTTTCGCCCTTTTTAACTTGTGACAGGTTTGATGACTTGTCTTGTGTCAGTCTCAACTACAACCCCAATGATGGCTACCTGAGGGGAAGTCTTGGACGGGCTTGTTGCACTCTGGGGGCCTGAGGAAGGGGGCGTCATCTTGATGCCTGGCGGCTGGTGACGACTGGGACTCAGGCTGGACTGGCCTGGTGATCCCGCAGTAAGGGGAAGACTTGTGGGCCTGCAGAGGCAGCATGGAATCAAACAAAGAAGGAGGGCATTAAAAAAAAAGACACTTCACTTTATTCTTAAGGAGAGGTGTAGAAAACTTCTCTCAGAAATTTAGGAGCACAGCTTGGACGTGAGATTGCTAGACACAGAGGTGAGATTCCTTGGTAACTTATTGGCAACGGTCATTCTCATTTCTTAAACAAACATGCTATTGCTAATATGTTAATTAAACCTCCTAATTAGCAAACTTGGAAGTTGCCAAAATTTATCGGTGACAGTGCTGTGAGCTGTGACAGGATAGACTGCTCAATGGTTGCTGACTGTTTGAATACAATAGCTACATGTACAAAGACAAGTGACTCATGCATAGGATTACTTTCATTCAGTGTTAATGCATGGAAGACGTATCTACAATCTAATATCTGGCTCTACGGGAGAAGACACTACCAAAATGTTGATTCTTACAAACACCCAAACTTGCCCTGCCACAATTCCCTCTCACTGCAGGACAACAAATATGTCCTTTTGTAATGCATTTTTTTTTCCACTGAAAAGATTGCTCCAACTGGACCTGTCGGCACTCCTACCCACCTCTCGCTTGGAGACTGGCTTCCGTCTGTGGGCGAGCGAGCCCCCGGTGCCTTGGTGGCATACAGGCCCATGGGAGTAGGAGGAGGGGGAGAGGGGAGGGAGCTACGCCGGGAGGCCTGGGGAGGGTCACTGTGAAAAACCAAGCAGACCGAGTGAGAAAGTGGGGTTACTATCTGGGGCAAGATTTTGTAGAGTTTGCATGCCAAATACAGAAATCTGAGCACAGACAGAAAAGAGTCAACACTGTGCAACACTGCAGCATACCACAGGTGGAAAACACACTCAGACCACTTCCACTTCCCATAGGGTCGTGTAAGTTCAAGCTGTAATCAACAGCCTCGTAACTACCAGGTGAAGGCAAGTGTCAGAGCCACTTTTCAACGTAATGAGAGCTCCTCTTACACTCAACACTTGTGCATAACACAGAATGTTTTGAACACAACTGGTATATTCAATTTTGATGGGAGGGAATGCTCACCATCAAAATGCTGGCATTTGTGTGTGTTTTTTTTTTTTTACACAGGGTACATAAACAGCCAAGGGAGGGAGCCTGGAGATGAGTGCCCACAGGTAAGAGTCCTGCCACCTGAAAGCGTGCTTTACAGAGGCTTTGCGTGGTAGCCATCTTGAAGAGCAGCTCTTTTGGTCCAAAGGGAAACCCTGTTTGTGCATACCCTGTGAACAAAAGCACTGGCCCGCAAGATGGCAGAAATGCAAACCCTCTATAATCGAAATGTGGTCACCTACAGATGAAGCACAGGGACTTCAACTCTCATTGCAGCAAGATTGGGACTACCTTGCTATAAAATGAACCAAGTGCATTGAAGGGCACGAAAAACAAGGAAAAAGAAAAGTATTCAGCAGACTCTGAACTCCTGAATTTGCATTTCCCAACCGTAATCTTGTTTGTGAGAGTTCTTCACATTAAAGGCTGCCTGTAATGACTATGCCACGTTACACCTTCACATGTGTGTCCGCAGTCTGTGATCTGTTGAAGCCTTTGATTTGAGCAAAATTCAATGTTGAAACAACAATGGACAATTTGCAGAATGGTAGATTTGAAGGCATTTCCTTGAAGTTTTTCACAAGTCTACACACAAGTCTGGCCAAAGCTTCCCGGCATTAACAACAGAAACTAGATTCACCAACACATGACGGTCAACTTGGCATGCAGGATTTGAGTACAACACTTGTCTACTTTGCATGATCAGAATCTTAAGTTGAGTAGACTTCTGTCTCCTCTCTCACCTGACTGATCTCTGACGATCCATCCGTCTATTCTTTGGTGACTGCTCAAAGCCTGTACCTGCAGAAGAGCATAATTTCATAAAATGTCAGAGAAGTTCAGGGATTGCTAACCAATGTCAGTCCAGGGATCTTGATCAGACTGACTCGACCAAAGTTCAGACACAACCCAAAGTGCGTATCACGTAATGACAAAGATGTACACGTATGGTACTTACACTGAAAGTGTGGTGAGACAAGCACAAAATCCTGCAGGAACAAAGTAGAACAAGTTACCAGCTAGAATCAGGATTTCTTGTTTGGAATGATTTGGGAGTCGCAGAATCACAAGCGATGCAGCTAATTCTAAAAAACTGGTAATTCTTGCGAGCTGGGTTTTCAGGGCTGTCATACTGCCTAGGAGGGGGATTTGAGCATCCCCCTACCATCTTGGCCATGAAACAACAGATTTGGTTGAAATTTGGTATGCATGTAAACTATACATGCAAGGCATACCTGAAATGTATTAGACAGCAGACCAAGACGTTGTGTATTGTTTTCATCGTCATTATTATCTCACACTGTGAGTGGACAATTTTCCCTGTGCATGATCAGTGAAATAGATCACTTGATACCCAACTTCAGGTTAAAAACTTGACACATGGAGAGAACGGCTGGCCGGAATTTTGTATCACTGGTATCAAAATGCACACAGTGTCATTTGTGAGAAATTATTGAAAGCTGAGCATGTGACCACTTCACAATCTAACGAGGACCTGTTGCCTTCAGAAAAAAATTGGCACATTCTATCTCACATCTCCCTTACCCCTTCTACGATCTCGTTATCCAGGGAGCTGATGCTCTGTGGCGTCCCGGCCCCGTACTTATCCGGCGAGCTGGACACGGTGCCACCTCCGCGGCTGGTGTCACTATGGGACGATGACGACCGGTGCTTCCTCGGCGCCTGGTCCTCGGGGGAGGAGATGGGCAGATTGCCTGACAGGGGTGAGACGGAGAGGGTGCGTCGCTCGGGGGAGTCGGCCACAAAGCTGTGCCTGCGACTGGGAACTGGCATAGGGGCGGCTAATGGGGCGAAAAACAAAACTAAAAATTACTCAAGCTCTAGAACACAAGATTACGAGTGCGAAATACTTCTAAGTCAATTTTAAATAATATCTGGCGCCCCCACTTCCTAAATGGCACCTAACACTAATCTATGTCAACAGATCCTGTCTTTCTCTTTGACTGCAATCTCTTTATCGAAGGGGGTTAAGCCATTACAACATAACAGTTACTCGCTATTATTCATGGGGTAGCTACTGCACATAGAGGCCAGAACACACTTTTAAGATTTAAGCTGTCTGGGATGAGGCTCATTATGTGTTACGCAATACAGCAGCAGTGTGCATAACTGGGATATGTAAATTAGAACACATGGGAGTATCAAACAGTGGCTTGTCCCTGAGGAGCAACAGGATTGGAGCGCACTTACATGAGGTAGGTTGCACTTTCTTTCCAAGGAAGGGATGACTGAAGAATGCATCTGTAACAATTTCCACACAAAGTGAAGAACGGATTATTTAGTATATCACAGTGCTTTGGAAAGAATGAAGTGTATTCAAAGCTACATGTACGAATGGCCAAATCTTTTCTATTGCCTATCACAGTTACGCTTGCAATCCGTTTTGTTTTTGTGTAATTTACCAAATTCTATCCTGTCTTTCTGGTTTCGCTTTAGAAGCCGGACAAGCAGATCCTTCAATTCCTTAGAGGTGCCTTGAGGAATACTGAAAAACCAAACAAAAATGACACTTCGAACATCAAAATAATCCTTGAAGATATGTATACATTATTCAAGAACTTGCAGTTTATTCAACATGCTGCCAACAATAGTATGACATGCTAAATATGCATGAACATGGCGTACGCCAACATGCCAGTTTAGAATATTTTCACAGGGCGTTTCTACATAAATGCATCTGCAGACAACATCTTGAAATAAAGTGATGTTTTTTCGATCCACTGTTAGGGCTTCCAAATGCTCCAAAATCTTCACAAATCATTATAGTTCTTTGCAGACAAGACCAGAAATATGGGCTGGAGGGTTTTAAACTAACCACCTCCCCCCCAAAATGTCGGGACTTGACATACTCAGGCAGCACATGCTTGGCTCGCTGGTAGAATTTCTTCAGCTCTGGGGGATTGGAAGCTTTGAACGGGGCAGACCCTGTCAGACACTGGAACAGGATGGTTCCCAGACTCCACAAATCAGCCTTGCCATCATACTGCAGGGACATGATAACCTCTGGAGCCTAAACAAGCAGAGAACAACCCATGTAAAGTTTATGGAAGATCACAGTAAAGGTTTACATACAAAGAAAGTTAGTGCATAAAATGACTTACTGGATAATACGGAAGACTACACAATAAACAATGCGGTGAACCACTTTGGTATTTCATAACTTTAGGCCAAGTCTTTCCGCGACAAAACATGCATGTGAGTTGGCGTATGGCGTACTGATAGGACAGATACTCGTGCATGCATGCTGCTATTCCTAAATAGCCTCGCACGCATTTCAGTTTGGGGCGTATGCTGAAGGAGTATCGAACTGGCTCACTGCAAATTAACGGCCAAGATATGGCCAGGACACTTGACGTCACACTGACATCAGCGTTACTGCTTTCCCTGTGCAGAATACCGTTTGCGACGTTTCCTCAAGTGAAAAGGCCTTTCGTGCAGTGAGAAATTAGCCAAACCAGCTTCCAGTAACAGCACAGTTTCGGTATCTTCGTACCAACAAATGAACGGAACCACATCCACTAAATCGAGGCTTCATTTGTTTTCTTTGACTTTTTCTGGTTTTCATCTCCATTTTTGGAAGGGGCGGTCATGGTATGGAGGAATGAAATCCTTTCACACATTATCAACTAATAACCCTCTTCCAGTGGCTCTATATCCCGCCTCCCAATTCTGGGTAAGTGAAGTGTTAAATTACACTAGCTCATCTGTCAATCCAAACGACATATGAATTCCTGTTTTCTGCCTTTGTTTTCCAACGCGAAGGTCAGTACATCGCTGCAAAACAGGAGGTGGTACATACAGGGGATTTCCTTCAACAGGAGAGTAAAAAACGAATTCAAAATCAATGTTGGTTACCATGTAGAGTGGCGAACCGCACAGTGTTGCGGCCATCATATCTTCCTCTAGGATCCTGGCAAATCCAAAATCAGCTGCAAAAAGAAGAAGGAGCCATGAGGGAGTTCACCCTGTGTGTGTGAACTTATTTAGAGAGGCGAATCCTTTACCTAGGACTGCACTGGCACTGCACTGCAAAGATATCCCCAAGCTTCTGTTCATCCCCAGATGAAAAATTAACATTTTTAACCCTAACCCCCTAGGCTCCTGCACTAGAAAGCATACTGAACCTCACAAAATCCAACAGGTTCATGTACGTGTCTATGTACATGTACTTGTACATGCAGGTTAGTGTACCAAACCTGATAAACTCCAACAGAATGAGCCCGTTGGAGTTTGAGTGATATGGTATGGACGGGTCTATGCAGTATAGGATGACTTGCACTGAACAGTACCAAACCTGACAAAATCAAGCATAGTCCAACAATTGGTACAGCAAGCCAGACACTGCACACAATGAACCCTGTGTGTCCCAACTCACACAGAATCCAACACCATCTCCCTGGGCCTTTCATCCCAAGTCTCACAAAATTCAACAAGTTCCTCAGGTACGGTACCAAACCTGCTAAAACCTCACAAAACCTGCTGTTGGAGTATGGCAGGTTTTGGGCAGTTGGGGTTAAAGAGAATTCATGCAAATGGGTAAAATGTTCCTGAATTCCCTGACATCACTCATTCATTTTGAACTGCATACTTTGAAAACTGAGTCCTGAAGAATGTCTATCCTCTCCCCCAAAAAAATAAAACAGGTGTCGAAATGTTATCAACTACCCCAGTCTTTCAGAATTGTGATTACAGTCAACAGACTGCTGTCTACAGACTTTTATGTAATGACTTCTGGGGGACGTCATACATGAATCAATATGATTTTCAAGTATTTCTTGTTGAATACATGACATGCAGCTTTTTCGTTCCATCCTCACTCAATCTGATTGCACCCACACCCACCTATCTTGATTCTGATGTCCGATGGAGGTGGGGTCTTCTTAGACTGGTGACTCAGCAACAGATTCTGAGGCTTGAGGTCTCGGTGTATAATGCCCTTATTGTGTAGAACCTCCATTGCCGCAGCTGCAAAGATCACAGAAACAGCACGATAACAAACAGAATTCACCTTGAAGCAGTGCATCTTTTAATCCTACTAATCCTCTCGTGTCTTTCTCCAAAATCCGCCCCGAGTTTGGAGAGGATTCTGCAGGGTTGAGGAAGGTAGAGCCCAGCCACTATTTCTTAACACAGCAGTTTATGGCCCCTTGAAATTTGATTTACAAAGGAATGTGGCACTGGTTTCCAATGTGGCATTAGTATATGAAGGGTTTATTTCCAAAAAAGAGACATATCCATTTTAAAAAAATGAATTTTTTTCACTATTATGAAAAATTGAAGAGCTTTAGCAGCATGTCACGTGTCTCTAAACTTCTTTTTCATGATTTTAACTTGGTAAAGTTGTGTTTAACTGTCTTAAATCTGTAGAAACTGACTGCAGACAACAGAGAGAGGGTAGGATTCTGAAACATACCAAAATGGTGCTTATCGCATTTTGGAAGTAAACTCTTCATATCCAGTAGTTTTCTTTGTTTTGAGGGGGAGGGGAAATATAGAAAATTTTCCTGACATTATTATCCAAATTTTCATCCCTAAGAGAACCCTTCCATACCAAACATGCCCACGGAAGGTGCTTATAGTGCTGTTTCAAAAGAGTTGGCGCTTTCACTCATGACCAAGAAAACTCCAAAACATCCCCAGGGGATCTCTTTTCACCTCTTGGTGGATTATTCCACTGCAGCATGGAGGATGATTTGAGAAGAGCCAGGAACCAGTAGGTTCCCTGATAAATGAAAACGGAATTAGGAAGTGCCTGATACTGTAAAAACTGATGTAAATTAGAAAACAATCAAATTTGATACCCCGTACCAAAACAAGAGCTGTTCCTGGAATCAGTCTAGATAGTGCCATACAAAATAACACAAAGAACATTGTCACATACCATTTTGCAGGATTTTTAAAATTTTAATTAATGATGAATGACATAAAAAGTATTTTGTTTTAATCATGAAGTTTTTGGTTGCGGTGTGTGTCACAAACGTATTATTTTGGCCAATTTTTAACCAACTATCCAATAGACTAGCAGGTTTTCATAGGCCTAAACACACGAGAGCATGCCACTTTTTTCAAGCCTAGATACTTGAAAAGTAAATTTAAAAGGTAACACAAGTTTTGTTTGGCCTTGAATACTTCACGAAACATGTACCATGTTTATGAAATGTATGAAGTATAGAATGTAAAGAAATGAATTTCCAAGACAGAAACTAGCAAAATAATTAGAAAAATTACATCATTACGTTAACAAATTCCACGTGTCAGAATTAAAATAAAAATAACTCCAAGACATACACATGTCTGTACACGTATGTACCGCTACTGTGCTTTCGAAGTACGTACCTATTTGCCTCAGAAAGAATCGTATCGTGTCTTCACTAAGTGTGCCTTTGGCTGAAAGAACAAATGTAAAAACAACAGTCTTTGAATGACCATGTATCCACTCTGAGCTTTGTTTCAGGGACTAAAATACACGTACCTGTCCTTTTCACTGACTGTACTGTAATCACAGGTATGCTTTTTTCTTTGAGTAAAAAACACCACCACCAACAAACTAATCTTCAGTCTATGCATAAAGCATGTGTTGATGCCTCAAAAATACCACGGTCAACAATTTAAAAAGCAAGTTTGTTTGTATTATCCAGTGGTTAAAAAACAAGGTCGGACGTCCGGACTAAAAACAGTACCAGCATAAATATAAGCTTCAGATGTAAAAGTGCCGCTGTATTACATGTTGAGTAAATGCATTACAGTTAATGAGGTTCCTGAATGAGGAATGCTTCAAACATGAGCTATGCACACATTCGGTATAACACAAGATTGAGTGATAAAATAGTGCCGTCTCACCGTGGAGATAGTCGGCCAAGTCACCACCATTACAGTACTCCATAACAAGGACCATTGATGTTGAGGTTTCCTGTAGAGAGAGGGGGGGAACCCAATACATGTAATGACTCTCTTTATGAGTTTTGAATTCGGCATACTGTACATACCCGTACATGTACATGTACACATTCACATTGCATGGATGTGGATTTATGGTGCACAATTTTGTAAGTAATCCTCTTCAATTTAACTTCAATTCAGTAAAAGATTCATTTAGTTTTGTGAAGAGGACAGTAACACAGTATGTCAAGAGGATGAAGACTTATAATGTACCTGTACCTCCATAATGTGGATGGAGGTACGGTACATGTGCACACCGGTATGTACATGTACATGTACATGTCTGAACACCTGACTGATGCCCCAAACAAAATACCAGTAGAAAAATTGAGTACGAAATTAAACTCTGATAAGGGTTTAAATAAAAATAATAATTACAATATTGAAATGAAAAAGGTAGAGTTTAGTAACAATGGATGTGTAAAACCAAGAAGCAAATTTGCTTTTCATGATTCTGTGAGATATCACTATAACGTGCACTAAATGGGAACTCTGCCAAGAATCCCAGATGAAATTGTAATAATGCCAAGGATCATGCTGTGCGGCTATATGCCCATAAATGGCAACGTGTACACAGCGCTCAACCCTGTTTACAACAGGCTCCCCAAATTAGGGCCAGAACCTGATAACAGTGTACATGTCCACATGTAATGGGATTGTCCACTGTAACATCTGGGCACAAACTAACAAAGGTAAACAGTATGAACATGACATGATACACACACCAAATTGAAAGTTGGTTCATCTTAAAAGTCAGCATTGTTTGTACAAACTGCTATGTGTCTTCCATTAGCCCATGATTTAAATTGAAATAGTGTAAAAACTGTGCCCACCTTGTCGTCGTGACTCAGACTACATGTAATGTACAAATGAATGCATGTATCCCTCAAAAAGTCCTTTTAAAATTACCACAACTTACTCAACAATACCATATGGCTGAAATAAGCGTGTCTGTTTTTTTTTTTTTTGATGTATGAACACTTTTTGCTTTTAATACAATATTCCATCCAACTGTAAGGACCAAATACTCTTTTGGCCTTCAAACCATCACGTTTACTTCAATTTCTCAAAACCATCGAGTATGAACTGCAATCTAAACAAGGGCTAAAACCACCAATATTTACGATCAATATAACAACATCTGTGTCCTTGTATTTTGGAAGCATGCCAAGTCTTGTGGTGTACGAAAAATCTGTTGTGCAACCTGATCCACGTCACTTTGGCATACGTGTGTCAAACCACACTGTATGTAACGGTACATCATGTCCTTCACCCAGTGGGTTGAGGTTCAATACCTGACCTTGTTTTCCCAGTAATCACCTGACTCAGTGGTACTAGTACTGTCACATGATCAAAACAACCAATTGACCTCTGGGATTTGGGGTCATTACTAAAGGCAGTTATGCAAAATCTATTAATTCAGGGGTCAAGTAATATTCTTCAGGTGCTGAGCTCTCTTCAACAGAGTCACACAAAATGTGATGTTGACAGTTCAGCAACTGAGCAAGTCTACATGTAGAATTGCACTGCAGACAGCTTCATCAGTGTAGGCCTGGAGGTTTGCTTGGTAAAGGTGGAATGTAAAATTGGCACTATACATGTAGCTCTGTCATGAATCTGTGCAACATGCCAATGTAGAACACTTTCAGGAGGGGCTCTCTGCGAGTCGGCAGATATCCTTGGCAACTATGCGCATGTACATGTAGGCTACCGGTACATGTGCATTTTTCTTGCCAAACTGTAACCTCATGTGTTAAGTTGTTAGTGTGTACAATGTATTGATAAACAGAAATGCGTACCAAATCTGTCAACTGCAGATTACAAAAGTACATGTACAAGACTGTGTGCACATGTAGGTGTACATATTGTCGGGTTCACCACAAAGTGACGTATAGGGTAGTTTTGGTGCACCACGGAGTAACATAATGTCCACAGACTCTGTACACACGATACGTCAGTTCATGGTGAGGCAACTATTCATAATACGTCACTTTGTGGTGAAAATTATTATCACAGGTACATGTATGCACAATACGTGTTCAATGTACATGTACAGGTACATTAATTATTGTGACGTCCCAGGGGGCAGTGTTTATCATAAATTACATGTACTTGAGTCTCTACGTAATCTTGTTTATAAGTGAGCCAAAGCCATTGTTTCAGCCAAGTCACCTGCTGTGTCAGTTATATGCTAATTATGGGGTTCTTTAACTAGAGGAGTTCTTGCACTGCTGGGACACAAAATTAATTATTGCATGGCTTGTAATGGTACACGTAAATTATGATACTTCAAACAAGAAAGGTTTTTTTTCTGAAGCAAGAAGGCTGGATTCTAAGATTTTTGATCACAACTCTGCTGTTTGGGCCTTTGTTTAGTTATCCCCATTTGCTCTTTTTCTTACAAAATGTTTGTATTTTTGTGTGTGTTTTTGCCACTGTTTCCTTTTGTCTGTCCGCTTTTATCATTGTTGTAGTTTGCTCTTGCTCAGTGTTGGGCCTATGCTTTGTACATGTACAGTCGCCAATTGTGGATGTACATAGTAGTTGTGATAGTCTCAAGAGTGCAACTGATCGTTAAGTGTTCATGAATCCTGAGGCTGACGGATACGCAGTGGCGTCAAGCGTGGCCTACAGCCGCATGGCTTGACGTCATTAGTCCAATCAGGAAGGGGCCAATCCTAGGGAGGGGGGAGATGGTTAGAATCCATAAACCCCAAACATGACATTATGTTCAATTTCAGATTGTCTACCTGGATGGATATACATGTACCTGAACCCACACCAGGTTTAATGACACGCCTTCTGCTTAGTGTTTGTTTAAATGTGTTAGTGTCACATTTTAATCTTTCAGGACGCAAATATACACTTAGGCCAAGGAACTACCATTACGTGGACATGTACTGAAAGTAGCAAGGTTGTAATTGATTCATACATTTTAAGCCTCAGCAACAATTACTTAAGACCACTGGGCTATGCCCACAGACCAAATTTTTTGTTTACAGTTCCAGACATATCAGTACCCACTAACAAGTAGCTGCAGTACCTGTCTTGTGGAAGCTGAACTTTCAGGAAGCACTAGTGTAGCACTACCTACCATGTCCCAATGGCTAACAACAGAGTTAGAATTCTAAAGAAAAGTTTGGATTGGTATTCAACCTGGTCTGGCTCTGGGCCTTTTCTATTATGCCAGTCATCAACCCCCCCCCCTCATTTTCCTTTGCTAAACCATCCCAGGGTCTGGGGTGATGCAATGGCTATTTTAAGGACTGACTTCATGCATTTGATTCTATTCAGGATCCATGCAGAAGGTTAAGTCAGCAGGGCATGTGGCTGGTGCGTGTCAACCCTGTGGTTTTTGGTTGGTGAATTTGCATTTTAAAATTGACTTTGTTAGTGCAGGCCTGCATCAGAACTGTTCTTGATTATTCTCATCCCCAGGCAATGCATCATATCATCGCATTCATGTTTATTCACAACATCAAGGACAAATCCCAAGTAGAATCTTCAATAAAAACCTAGTTGAGTACTTGTTTAATACAGGCACTTTGACATACAGACCTGTACATGTACAAATGTACAGGTAGGTAGGTATACCGTCCACTACACTGTATGTGTCTGAAATACATGTACATATATGCCTAGCACTGTACATTACTGGGGCATAATACATACATGTATATGTAAATAAATTTGTAAAAAAGGTTGGTGTTAACATACATTGTAAACCATATAATTTTAGAAAAAGATTAGAGCAGAAAGTCTTGCCAATGTAACCATACCTGTGGTGTATCCGCAAACCTTCTACATTATCATATTCCACCATGCAAACCTTCAAGAGCTACATACCTGATTAGACATGAGCTAATTCAAGAATGACATTCACTGGGCACACAACCCCAAGGTGTGTCCACATGCACCTGTTTGCATTGAATTTGGGCACAAAATTTTCCTTTATGATTAGAGGAAGCTCCGTCTTTGAAAAAAAAAAACGAAACGACCAGTACGGTGCCTTTTAAAACGCAACTCCGGCTGAACTTGTGCCAAAATGTGCATTGCAAATTTAGGCATAAATATTACTCCACAGCATAGATCTACATGTAAGGCATATCAGCTGAATTTTGTCAAACAATTTCTCTGGCAGACACTTGAAAATCAGCAGAACAATGCTTGCAAATTTACTAGAAAATATTTTGCCTACATGTAGACTGTATAAATTGCTGTGATTTTATAGTGCCTTGAATCACTAGCCTGGGACGCATGACAACGAGCAAACTTGGCTGGATTGAACTGTTGGAGCATGGCACTACAATTAAAGCACGATTAAAGCAAACTGCATACATGTACATGTACTGTATGTGTGGACAGCTATATGCACTTTGTCTTCTAATCTGACCCCTTCAGGGTCCTGATGAAGGGACAAGAGAAGAGAGCAGCTGAATCAACTTGGCCGAAGCATCATGTTTACAGTGCATGACCAGTGGCCGAACTTATCCTGATGTCCAATGAAAATCTTGATGTCAAATTTAAATGACAATGGTAGGTTTCATCAGCCCAATGGCATTATCAAGGGGACACATATTGGCCTGCAGACCCTAAGTGACCATGCATATTTATCATACAGCATAAATCATGTACAAAGTTATTCAATGTAAGTAATGTACATTATGGACAGCATGTATGCAACGATCATCCACACTGTACTCAATGCAGCCCGACCCCAAAATAAAAAAAAATTGACGTTACGAGTAACCATTTCTTTCTATTGATAACATATACCTGTACATGTAACAGTTACAAAAATCTCTACCTGTACGGACTTTTGTCATTTGCCACTTTCAACACATTTTTGTTTTGAGTAGGGATGGTTTAACCCAGTCGGAATGCAAATGAATGTTAATTATGCAAAGTTTAAACTCTGAACATATTCCAATCAAAGATGATCTCATCTACATACTGTACAAGCATGTACAAAAAAAGCCAACTGAATGGAAAGCTTGCAACACACACATAAATGATTATTCCAGATTCCAGAAAGTGAGATGCTACTGCACAGGCAAGCACATACATGTACATGTACATGTACCAATGACATTTACCATCACATTCAAGAAGATGGTGCCGTTCCCCTCAGACAAGTGAATGCATGTCTAGACTATATTCATGAAAATCAGCGTTCATGTGCAATGACGCAGGCAGTTTATCAAATGCTCTTCCTCAATCAACAGTTTCAAAAAAACAATGGAGACTTCAGGAACAAGGTCAGATGGGCTGTTTTTGGCCAACAACTTCCAGAAAAAAGAGACACGAACAATCTCAGAGGATTATAAATTCCATGAAAGGAATTCTGGCCACACAAGAGGCATACTGCCTGTAGTGCCTACTGACATAATACACAGCAGCCACATCACTCATCAACACAAATCTACATGTAACTACACATGTAGACAAAAACTTGTGATTACAAACAGAGCAAGACATACCCTAAGCACAAATACATGCAGATGTACAGTACATGTGATGATCTTTCATCAACTGCAGTTTTATGAAACTGAGGTTTTCCACAAACTTGCACAGGAAATGACTAGTCTGGGGTAATTATGTCCTTGCAGCAAGCACAAATATTATTCCCCTAATGGATTACTACACATGTATCAAACCTACAAATAAAAGAACTGATAACATGCCACAGCTGTGTTATCTCCATCATGTCCATTTTCTTACAGCCTGCCAGACCCAAGGGCAATTAGACAAGCACAGGAGCTACTTTTTTCAGGTGACAATGGTCATGGGGAGGGGGGTACAAATTGACAGGTTGTTTAGCCAGATGTCAAGATACATTCCAGAACACAGCTTACCTTAAAATGGAGCAAGGACACAACATTTTCATGATGAAGATCCTGAAGAGTGGGACAAATAAGGAAAAAGAGAAGTAACATTTAGCTCAGGACAAAGGCCATCCAAGGTTTTACTTGCACTGGGCTCTTCCTATGCAGAAAAAAAGTTGTCAAGTACATGTACTATTTGACATGTACATGTACATGTATATGTACCCATATAGCTCAGGCTAAACCTGGACTTTGTCAGGTGTGAGCCACAAAGGAGAAAGTACAAATTTACCAACTGTTGTTGGGCAAGCCAAACTGCAGCATTACTATGGCTGGGACTGTTCCAACTATAATTGGCATGATGCCATAGTTGGGGCCTGACAAATTCCCCAGAAATGGTGACTACACTGTCAGTGACAAACCCTGTAACAACTTTGCTCTTTATTGTTTGCGGGACAAAGTATTATAAAACAAAAGCAAGGTTGAACAGCTACACAAAGCCCAAAGATCTCAAGCGCATTGCACTCCTAAAAACAAAGTCTTAAACTGAAATGCAGAACTTTTTATAATGAACTACAATGGAATAACAGGCTTGGACTTTTGCCAGGTAGGATTTTTTTTCTTAGCTGTGACACGGCTCCGACAGGTAAACCAGGCCCATAATTACAGTCGAGTTGGTGGCACAGCGTACAACCACGAACAATCATGAATCTGAAACTAAAACCCATCACAAAATGGGGGAAGGAAAAGAAATAACCATTGGTCTGACAATCTTTCCAACACATCTTCCAATGCATATTTTAGCTGTGATGGAACTTTTGCTTTCTGTGAATAACCCTGCCAATAAGCAGGTTCCTTGACCTCTATCATGTCTACTCAAAGTTCTGGGTCTGCTTCTGACTAGACACAGGCACGTCTACAAATCAATGTGCTCCTGGGACTGACCTGGGAATCAGGCAATGGACTTGGAAAGGAGCCGAACTTTTAAAATGCAGACCTATGATTCTAGACTTTTGCTGTTGATGTATCCTACAGTTTTCTGTGGTAAATTTAAAAAACAAACAATTTATATCAAAGCCCTTTTCCAATGCCCACATGCCCCAAAATTGTTATTTCTATGGAGAAAATAAACCAAAATCAAAAGTTTCAGGAATTTTGTCCAGGAAAAAAAGCCACGTGATGACTATTCACTACGTAATCATATGATTATCATACCTACTCACAAATACTTCCACAGCAAGAAAAATCAAGTAAACATTCTAAAGCAGACACACAGGCCTACATGAACATGTACCAGTATACGATTTAAAATCTTACCTTCAAGATCTCAATTTCCTTTTCTGGTAAGCTCTGAGACTTGGAGAGATTCTTTTTGTTGATACACTTGATCGCCACAATCTCATCTGGTTTCTGCAAAATCAATTTTTTTCCATCCGTGTCAACATCCTATTTACTGACACTGGGAAAACATTTTTGAACAGAAATCTGGACATGATGCAGTTTCCAATTTCTTCTTTTGATTACCACAATGGGCAGTCACTGTGATTTTATTAGCAAAAAAATTTGAATACAGGCCTACTGGCTACAACAAAACTGAACAGCATTTAATGATAATTCATGGAAATCAGCAAATTCAATTTTTTTTCACATACCCTACGCCTAGGTCACAATATATTACAGGCATGACATGTATTGTTTAAAATCATCACTGATCATGACATGATTAAATCAAGCCTCAGCAGTCAATCAGCATGATCAAGCATGTCAAGGCATGTAACTTTAATCACAAAAATATGTAACATGAAAAAACACAATATTTTGTTAGGTTAGGCCTAATCATGTTATTGTTGATTTCTTTCCTCCATGGGTGAAATTGAATAACATTAACAACATAAAAATGTCAATTAAAAATGTACATTTATTTACCTGTTTTCTCCTCCCTTTGAAAACAACCGCAAATGCCCCGTGGCCGATCAGATCTTTTCTGTTGTACTCAAAATCGCCAACACACTCCATCCTGTCTTCCCGGGGGGAAGAAAGCTAGGCAGTAAAGCGAGAAACGCTGGTCATAACCCGGACAAAGCAGTTTCGCGGCTCTGTCGGCGAACACAAACACCCGCCATATACAAAGCACACACTTTTGTGCAGTTCAGAGCCTGAGCCCTTTGACATTTCTCGCAAGGAAAATTACATCATCTTTTCCCTGCACTCCGTCGCCTTCTCCTGATCGAAGAAATCTACAACACAGTTTCAGCACCATGTTCTTGTTCCCCCCATAGATGAAGTTCAGCTCAAAATTACCATGCGTTAACAAGTGTGGTATAATAATGCGGCAAATTTACATTCCAGTTCCTTTGATGACTCAAATGTGCAATAAATATGTTACACCGCGGTTTGTTATGCTCTGACAGTCTACAACATGTATCCGAAAACCGCCTGATATCACGACATCTATTCGTGCACGCATTTAATAAAGCTGTCCAGCTGATCGTACCGAACCATTCATTTACAAAATAGGGGTGGAGTAAAATAAGTCAAAATATACCTAACTAAAATCGAATACTTTGTCAATCAAGTGGTATTTATCAATTTCTGTATTAACAAAAATAAACTGTTCTTTAGAGCAAAGGATTTACTTCGATTTAATTTCCGGGTTTAACGAGAAATTACAAGTATGTTTCAGTATTTTCCCCTAGGAATAAATGGAATATTTCCCTACGTATTTTGTTTTGGTCCGACCTAATAACGCCCTACATCGGCAAAAGACGACAAGGGGCATAAAAGCGCGTCCCCAAAATTGTTCAAATGTTTACATTGTTTTAATTAGAGCCTATATGACACGTTTATAAAATTACATGCCCTTTGCCTATCTTTGAATTGCTGCTTCCTTCTCAAACTGAGCTGGGAGTGCGAAGGATGTGTCTTTGTTTTGGGCGGATCACACTTTTTTTTCTATATATCAATGCCTTCTTGCTTCATTTTCAGGGAACCCCGTTAAATGCCTAAATAGCCAGGGGAACACACTCCTATATTTACTTGGTAACATTTATTAGAAATTTTAAAAGTATTTTTAAAAAAATCAAACATTTCTTGATCTACTTCATAATGACACTAAACCAAAGGCCACTAATTATTTGAATCCCTTTGTTTTTATCAACTACATACCACCTATAATTTTCAAAAATAAAATTATTTTACCCGTTGCAATTAAAATCCTGCCTCTCTCACCTCACTCCGTTGCTGAGTTTCCCACGTGGTAGTGGACTTACGTCGTCGTTGTGGAGAATTTTTCTTAAAATTCTCCTTTTCGTTGAGGTAAACATCGCATTTGTGTCATTCCATGTGTGCATGGTATACTTTTCTCTCTGTGTTGGTTCGAGGAATATTGTCACTCATTTAATACTGGGATAAAATGGATGTTGTAGTGATGAACACACGTGGCGTTTTTCGTTGAGTCTTTCCATATGCCCATACGTACGAGTACATGTACATGTAGTCATGTCTGTAGGACGGGTCGATTTGGCAAAACTGACATTGTGGCAGCGACAACTTGGACATGTTGGACAAATGAGAAAAGGGGATTTTGCACCTTATTTTTCTTTCTAAAGTTGACTGCCGCACGGATTGGTAATTCTTTTGTCTTAAGTTTTGCTATTTTTGTCATGTTCGTTTGGCCTACTTTGGAAACTGGCTTTTCCAAACGTACAGTATTTCTTCATGTCGTCGTATACGACCTTGTGTCCCATTGGCAGGCCTGTTGGCAAGCGTTGCATTTAGTTGTGCAAATCAAAATGTAACATTGCACGTCTGTTGTGGGCTCTTGGCTTCAACAATACTTCACAGGCTCATCTACAATAAGTCGCAAATTGTGAAAAAATAGGAAAAAGTGTGTCAGTGAAACATAACTCATCTGTTGCCATGTATGTAGACCCTAATAGTTTGTACAGTAGGCATGGTAGGGGGCCTTGTAAGTCACTAACTTTTAGATTTTAAACTTGCGGTAACATGGTTAGAACATTTGGAGTGTCAGTGTTTGCATTGTAAGTGCGTACAAACCAGTGTCTGTTTTGCATTGTGCTGACTGATCTATTGCATAGCCAAATCTTCCTCCATTTGTGTCCATTATGTCTTGAAAACAAATGCTTTTGTGCAGGCTTTGCATACTGGCTGACTGCAATACATGTACATGTAGTTGCAGATCACAGTTTGGAATTGCGCCATGTATACGATCTCTTGCTGGGCATGTGTGGTTCCGTGATAATGAGGAAGCCATGATAGAGTCTTTGAGAAGACTGACAACCATCCTTAGTCTTTTAGTATTCATTATCCATTTAATTAAACAGCAAGAAAGATGAAATTTACTGCTGGGGCCTGGGAGAAGCTTATGAAATCACTTTCACGACTTCCTCAACGTGTCGTATTTGCTGACTGTTAAATTAATATATATATTTAAAAAGATACGGAAAAGAAACCATGCTTTCCTTGCTTATAACCAGTTTACAACAGATGACAGTAGCAACTTTGGAAATAAAATTAAAAAAGGCATACATGTAGTTGTCTCACTTATGGTAGGAGAAATGTCAAACATGAGCCAGCGCAAACCTTTTTTCACCGATTTCAGAAATGCTCATTGTGTATTAATGACACATAAGTGACCCCGAAACATCATTGGGAGAAGAGCGCAAACAAACTCGGCTGCTTGGTAGTACAGTGGTTAATGTAACCCATGGCGCAGCAAAAACCTCGTCCTCTTCACTGATTTTGTTCCTTGTGTCAAGTTCATTTTGTCTATATTCATTGCATTTTAGAGATGAAGTAAAACATGCCCCGGTCTAATATAATTTTTTTTCATATGAACTAAATGAACCTGGTGTCACTGGAGACCTCCCAACCCTCCTGATTTTGGCAGAAAAATTTCTGCTTTTCCACTTCGTTTCCACCATTCCGATTTCGCCCCAAAATTTCCACCAAATTGTAATTTTACCACGCCTACGCATTACCGGAAACTGCCCGTGTAATCTTGAGCATGTACCGTAATACGACTTATCTGACTCACCCGAACAGTCAGTGCAGTGCACATTGTGTGAACCTCGTCAGTGGCAGTATCCTCTTTTGACGCGTACCAACCGCGAGATGGATGTGATACTGAAATTGTTCATGGATGAAAACGCCCTCTTTTGACAAGCTACATTGTAACTAACACTGTATGTGTCATACGACACCCGGTTTGGCTTTGGACTGCAGCTAAGAACGTTTGGATCTGAGAGTAAGCACTGCTGTGAAATTGACCACGATCATGTCAAGTGTGGAAGCACCATGCAGTGAATTTTTTTGCTGAATTTCAGAGGACTGAGGATGAATGCATTTTTGAAGTATAGCAATTTGATGATTTTAAAGGATTGCAGATGGTGCCAAGCAATTTGGACTTGGGGGGTTAGGGTTAAAAAATCAGTGTGCGATTTCATTTTTAGCTTTAAATCGAAGGCCCATCTGCAATTCTGTAGTCCTGTTAATTTGTGACTTGTTCTGTACAAATGAGTCACGTACATGTACATGTATTGACACAGCCACTTTTGAGTTACAAGCCTGATAGCTATCACTAACAGTTCCAAATTCTCCGATTTCAATATGAATTTACTTACACCCCAGGGGTAGAGTTGTGTACTTGAAAAGTCAGCAGAAACCGTCAATATTTCACCTACAGCAATGTCCATTTTCATCAGGATACCAAAATGACGATGCATCAAAACAATCTTTGCTTGTAATGGGTCACATTTATCATCAATCTGTTTCGCTAAAATGTGCAGCCAATCTCCTGTGCAGTGTTACCCTGAAACCAGGTTACATGTATATGTACATGAATGTCATTTTCAATATCAGCATGAAATTGAATTTGTTCTACAAACACAAATGCACATTTTCCCAAACCTGAAAAACGTTTTGGAAAACTTCATGGCTGAGCAAAAATAGCGCAAGACCAGTCCCAAGACCTTGACACAATGCATCCTTCAAACGCAGCCACACATTTTTGCTATAAATCTCAATCTTCCAGCATTGTATTAAACAGCTCTGAAGATTGTGGAGAAGTTGGGCTGGCTGTGGTTCAAGCTGATGATAGACTGCAATGTCGGGATAAGAGCATTTTGTCCAAAAGTAAAGTGTTGGTGTGGTATGATTCTCAAATTTCCCTGCCTTTTATGAACCATTTTGACAGTCTGGTTAAAAAAATTGTTTAGATTTTGCAAAAGTCTCCAAAATTTTGAGATGCAGTTCTGTCTAGAAATCATTTGTTGCTGCTAAATTCATTGCATGCATTTTCACTGTTTCAATTAGTATGGAACTGATGTATTTATGTTTGTTCCCCTTCCAGCAGCTGTCTCTGAATGGCAATGCAGATGAGAGAGCAGGAGCACGATAGCACTAATGTTTTCCCACAATTCCGCCGAAGACCTCCTTCAAATACATGCAGTATAGTACTGAGACTATTATCTTACCGGAACATTTTGCCTGTCTACCTATTACGAAGCCAGCCAGTTCTAGACTGCAGGACATAGATGCTCAAGTTTTCCTCTGCCTTTTTTGATACTACTTAAATTATTTCCATTGGGGGTGGGAGGTTTTTTTTTCAGCTTTTTGCAGTGGTACTTGCACGTGGCCTTGGATAGTGAAGCTGCATAATTTGGACACTATTCAAAAGTGTTCTTTTTTGTGTGCCATTTGGCACTGCGTGTTAGATCTTTGGATTGAGAGGGTTTTTTTTTGGAGAGAGACAGCCATGGCACAGTTGCGTTACACAAAGTACGTCGCTGTGTGTGGCACAGCACTGACTGCTGGATTGGTGGGCCTTTATTTGTACAAGCGGAGGGCGGCAAAGAAGGAAGAAGAGCGACGAGCTAAGGGAGAGCAAGAAAGTAAAGCTGAGGAAAACATGGACTCTAACGAGTCAAAACCAGAGTCACAGAGTGAGAGGGACACTGCCCGGGACATTGACCAGCAGGTGACTGTGCCTGATGATAGCGGGATTGATGTGGAAGAGGTGGTTATGTTGAGGGAGAAGTCATTGGACCAGGAATTTCCCCAGACGGGGGACAAACAGCTCGCAGTAGTTGACGAGGTACAGGACATGTTTGAACCCCTAGATACAATCGAGAGTGCACCAACAGAAAGCAGTTGCAAGGAAGAGGTGATGCTGGTCGAGGAGCCAGTTATGCAGTCAGCACAGATGCCGGTGGAGTCTTTGCTTCCACCAAGTAGTAGTACCTTGGAAAGCAGTCCTCGAGGGTACTCGGAGGCTGGTAGTGAGGGTTCTTTGACCCTGGATTGGGCCACTGCCGTGGATCAGGTTGATGAGATGCACAAGGAAGAGTCCTTGGTGTCGCCAACTACAAGCTTGCAGAGTCATCCTGAGGGGTGAGGAACTTGTTAGTAGTTGATTAGAGTAGACATAATAACATCACCCTTTGTTTACATTGTGCTGTTTTCTTCGGCATTCTGGTTCGACACGATCCATCAAGCCCTGATAAGAAAACACATGTAAACAAAGCCAGTTCCCATTGTAATATAGCTCCATGACACCATGAGGTCTGCGTGTGTGGTGTCCAGTTTCATCCATGAAGTCAAGTACAAAACAGCTATGACATGTCTATTCTAAATGCACAGGTAAAGGCAGCAACCAGGATATTGTAAAGAACTGTGAACAGAAAGAAGAAGAAATTAACATTCACAAATGAAAATTGTGTGAAAGCACGCCACTTGTCAGTGGTACTTTCTTCAGCCCAGGACACTTACCAAAAATCTCAACATTGTGTAATTTGGTCAGCTTTTGCATAGCCCTTACCACAGGTCCTGACCCATGTGCCACAGATACTGTGGTAAAATCCTCATCCCTTAGTAAAGTAAATTTACAGGATTTTATTTCTAAAACTAAAAAAGCCAAGGCTCAGTGAACTGTGCATCTTTTGGCTAATTCTAATGCCTTGTCAAAGAGCAAAGTATGCCTGAAGCTACCAGCTACCGGTAGCTCAGGGATTGAATTAAAAACAGACTGTAATTACATTTAACGCATTTTAGGCCAATCTGAATAAAATTTATATGTACTTGCACATCAGAAATCAAACTTTGTAATAGCAGTGGTTCAGATATTAAACTATCCCAGTTGTAGCTATGAAAGAAATAGAATGGCCGTAACACTTCACTGGAATGCTACTTTTTAAAAACCACTTCAGTTCTGTAGCTGGCTCGGATCTGAGCACAGAGACCAACAGTGACAGTTCTTCCTTGGACAGTGGCAGATGCACAGGTTCAACCACCAGCACTGGTACCCTGCAGCATCCCCAGCCAGCTGTGCGGGAGATGCCGACCGTCTACCAGTTTGAGTTCCCAGCCAAGGAGTGTGGGCGGCTCATTGGGAAAGCGGTAAGTTGTGGGCTGTGAATTTTGAGAGATTGTTTCCAGGTCATGATAGTTTAGGATAAATTACTAAAAGTTTAACTCGGCAGCCTTTTCTGATTGTAGAACTTACAAAACAATGCTAAATCTAATGCAAAGTCCCATTATATCAAAACACTACATCTAACAGATTCTGCAGCATAAATCTAGATTTCAAACTTCTTATGTGAGGTTTCACTAGAATCAACAGTTTACTTCATTCCCAGAAGTGGGAGATTTGTCAATCCTGTTGCTTACACAAACCCACTTCATGCCATGCCCAACATATGAAAAGTAGGAAGTGGTGGTCTTTTGTGTTCTTTATACTAAACTTATACCTCAACCCTGTGTTGGATTTTGTGTGAAGGGGAACACATGGGTCATTCTTTGGAGCGATTGGCTAATGGTACCGTCACGTTAAATTTCGTTCACCTAGGGCTTCCTAGTTAATACATTGGATTGTATGGGATGACAGGGTAGCCATAATCAGTTCCTGTCTCCAGTGACTAGGGCTTCGAATTTTTATCAAAAGAGGCAGCAGTGGAGAGCCAAAGCTAGTTTTCGATGCTTGTACATGCCTAAAGTCTCATATGGAGATGCCGCACTGCATGTTGCCAACATAGAGTGCAACGTAAACCGTTGAAAATATATCTTGTTTGGGTTACCTGAAGATATAATCCACACGTGTTTGCAATGGACATTAGTAATGACACACGATAAAGCCACAAGTAGAAGAGGTTTTTGAAGTGATATTTAGCCATTTCATGCAACATCGTCATTAGAGGCCAGTATCAGTGCTTGACATGTCATAAACTGATTTTTATCTACACCATTAAACCATGATAAATTCTACACTATTTGAATATCAAGTGGATTTTCGGTTATGCAATGAATCGCCGTGACAGAATGAAATCACATCAAACCAGATTTTCAAGTTGGTGAATCTGGCTTTAAAAACCTTTCTAAGCTAATGACCATCAGGATGGCTTTAAGTTTTCACATTCTTGTGAAAACCCCGGTAGCAAGAATATGTTGATTTGTTTTACTGGAAGAGATTACATAAGATCATTGACTAACAAAATCATCCATCAGACGTCTTGTTTTCATCACAAAAGTTCACTGGCATTCCAGTGTACGACCCTGAATAAGAAGCAAAACTAAGTTGGAGAAGGAAACATACGTGCCATGTGTTGGAGCGTGCCTGATTGTGTCAGGTTTTGGTATTACCACTGTGCAAGTTACCCCTGCACTGCAGAGACCCTTCCGTACCAAATAACTTAAACAGCTTCTGTCCAGTCATGTGCCAGTTATTACAATGACCTGCTTGTACTTGCTGCACTGTCTCTAGTTTATCAGCCGGGGAGGGGGGTTCTAGTTGAAGGATTCAGGGAAGTTTCCAACAAGAATGCCTTGAGAGTGAATAAGAAATTGGTGTCGCTACCTGTTCGAATTATTATTTTTTTTTTTATTACTTCTACTAGGGTAAGAACATCAAGGGGATCCGCAGCAGATCAGGTGCCAAAGTGACTCTACGTGACTGGCCCGATGAAAAGACCAAGCAAATCTGTGTCATTGAAGGTAAATATACCACTGCTTCACATCACTGATATGCAGACGGGAGAATTTTTGCAAACCACTTTCTCAGTTGGTTCACTCTGGATGTTCCACACTTTACAAACTTAAACTCTGAAGAAATTGTGTGGTGTTTTGGGGGATAAACCAATCACGCTTAGGGCCAGTAGTTTAATGATAAAGGTGCAATCCTGAATCAGAGATTCGATTTCCTTGCCTGAGGGTGAAATACAGTGTCTGTCTTGAGATACTGAAGTTCTTGCATTTTATCTCAACACAAAGTGCTTCAGAGTTTTACCTTGTTCTTCGCAGGCTTTCAGAGTGAGATAGATGCAGCACTGGCGGACATCCAGAACAAGTTCCCTTCGGTGGACACCAGCAAACAGTACATCGAGATGGAGCAGGTCACGGTGCCTGCAGCTACAGTACCAGAAATGTCGCAGGTTGGCCAAAGCAAGTCCAGTCCAAGATAATGGCATATTGAAATGGTTTGATGGCTAGCCATCTAGAAACAAAAGATCCCATAGCGGTGCAAGATGGAGAACCCTGCCAAAAAAGGTGTAATCACCGTGTGTGCCGTTCAAGTAAGCAATACGTCTGCACAGTGTACGTTAATGCACAGGCTCACCAGTTGTGCGTGCCTGGCGCTGTGCGTGCACCTGTGCATTAACGTGCACTGCTCAGGCTTATTGCTTTCTCATTAATGGCGCTCAGGCAATTACGATGTTTTACACGTATTCACGGTGAAGTTCCCCATCTTGCCCCGCTATGCGCCCTACACGATCTGTGCTAGAAACCTAGGTGTGATTGTAGAAGCACAGAAAGTTAAAGGAAATAGGATAAAGTTTTTTTTTCTGTCATAAATACATGCAGTACCTTTGTCATACCCCTCTTAACCACTGACCCCTCCCAACTGAAGCGGTGGACAGATTGTTACCTGTGTACAAAACAACGACAAGCATGAGGGGGGGTTTGCAGTTGAGCTTTGTAGAGGGGATAACAGTGCCCCTTTGTGGCATCCGTCCTGAGCAGAAGCACTCTCCCAATGAAGAGGCAGGCTAATAAGAAGTTTTTCAATTGGGCCCGAGTGCATGCTTAGTGCATCCATTGTCAAACAGGTGTATACCTTGGCGTTCACAAGGAGAGCCCCCACCCAGGGGATGTCATTACATGCCATCTCCTCTTCCCGTGTGGAAAGGATACTCGCCTTTCAGTTCCCAAGTTGTGTTAACTAATACTGTCCCGGAGCAATGGTGGGAACCCTATTCAGTTTCAGCCCTCTCGGAATTGTTTGTAGTTCAAGATTCCTCTTTGACCCCCCCAACAGATTCATCTGCACGAGGAGATTGTCAACGACGTCATCGTCTCCAGTGTAGTCTCGGCGGGGCACGTCTTTGTCCAGCAGCCCACCCACCCCACCTACATGGCCCTGACTAGGCTCAACACCTTCATGAATAACTGCTATAGTCAGATGGATATGACCCCGCCCCTTCCAAGGCCCATTGAAGGTGAGTTTTTGAGATTATGGGTGCAATACTAGAGTCGTTAAATACAGGCTACTCTGAAGCACTTGCCTGTATAGGTTACATGTGGTCCTCATCCTTTATTTTACCTTTTGATACCCAGGAGTGTAACTTGCCTCAGATCAGCTGATTGAATCATGTTGTACTTCTCCTGTATGGCATTACGAATGGATAACTACCCTAGAAAATGTGCAAGTGGGACTTTCCTTGTGTTTTCCCCCCAGAATTCTTAGTTACATGCACGTACCTGTGATGGGCACCTTTATACCGGACACCTTTCTACCTTTATACAAGTCATCCTTTACAATCATCCACAGGTTTTAGCCACGTAGAAGCAGTCCTTGCTAGAACATCCACTTACTTTAATGTCATGCTACAAGTCCACAGGACCCTTGAATAAGTTTGTCATTCTCCTTACTGTTGCCAAACTAGGCACAAACAAGAACAGGTGTCCTTTTGAGTAAGTGTTAGTGCTGGCTGACATTCACAAGATCATTCATTTTAACTCTCTCAGTTGGTGTAATCTGCGCTGCTCCCATGATGCAAGGCTGGTATCGTGCCCAGATAGTAGACATCTTTCCTGACACGGATGAGGTGGATCTCAAGTTCCTGGACTTCGGTGGCTATGCTCGGATTGAGAGCTACGTCCTGAAGCAGATCCGGACGGACTTCATGTCGCTACCCTTCCAAGCCAATGAGTGCTATCTGTCCAACATTGCTCCTTTGGCTGGTAAGTGAAGTGGTCAGAACTGAGTGTGACTTTTGAGCCTTTGTGTAATCTAGAATGTTTGTTTCTGGTTCCTTCTCTGGTGATATTTCGGGCCCTGACTGCACTGAGCTCTGCTTTGATCATGATCTCTCTTTCTGGTGTTGAGCCAAGTATGGTTGGCTGCCAGTATACAATGAGCCATGCCAGTACTTCACTTGCTGATGTTGAAGTTTTGCTGATGTTTGAGTAACATGTGACGGTATAGTCACCAGGTCCCTAATTTCGCCACCTATTGTCAAGTCTCAGTGGTTTTCACAGTAAGTGGTGAAATGGCGGACCTGGTGACTTTACCGTCATGGACGTCAGAGAGAAAGAATGGGAATTCATTTAGATTCCTGCCTGATTCCAAAGCATTTCCCCTTTGGATTTTTTCAAATATCAATGAGCATCATTGCCTGATCTTACAGGATCATTGGCCACGTTCAGTGTAGTGATAAAAATTGGCTCTGCAGAATCCTCAACTTGATTCCAAGGAGCAAGATAGAGTAATTGTCCAGAAGTGGCATGTGCCCCAAGTTCAGACTTGTCAAAACTCAGGATCGAAAGAACTTTGATAACTGCAATTTCCCCCTCCCCCAGGAGAAGAAGACTTCTCTGAGGTAGCGAGGCTGTTTGTGGAGCAGGTTGCCCAGAACTTCAACATCTTACAAGCTCAGGTCACAGGCTACTGTGAAGATGGAATGCCATTCATTGAGCTTTTCTACACAGATAGTGAGAGGAAGGTATGAATTTTGTCCTTTTCTTATAGTTTGGCCCGATACCTTTCCAGTGTTCTAAATTTTAAATGTGATGGGGAGTGCTAAGTATTTAAAGAGGGAGGAATAGCAAGTGGTTCAGGGGCCCTTTTCATGTGCCCCCTTTCCAATTTGGAGTACATACATGTATATGTAATGCATTTCTGGGCATATTACAGGTGGAGCGTTTCCTGGAAAAATTGGAAACAATTTTTTGGGACATTCTTTGACAGCTGTTTTTGTCAAGATAATGTGTAAGATGAAGTATTCCAGAATAGAAATGTTGCACCCAAAAATTTTAAACTTGACAGCCAGAGTTTGAAAGCTTGGTGGCTCCTTTTTTAAACATGGTAAGAGTCAAGCAGAACTTAATGGACTGGCAGTCAACTTGTCTAAGGGTGTTATTGATTAGCGTCTAAGAGTTACAGGGGTTCAACCTCATCCCTACCAGTCTGCTGATTGATACAGTACACACGGCCATTCCCTAACGCACCCTAGGCTGGAGAACACTGCCTGTCCTATTCCAGCCCATTTGTTACTGTATGATATGCTTCTCTTGGGAGCGTTAGTGTGATCTGCAGTTGGGGAAGTAATAACTTTGCGCTACTTTACGTGATAATCATTTTGCGAGAGCTGTAATCTGGAACTACTTGTTCTGCCACTTTTTTTCACTGTGTACGAGAAATACCAGGAGCTAGCCTCACATAATCACAGCCATGTGGCGTTAAGCTATTGAAAGTCAAGAACAGTTTTTTAATGTTGTCATTATCACAACTCTTCTTGATCTTTTGTGGGTTTCTCTTTATTTCTCAATAGTGACTTTTTTTTTGATGGGAACATTAACCATTTCCTGCCGGGTGCTTTTAACCACTTGCTGCCGAGGCAGTTGTCACTGTTGATGATGCTGGTCCGGGATAATTATCATTTTTTGTGTTTTCAAAATTCTTTAAAAATTGCTATCTTCATTTACTGGACACTTACAAACACATGAAGGACTGTCTGGTGTCCACTCTAGCCCGACAGACAACATCTATTGATGCTGGAGTATTTCAACTAGGCCTGCCGCCTTGTAAAAAGAGCCCAGATTGGTATGGCTCTTTTGTCCGATTTTGGGCACCCCGACTATGTGTACAAACCCAAGGTACCCAAAACCGGGCTCCCCGGCAGGATATGGTTGCCGGGGAGCCTAGTTTTCGGGAACAAAAGAAACTCATGTAACACCGCACAATCTGGCGTCTTTTACAAGGCAGAAAGCCTGGCTGAAAAACTCTAGCATCAATAGATTTTGTCTGTCCGATTAGAGTAACCACCAGACAAACACTCCATGGGGTGTAGGCATTCAGGAAAAGAGGTAAGAATTTTTGAAGATTTGGAAAACCGAAAAGATTGAAAAATCGCCTGTATGTAAACACTGCATTTCTAAAAGCCCCAAGCAAGAAATGGGTAAGGGCCTCAAAAATGCAGGTCGTACTTATTGATGTAGGTTGGTACCGGCCATTGAGTTGTTTCACAATCACCGGAATGATTTCTATCTGCAGGTTCAGTCTCTGAACAAGGAGTTGGTCAACCAGGGGCTGGTTACGTGGTACGAGGAGGGCATGGAGGAATCACTGACTGACACCAGCCTGCTGTCAGAGGTAGAGCCAACTTCCCAGTAAAGATCAGCTTGGTAGAACAGTAACCACAATGAGGGCCGGTGTGAGGATCAGAATCCACTTGTTATTGCCTTGGCTCATACAAGCCAAGGGAACATCTCAAAGAGTTAACCATTACCGACACATTTAAGTTTGTGGAATGTGAATGTAGTACATTAAGTGTTGAAATACATTGATTCGTGCATCACCTTACCCAGACGCATCACTCATATCTGTCTCTTTGAAGTTACAGAATTGGACTTTAAGTATCTTGACATTTGAATCTAGCGTACAGTTCCTGTGCATCTTTCTGCTCAATGGTTCAAACTCCAAACCACATTCTGATAAACTAAGATCTCATTTTTGGTTATTGCTTTAAACGTAACAAGTCTGCATATCTTTTGTGAGCAAGGCCTATCTGTCTCAGATTCTTTAATTTCCCTCCCCCAAGTTAGGTTTTTGTTGTGCCATATAATTCAAAAGCATTTCTGTGACTTGAAAATTTGTCAGTGATGTAGAAGTAAAGTTATCAAAAGTGCAGCTTTGTTCAAAAGAAATTAGATTTAGGTAATTTTTCAATTTAGTGATGTGTAAATAAAATATCACAACTTCCAGTCAACAGCTTTTTTGTAAATACTCTTTGTTAACCTCTTTTGCCATTTTTTTTCAAAAATTCAAACGGTGGTTGGTTTATCCAGGAAGTCTGTTGTGGCTGTTTAAGTATTAGTTTCTCTTGATTTGGGATAATTGCGTGTTACATGTGTAGTCTAAGAAAAAAAGTTCTCATTCAGTAGACATCCTTTGAATACATTTCAATTGCAGTAATTGGAAAAGACAGAAGAAAACACACATACTGTTTACTGGAAAGAAAGTGCCTCATAACATTGGTTAGCATCTGAATTCTTGAGACACTGAAACTTCTTTTGCTGTTCATCTTGAGAGGGCGTTACCGGACATTAGGGCTATCTGTTGCCTCTTACAATAACGACTGAAGAATACCCCGTTTGTGAAATCTACACACTCTGCATAATCAAAATTGAGTGTTGTTGACATGAAGAGAAAGGTTGTCTTGCCTTACCACACTGACGGCTATTTTATGTTTCAATTATGTAGTTAGAAATGTTACATAAAAGAGCTGTTTATTTTCCCCAGCTTTTATTTTCCCTTTTAAAGGTTGAAGTATTCAGTGTGGGGATAGGCACCGTTAAAACCAAGGCAAGAGAGTAATTAGAAGACTGGTAGATTTTTTTTCGGAGATAGCACAAATGCAGCTAGAAGCGTGATGTAAGGTTCAGTCCTAGGACTTGGCCTAATGCCGTGGCAGTCCTGTTTGTTTTCAAGGAATTGGAGGAAGAAATCGTATACCTAATGGGTGTTTATAGAACCTTGGCTTCAGTGGAGTTTTTGGTTATTAGAAGCCTGTTATTGTTAAAATCGCGCAAGTCAGACATGTAGATGTACTTTATATGAAGGCATTTGATGTACTGGTGACAGAAAAAGCAAGGTGCTCGTATCATAAAGCTTGAACCTTGAAACTTCAGTGGAGGAAAAGGTTTTGTAAACTCTCAAATATTTGTATTTGCTTAAGTAGAGGAAATTGCGAAGTGTGACGGTGCCAGACTTAATGCTGCTTAGAATTACTAAAATGTGTCTTCAATTCGGTGAATCCCCGAGTAAATTTTTGATACACCAAATTCCTTTTGATCAAGAGTGCTGCTGGAATGTACTTTTTGGCACACAGAGGACGGTATGGAGAATAAGCCATATAGGTGAAGTCTTGATTGAATTTCACAATTTTTACTGTCCCTGAAAACTTCCAAACTGTCTTTGTAAACTTCAATTCAGCCATGGCAAAATACTTTGGTTTCAAAGTATTTTTCCATCATGTTTCCCCAACAAACTATGAAGAATGAAATATTGTTGGCAGAATGTCGTAACTGATCCTCTGCATGTACAAATGTAGAAGTGATATTTAAGGGGGGGCATTTACCTCCATATAATTTAGTATTTTATTTTTCAAAGAACGGAATCAGCCGGTTTCATGTGGTGATCATGTTTGTAAAAAAATCGATGCCCCTTTTTGCAAGGGTACTAAACTTGTAATAAAATTTAGTGTTGGACACTAAATGAAAAAAAGTATGTCAGAGAATAATCCCCAGATACGGAACTTCTGATGCGCCAGCCAGCACTTAGAACGATTAATGATTGAATGCAACACTAGATAGAGCCATGTGTTACAGTATGTACCAGGTTTATTTCTGTATAAATCTTCAATAAATGCAAGTGGCTTCAATAGCAAAGGGAGGATTATTTGATGCCTGTCATCTGATTTCTCAATTGCAATGCTATGACAGGCAGACACGAGTGAATCCAGGATCGGGGGGGGGGGTTACCCCAAAATTGGAAAATTCTATTTGTAACTGTTTTGCCTTTATGAGAGTTGATGCTGAATTTTGGCGCAGTTTATACGCATTCGGAATGAAAGAGTTAAAGGCAATGAAAACGTCTCTCAAAAATTGCCCTTTAGTTATTCCCCGCCCCATCTGCCTTTGACTGGACACAAGTACCAGTCGTTTGGCATGTTGGCCGGCTGTTGACCGTGTCACGTGGGCGTGCACGCAAGCGAAACTAGCCACACCGTGTGTGTGCAGAGTATGGTGTGCGTAATTGTGTTCCCCTTGGCCTATGTGGTGTCTGCATTTTCTGTCATCTGTTGCAATCCATCTTCCTCCACACCACTCAGATTTATGCTAGTGTGGGCGTACATTAAGGTGAAGAGTGCCAAGGGAAAACTTGTTTTCACAGTCATTTGGAAAGCTTGTGATGTACTGGAGGACTTCGTGATAGACTTTCAGGCTTCGTGGCTTGTCGAGAATTGTGATGGACATCCATGGAGGCAGTACACATCACCAAGTTACCAGTGGAAGTTTTCGCTTGTCACCCGGTACCCAGCGCCGGAATAGGGCGCTGGGCTTGGGAAGGGCTGATGGCCTTGTACAGATTTTAGGGTGCAGTCCACTGATTCAAGCAATAATTTCCGCCAAGCTCATTAGCATTAAAAGTCCCCCCTCCCACAGTATCTTTTGAAAAAGGGGTTTGTTTGGCCCTCAAAATGGTGAGATTGTGTAAATCGTTGCCAGGATCAAGTTCCTGGTCCCTTGGACTTCCATCTGAGGGCAGAAGGGAAAAAAATACGGTTGCAAAATGTTCCCAAATGCCCAAGAAAATAGAGGGTTGCCATTTAAAAAATGGCTGCGTGCTGACTTGGGAAATTTGACTTTTGGAGGTTGGTTTTGTTTTGGGGTGAATGATTAAAAAGTTCTTAGTTAACCCCCTGAAAATCGAAAAGAAATTGAAAGGTCAGTGACCGAATAATAAGTAAATTTTTGTGTGAGACACCCCTGGGATGTTGGCTTGCATGTTATTGAGCTCTGAACAATGTTGATTTTACACTGTTTTCAATGAGGCCTGAATTAGTGAACTGTACTCTCAGTATAGTGAAGGAAACACGGCTAAAGACGGGCAGAGCATTGAAGGTAAATTTGTGCCAGGCGCGCGTGCCCGCTCAATGCATTACAAAGGCGGTGGTTTGTTAATTCGTTTTTTCTTCCTCATTGCTTGAAAATAGTCTCACTGCACTTTATTTGTTCATCCAAAATTGATCAAAATAACCATTGATTTGAAATATATCGCAAAAAGACACATGATCAGTGATACTTTGAAGATTACCACACTGCTGCGAATGTTCCAAGGCCATTTTTAAAAAAAATCATAGCCGACACTTTACCCGAGCCAAAGCATTGTCATTGGCGATCCCCCCCCACCATGTAAATAACGGTTCGCTACATCCCGTTATAACGGGATGTGATAACGTTGCGGTCACAGGTCGTTCACAATGTAGCCAATCGCAGGACGACCGAAGCGACAGTTGGCTTTGTGCACTAACGCAGGAGGGCGCTATGATATCAAGGTCAGGCGCCTGAAAATGTGAACAAAAAACTGCCAAGCAGAGGGACGAGGACCCTCCACGCCCCCCCCCAATATTAAGAGTCTCGCAGTCCTAACAGGCCAGCTAACGCCTGTAATGATTCCCTCAAATGGAGTTGCCGAGCAGAAGGCACTATTCTTTAATGTTGCGGAAAACTTGTATTTATGTATGGTTGGTTGAACCATGGAGGTAGAATCACATGGTTGAACCATCCATGGTTGAACCGTAGGGGAAGGACACACAGAGAGAGTTGCAACATAACCAACCTCATGACGGTGAATTATGCGTCAGTGCACATAGACAATAGAAAAAAGCTTCATGCTGTACTGTATACAAGTTTGCGCTACTCTCCTTATACCGGCTGTACATGGTCGAACAGATTCTACAGCGCCTCAACTTACTACTACTAGCAGCAGACTCAGAATGTGTTCAAAGGTCGAAATTCTCTCATTCTCACTCTCCTGCAGTACTCATGATGGGGGAACAGACGAATTTAAAGCATTTCCAGTGCATTATATTAAGCACGAGCGTCGCTTATTGTATAGGTGCATAAGTTCTTGGTGCACCTGTCAATCAAGTCATCAGTGAGTCAGTCATTCACCTGTCTTATGAACTCAGTTGACCTTTCAACCGCGCTATTTGCGCAATGACTCAGAGGGTTGCTACTGCGCATTTTATTTTCACGTTGATTTCTAGTCTGCATGCACTAGTAAGCCTACACTGCACTACCAGGAAATCAGCGGAGTATGATTACGAGGAATTCCGCACGCGGAAGCGGAAAAGACGTCGCTTTAAATTAAAAAAAAATCCCATTCTCCCTCAGAGCATTTGTAGTTTTTCAACAGAACTTGAGTTGTGACAGCGTCGGTAATCATGCTGTACGCATTGATCGGTTGATAAGTGTGTCAAGAAAAGGCAGAAATGAATGGGACCATGGAGCATCACGACAACGATCGAGTGACCGACATCAATGAGTTCTGCGAAGTGGAAGCGCAGAAGGCAGCGGCGACTTTCGCCGTGGCTTACCACCAGTTCATCACTGAGAATCCACCGATGGATGGCGTGCCCGTGGACGAGAGCAGGTTTGCACGGCGATTTGCCGATCACTTCCTGGACCACTTCGAGACTGAGGTCCGCCGGGCCTATAACACCGTCAGCCCGGCCGAGCTAAAGGAGGATCGGCGGAACGCCAACGACGGCGACCCGACCGGCAGCAGCCCCGCCAGCCCCACGGACTCGGAGGGCAACGCCAACGTGAATACCAGGCTCTTGTCGGACTCTGGACCGCCTGGAAGTAGGAACGGTACCACAGCTATGTTCAACGGGGACCCTGTTGTCAACAGCCGCTACTCCAGCAACTCAAGCCTTGATGGCAACCACAGCAGCAGAAACATTAACTCTGTCCATCATGTTAAAAACGAGGTCAGCAGACTCCCCAGGAAATTTTCTTTCCGAAACATGACAGAGAATGTTATCAATCGCTTTCGAAAGGCTCACCATAGCTCCAACCAGGGCCGGGATCGAGGGATAAAGTATAACCCAGAAGACGTTGTCAGAGAAGGAATTGTGAATTTTCTGACAGGGGAGGACTTACAAGGAAGACAGAAGTGGGAACGAAGTCGACTAGTTCTTGTCAAACGGCTTGAGGGGCACATGCTGGATTTTTATACCCCGCCCAAGGTAGGGATCACACTGTCTTGAAGTTGAAAGACAATAAATACCATTATTGTGGCATTAATGTCATTGTGTGCCATACCATTTCGCATGATCCGCTGATCTGAATGATCAGTTGATTGCGCTGCATTATTGCTTGATAGCAGTAGTGTAATCAACAAAGACATGGGAGGCATGGGTTCCCATTGCCTAAGACCTGTAACCCCTCCCTCCCAAGTACCACTTCCCAACCCACCATGAAATCAAATAAGGCAAAAATCTGGTGAGAGTCCCCTGTAGTCAGTGTTTTACCTTTCACTGCATGAAAAAGAGACCTGTACAGTAGTTCAGAGCCTTTTGTACCCCCTCGAGAAAATGAGAGCCCCCTAAGTGCCCCCCTGTAAACTTTGACTTTTGTTTTAGCCCTTATAATCATTCATGAATTTCCAATTGTCATTGGTACTGAGGCAGATGTATTTTCCATTTTATTTCATACTCCCATTCAAGCCACCCCCTTCTGACAAAGTGTTGCTTTATTGATGTGGGACGAAAATATTCACAAACTTCGAAGTCTAAAGCTTGGCAGAGAAGTAAAATTCAGAGAATTCCTTCCAACAATACCACTTTTTGTCCTGGACCATGCTTTTACTTATTTATGAATATTAATGTTCTAGTATTGTTCAATCAAAATTACGATTTGCAGGTCATTCATCCCGCTTTGACCTGTCACATTCATTTTTAGCCTGTAGAGTGACTGGTGCCCTCAAAAAAGGCAATTAAGGGTGATTTGTTCTTACAAATATTTGAAAATGTATTTGAAAATGTTTCTTGTAGAATCTGATTATACACATGCATCTGTGAGTTGATGAACAGATATATAAAAAATATTCAGTAGAAAACTGTAACTTAATTTTTGACTGGTTCACTTCCCCCATAGGGTTGTGCATAAAATGCCATCCCCACCCGTAATGCATTGTGAACGTCGAAAAGGTTTATTGAAGGCTGAAACAGTCGGTGGACTTAGTTCATCTTTCAACAGTAAATTAGTGGGGGGTGGTTTGATGTTGAATGAATTAAGGAAAATCAGTTTTAAATGGGCAAATTTTGTTTTTTCGTTGTTCCCACCACTCTTCCCATAGTGCTCTGTTGTTTAGAAATCAGTTGAAGCATTTAATTCCAATATCTGTGACAATATCTGTACTTGTGATGGCAGACTCTTACAAGGTATTGAAGACTGTAGGGTGGGTAAAACTTGGCACCAGGGGTCTCCATTTGTTGTCTTCTTCCATCAGGAACAACAGATTTGTTTGTTTTTAAACCATGCATAAACCAAAAAGCTAGAACCTTGTACTCGCACGTGTGAGCTTCCTTCGTCAAGTGCTCAATGCCAACAGGTGTTGATCGCAGTTGTTGAACTTGTGACCAGGACTCAACCTCACTTGCATCTCCTGCATCTTTAAGATACTGGTAGATCAGACGCTTTGTTGAATTGTGCAGTGACCTTGCATGCATTCACTTGTGAAGTTCATGACTAAGAAGCAGTTTCATGACAGCTTAATCTGTCTTTGTGACTTGTGTTTCCGGTCAATCCCTCACTCCCCCTGGTTTCCGGTTTCCACCAACTTTACGATGCTTTTCACTAAATCTTTGTTCATCATGCATAAGTGCATAAGTCTCCTTAATCAAAGAGAGGGTGTCTTGACTTAAAGTATTACACTATATACCAGTATGTTTAATGCTCGCGTAACACACATTTCTGATAATAACTGAAAGTTTGGCCCAACCCTGTACAACTAGCAAAATGCCTACACTACTGACACATTCTGATACTGCAGTCCAAGCCAGGCAATTATAATGAAACAGAACCATGCATCCAAAGCCGGGTTTCTTGTGTAATGCCGTGCAAGCACTGAATAGAGATTCCTGATTTGAATCAGGTACCCTACATTTTCTGCTGATTCTGTTTGATTGAGCAGGGTTCCCACCGAGGTGAATTGCTGAATGTACTTGGCATTGCAACCATGCAAAAGAAAAAAACCCTGTGAATCTAATAAGCATCAGACATGTACAGTGTACGTGTTCATGTATATCATTTATGCATGCTTTGACTGGTCGGACCAGGCAGAGTTTTATCCAGTTTGATTGGCAAATTAGCCAGGTGAGCATATAGGCTTACTGTATTCATCAGAAAACAAGGAAAACCTTAAGAAGAAAAAATTGAACGAGTTGATGCAGGAGTTACATACATGTACATACAATATATATCATCAAACAAATGGCATCGTGTTTCTGGTTTTGAGTTCGAAATTGACCCAATTCAAAGTGAAGTGTTGGCAGTTAAATTATAGAAAGCTTTTTTCCCAGTCCCAAGCTCAGAAAAAGGATTCCCTTGATTTTGAAATGGAAAATCCAGCAATGTTTCACTTGACGTCAATGATGGTTCTGTGTCATGGTGGAAAGCACAGTTGTTGGTTTTTGCACGGAGCAATTGTCACAGAACAGTGGCCCCCGTACTTTGCTTACTACCATAGGTTTGGGCCACTGTAAGTGTCCAGTGATACATGTGTAGCATCATCACCATGGTGACTGGATTTGTCTATGGGAAGCCAGAATACGTAAGTGATTCACACTACAGCACGCCACCAAGAGTTTGCCAAAGACAGCCCACTTTTCAAGTTTACAGTTGACACGCTGCCGTGATCAAGCGCACTTCTAACGTAATCTAGGGATATTTGATTGATTGAGGCATTCCTTGCACCACACAAAACCATCATTTTGACTAGTTACCATACCTAACACCCATTCACAATGAGCAATTTTGAATTTTCAACCAAGATAAACAAACATTTACAAAAAATTCAAGTTATCAATGCGCAGTATCGACTATTTATTCCACAATGCACTGCGAAAAGGCCTCTCCATGACAGCCTCTTGCTGGCGCACTGCATTGTGAATCGTCTGTAATGGAGTTAAAGGGAAAAATATCAATTGAAATATCTGCATAGTCTTTCTGTTCATTCACCAAGTTAGAAATTGATGCCTTTTTGTATCCAAGAACCCAGCTGAAATTAAAATGTCTGTGTGTGAGGGAAAACGGTCATTAGATAATCTTGTGTACAGTGTGTCTGTATGAAAAAATTTGGTACTGATGCATTTTAACGCAGTCGAGAAGCTCATTTCTGCATAAATTTGAATTACAGGATACTCTTCACACATGGATACGTGTACATACCGGTACATGTACATGTACATGGTTGTATGCATGTACACGTATACCAAAAAGATGGAATTACATGTACATTACAAGTTTTTTAAATTCTTTTAAAGATTGTAAAAATCTGTGGCATGGAAATGGTTTAAATTAAATGGCAAATATTGTTATATCTGATAAAACTGTTTAAAGGTGCTACTCCGTGCATCATTTAGTTTACAAGAATGATACAGCAGAATCTATTTTTTTCAGCTTGCAAAACAATCATAATTTGGTTTAGCAGCTGTTTTGCTTTTAAATAAAAGTCGGCCCTCAGCAACAAAGTTGTACCTACACTATCACGTACAGTACATGTACATGAGGAACATGTGAATGAGATTTCAGCTACTTCCGTCAAGTAAAAATGTGAAAAAATTGTTGAAAAATACTAGTTCATTCCGGTACATGTGCATTTTTGCCTATAAATGGTGGATACCGCAGTGTCCTACAATATCAGTCACATCAATTGCCAGCATATCAACAAAGTTCTGCAAGGTTGATGCTACCGTGCCCATCACACTCACATGACATGTTTGAGACTGCAGAGCACTCATGTACAGGCTATAGGCTTAGGAATTGTATCCTGTTTTAGAAAAAGAGTTTACTGCAAATAGGATCAAGGGTTGTAAGAAATCTTAATAGTGAAAGATGTCAAACATGGAACTCTTACGCAAGTCCCTGTATTGGACCCTGGCAAGGTGAGGTGTCAGTGACTTGGCCCCCTTCGGGTTTTCTTCATGGTCTGCTGGGTTGGATTACGCCCAGACAGTGATTAAGTTGGAGGCTACATGTATGCATTTTAACCAGCAAGGCCTGTTTTTTATGACATAACCTCTTGAGGAAGAACCAGGCCCCTGGATGGACACAATGCTCTATATATAACAGTTGGGCTATCTAGACATGATAAATCTTCTCTTTGACTACTGCCAATAAATTTCTTGAGGACAAAAGGAGAAAGACTTCAGGATCTTTTTTGTGAAGCGATCTCTCGAGACCAGTGTACATTTTTGCAAGTTTTGCTGCATCTTCTGAAGATTGCCTAACAATATACAGTGCATAGTGAATTCTTGAACTTTGAAATTGTGAAAACTCAGGTTTTTGCTGTTTGTGAATGATGAAAGTTTCTTGTGACCCTCTTTAGTGTTTTTCCCTCCCCAAAACTTTGGAGATGTAGGTCTTGTCTCATTTCAGGCTCTATGATCCAAGTACCCAAGGTCTGTGGCTACCAGAAGTGGCCCTATGCTGCACTTTCCCCCTTAATAAGATCTCCATAATTGGTTTGAAGGACATTGTTTGTAGGTTTACATACACTATCTACATGTACATGTACATGTACATGTAGGCCCCTACTGTACATAACAAACAGAAAGCACACATACATGTACATACAGGTATGAAGTTTGAAACTTTGATTGCTCACAATGAAAAAGTTGGCAGTTGCAGTGGCCTTGCACAGTAGCGAGGCGTCTGCACTATTGAAAGAACAAAATATGTCTGCAGACATGCAGTTTTTCCTGGTGCCAGCAGTGTAGCCACTAACTCCAATCTTCCTGCCCTTCCCCAACCTCTTCCCCTACCCTCTTTCCTTCTGTCCCTGATCGCCCTTACCTCAGTGAAATTGATGTAAATACTTGCACAGGTGATTACCTTTTTTCTTTCAGAACCTGGAAGCTTGCATAAATTCTAAACGTACCAACGTAGCCAGAAATTACTCGACCTGGACTTGAATTTGTGACACCAATTCAAAAAGTAACTTTGCAATGTACAGTAGGCAAATTTAGCTTTTCAAAAGTTGAACATCTACTGGGCCAGATTTTATCAGGAAGTTTTTTTTTTGTGGGGGGGGGATTCTGTAAAATTGCATTCACAACCTTCCTATAATTTGAACTATCACATCCTTTTCACAACATCCATTCACTTGTGTGTAATGCTTGAGTGGGAGGGGGTTCAGAGTTTGAATCAGCATTGTCATTGTAAGGCGTACATATACGTGTAGTATTCAGTACTTGAACTCTGCCATTCATGTGCACAGTGTATGTGGAAAAAGGAAGTGCTCGGTGCACAGTTTAAAATAAAAATGTTCTGCACTCATGAAGTTGGATGAGTACACTTGTGGCATGACATCGCAACCCAGCAACAGTGGTCAATCGTGGCCACTTTGTCATGTTTGTTGTGTTTTGTTCCAGTCTGGTACTGTTGAAAATTCTCATACAAAAATGGTGCATGCTGGTACAGATATGGAAAGTTTATTTCTACGTGTACAGTGTATTACTTGAGAATTGAAGAACAAATTGAGATGGAAGTGGGTATTTTTCACACTTCAGCATGTGCAATGTACATTCACACACTGGCAAGAGGGAGGGTTGTGGGTTACACAGATTTAGTATGTACAGTGCCATGTCACAAGCTCTATCTACCGAGAAATGGTGGATCCACTGTTACTGGTACATAATTTCAAACACATGTTTTGGTATTTTACATTTAACAAAAGTGTTTCTGGCAGGAAGGACAGCTCTAACCAAAGGCTGTAGCCACAAGGCTCAACTACCGGACCTAACTGACCAACAACTATAACAGTTGCTGGAGCCTTGCAGTGCACTGCAGCCTCATGTATGAAGTGCAGTGCAAATGCTGAGAGACCGAATCAAGAATGCCTAGTTTTTAAACGTAATGATTTCTTGTACTTTATCATTATCATTTTAATGTGTACATGCATGTACATGTACAATGTACATACAGCGTGTTGCTCAGTGATGCGTTTAACTGGCACATTTGCATCTCCCCAGACCCTACTCAGTTACATACAGACGTGTATTGGTCACGTCCCGTTTTCATGTTTGTGGCCCACTCTGTACATAAATGGCTCCCAGCCATTTCAAGAAATATGACTTTCCATCATGTACATGTATAACCAGTATAAGTGAAAGTAAAGTAAAAGATGTCATGCATATTTTGGTATTCTGTGTCCTCCAAGACATACAGTACATGTACACGTACTCAAGTTCTTGTCAATTTAATGTACAATAGGAGATAATGAAGGTCACCTTTTAACGAATTTGTGTGTAGTTTTCTCTTCTGTGGATGATTGAATTGAGATGCAGCTCCCATCGCCAACCCCGTGTATGTGTAATCATTATTGTGTAGGGCCTGCATGTACATGTATGTGATTTGCTTACATTGTAGGCCCCTTACTGTATGTGTGCATGTTACCATGGAATCCCAAAATGGCACAAAATCAGCACCTACACTGTAAAGTTTGTAAACATGCAAAGTACTATACACGTACATGAACATGTCTTCTGCTGATGTAATATGTCCTACATGTAGCCTTCATATCCTGCATGTACATGTACATAGGCCTACCGGTACATACATGTACATGTAGCAGGCTTGATAACCCAATCTCGCCATGCAGATCAGTTTTAGATTACAGCACGGATCCTCTATGAGTAGAGAGTCCGTGATTACAGTGAGATATGGAGTGTGTCCATGACTTACGGTACCAGTACATGTACAAGTAAGGTACATATACCGGTAGGGTTAATGAAGTGAAGATGTACATGTATGGTTAATGAAATGAACATGTACATGTATGTGCATAGTGGACATTTATTCAAGTTTGTATATATATACTGTGTACATTGTTAGTTTTACCGTCTTCAATCCCAAAACATATTTTATGGAGGTACATGTACATGTATACGTATGTACATGTACGGGTACAAGGTACCCTCCCCCTTGACCATGGATGTACTTCATTAGGATTAGAGTTACATGTATTGCACTTATATACATGTATGTACGGTCATTTGCTACAGACTCGATACATTACAAACAATAATACACCATAAATCAGATACGTTTTCAATTTGGCAATGAATTCCCAGTAAATGTACACATGTACTTGCTTGCTGAGAAGTACATGTACATGTACCATAGATCTATACATGTAAAGTTTATTTTGGAAAGTGAGTTTGACAAGGGGGAATTCACCTCATATTGGGCAAACTCCCAAAAGACCAAAGGTTTTTCTATACACTACGCTATTAATGTAGCATTTATAACCTTGAAGGGCAGTGCTTCAGTGCCATAAAAGAATGGTTCAGCAAATCCACACATGTACAATATACAGTTACTCCCACGCATGTCAGCACTCTAAGTGAACTCTACTCTATGTGAAGTCTAATGACGATATGTATCCAGCAGGCCTACGTACATGTACATGTGTATACTCCTAGCAAAGAAGAAACCAAAGTATTTCATAGTACTCTGCAGGCCAGAAAATAAAAGAAGTTCCCAACTACATGTACATTGATCAAGTTCAAAACAATTGAAATTCTGAATATTTCAAAATGATTACTTCTTGGGCATTATTTGATTGTTCAGTTAAAGTCGAAAAGGTAGAATAGTTATGTTTACAAAAATGTCAAAGCTATGCAGGTGTCTCTAGCATTTTTTTTATCACCTACAGTATTGCTTTCAGTGGATTTCTGTGCGCGAGAATGAACCACATTACACTTACATACATGCAGGCCTGCATGTACATCCATGTGTTGTCACAATGTACCGGCCGTATACCTGTACCATTATTGAAGTGAAAAAATACGTGTACAAGACATTTCTCTGTGTTTTAGATGAGGTCAGCACAAGTTGGTTTACTGACAACCAAACTGTCCCCTAAGCAAGACTCTGGCCCTTTTTAAAGGATTTTTATGACAAAATTTGTTTACTTTGTCCATTACTTGTACTAGATGTAAATGTACAGGTATGTACTGCATGCACCCTGTGTGTCAACTTGACAAACATGCAGGTGATATCACTGTACAGGTGCATCTTCATATCTTTAATTAGTACAAAAATTGAATCCTATTCAAGGTCACATTTTAAAAGTGCCCGGTTTACTTTTTTGTGAGAGGGGTGGGGAAGAAATCATCTCTATCAAAAAGAAATGCATTTGAAACTTGGACATGAATTAGGATGCTGTCTGTATCGCAAGAGCTAAGTTATTAGATTGAGATCTGTCAATTCTAATTGAATACGTCTCTGCCAATTATGCTGTGCATTTGGCCGGGATATGTCTCTCGACAGACACGAGGCTGGCTATGATGGGAGAGAACGACTAGACAGGCCATGATGAAGTGGCCTGTCATTTATGTGGGAAAAGGCTTCAGTAGAAGAGGGTTTTCTGCATAATTTCGTTTTCATCAAATGACGTGACCATTACCTGTACTGAGTAAATATTCCCCCCCCCAGAAGCACATTAGCTAATTGTTTTGTTGAAATAGATGGGTAGATTTGCCACAGTCACTTCGTCCAAATTTGTAATAAATGTACACCCCTACGCACATTATACCGGTAGCACCAGGACGCATACATTTGCGGGTAATTGAATACTCTGCAATGGTGTGTATCTCCTGCACAGTTGCTTGAAAATGAATTCCTCTAAATGCATTTTTTCGAAGAACAATGACAAACATGTAAATGCAACATTTGTTAATGTTTCCACAGTTCTTCTTATATGTACATGTACGAGTAAACAGTACAAGGAAAGCAATGCACCAGAACAGCCAAGGTAACATGAGCAAAGCAGAACCACTTCCATGCTTGTAAAGACTGTTTTGTATTTAATGTTTTTTATAAACTTTATTTGGGCCTATCAGGTGAAAGTAGTTACCAATAGTAATCATGCCTCCCTTCATATATCTCCAGTGTTTCCGGGAACTCAAGTTTTAGTAACTTGTGAAACACATTTGTTGCGTTTCGTTCCATGTTTGTTTAAAATTTTGACTGAGTCAGTCCAGGTTTGTAATCCATTTGTTTCATTGTTCATTGCAGCAAAAATCGAGGAAGTAAGGAAAGAAATTCACATATGTATCAAATTTGTCCCATGACTCACCGTGACAGCAGGTTATCGGGAAACTTTGCAGGAACACCCACGTTTCACATGCTATTACATACCAGTACGAATGAAAATCTGGTGGTTTTTCATGTTGAAAGTTTGACATTTGGAAGGAAATGAAGCACAACCCTTCCTTCTGGCTCCTAGTTTGTACATTACATTTGTACATGTATGGTATTGTACTTGAAACAATAGCTCTACATGCACCCTCATGGAGATTTGTTATATCAAACACACTGCACTGGAGGGTCAGGTACAAAATATATTGAAGGACCCCTCCAGAACCAATTTATTTTTATGGGGGTGGATTGGACTTGTTTTTTTGGGGGGGGGAGGTGCAAAAGATTGGGAAAGTTTGTCATGTAAATAGTTTATGGTTTTTGAGAGGTGAGACTACATTTATAAAGAATTTAAAAAGAATTTGCACCTTTTGGGGAGGGAGGCATGCTACATTATCCCATTGAACCCCTTCCCATCCGCCCTGAAATAATGCATCATCAACTGCATCATACCGCTACATGTACATGTACATGTACGTGCATACATGTACATGTACACCTGTACAGTATGTAGGCCTATAATTTGGTAGATCCTCTTATGAAGTTAGGACACATTCAGGCTTTCAACTTGTTTCATTTACAAAATTTTTAAAGTGATGCCTCAAAACCCCTCAGAATATACATGGATGCCACACACTTACTGAAACACTTTTAAGATACAGTTTTGGTCAAAAAAGTCATCAAAAATGTTTTTGTATCAGTTTCATTCATTTGCTTTCTTTCTCTCCAGAAACAAGGAAGCAGCACGGGGAGATGCTGGTGTTTGTCTTTCCATTGTGATGGCCTCTTTTGTAACCTGATTTTATTTGAACTTGGTTTTGGAAGTGTCCTGTTTTTGTTCATTTGCCGGATCAGAACCTGAGGTACTGAAAGAGATGAGGAAGATATTAATTAGCTACAGAAAACGTTCCGTCTCAATTGCGCTCTTGAGCCCGAAGCAGAAGTTTTCCTTGAATGCAGCAGGAATGTGTTTTCTCAATATATCATCACACAGCCCCAATTTGGGCATCTTTTATTTCCTTTCATAGGCATGTATATTCAGCCCTACAACATACATGTACATGTATGTGGGCGAGGAAAGTTACACTTTCACATCTCATGCAGGTACATGTATGTTTGTACCGGTACATGTACGTGTAGATGTGCATGCATACATGTACATTTACATGTACCGGTACATGCACTTTGTTATGTATATACATGTAGGTGTGTGCATTATGGTACATATGCAGCTCATATGCACCATACACCCTACTTTGTAATTGTCTGTATCATCTGGTACATGTACATGTGCTGTTTCTAGGTCACACATTCATTGACAGATTACTAACTGTTACTAGCCTGAGCCTAAATATTTGGACATGTCTTAGACTAAATAAAACCCTTATCTGTTGGCTATTTTGAGGTCAGGTTTTGCAAGACCTCTGTAACTTTCACCTTGGCTATTCTGCCATTGCCTGACACACAAACTGATGAGAGTACCTCATGGATGTACATTTTGTTCTGTCTCACACTTTACAATATGTATCTAAAATTGTCATAACAACTTGGGGTTGCATGTATTTGTCATGCTTAGTATACAATTTATACACAGCATGAAGACATGTGGTGCTCATATCAAAATCATTTTTAGGCCAAAGAAAAAGACTCCGGTTTCTTGTCACGGGCTTGGTCCAAAAGTGGTACAGTGACACGTTTTTTTACTTCTTTTTTTCCCTTGGAAATGATGTACAGTGTACATGCACATACACTTTAGAGTGCATGGCCTTGTTACCATGAGAAGTGCGAATTAACAACTTTGAATTAATAAAAAGACCATAAAGTATGACGAGAGGCGATGGTTTCAGTCATCTCACTCAAACAAGAGGCTTCAATTCTTGGCAAGATTGAGCTTGTTAAAATACACTAACACAACCACAATGCAAAAATTAAATGCGAAGAATAAATGTTCAGCTCCAGTTTCTAGTTTTAAATGAAATTCTCACGAGGTGACATTCTTTGCACATTGTTTTCTGCTTTAGTTAGATTAGAAGAAACATGTTGCACATGAAATAGCCTCTGAAAAAAATTAATCGAAACAGTTCAGTTCCAGAGTCAAAATGAAAATGAAATTCTCGTAACGTAAATGATATACAGGGTGTCCACATAAAAAGTATACCGAGAAAATTACTGTAATAACAAAACTACGTTATATATGGGAAAGAGAAATATATCTCTAGAAAGGGCAGAATGTCCTCTTTGCAATGGTATACAGCTTGTGATGTTATTGACACAGATGAGTGAACAATCTAGACCGGTGTTAATGGTACTGAAATTGGCACTGTGACAAGTTTGCATTTTTCATAACCAAAGCTCAACCATGCAAGTGTGCAGAATACCAAATGCCTTTGCTTATAAGAAACAAGTTGCATATAAAACATTGGGGGAAAAATTCAGCTCAGAAAATAAAATCTCCTCTCACTCTAATCTACAAGTACCGGTACATGTACCTTTGTTCTGAGCAAGTGACGATGCATGAGTCGTTACATGTATGGCTTTCATAACGCGATGTCCATCGCCACTGCATGCACGCATGCGTATATACCGCCACTGCCTCACTGTATACCGACACTCAAATAGACTGGCCCCTCTAGGTTTGTTGCTTTAAAAGCATTTTCAATTTGTACGTAAGTAGGACACAAGACCACTTCCTTTGTCTGGTTCACAGACGTGGGCCTGGGTCTGAATCAATTGGCTACGGCTGGAATTACACCGACTATTTTGCAGTATCCACAGCCAGTTCCCATATATGTAGAATCATGCATAATATTAAGCCTCAGCCAACTAATTCGGGTACGGCCTTCGTGTAATGATACACGAATGATGTCATCTGATAAGAGCGCCCAGCTGACATGTACATGTATGGAGGCCCAGGGGGTTCCTTCACCGTACATATTACTCCACCCCACCATTGAAAACACATTAAAATTACGCGGTAGCAGAATTCTTAGCTGCCGATCAAGTAAGTTTGGCGGCTTTTGGAAATTGTTTAATGCAAAATAAAAAAATTCTTTATTTTGCCGGCGCGCAGGTTTACAGCGATGTGTGCGATGACCAGAAACCAGAGACTTTTTTGGCCTTATTGACTGGAAACTATCAAATGAGGAAATTTACTTTTTGATGGCTTCCTTTTTGGAAAAGTGTTGCTTGTTGGGTGCTTGACTTTTAGTGCTTATCTCATCCAAAATATCCCGAAAATGTACGTACATGTACATGTATGTGTACAGTTGTGTGTTCACTGTACAGTGCCCATGTGTTCCTAAAGGGAGAAAATTGAGGTGGACTCATTTTTTTGAATTTTATTTTCAATTTCTTTATCTTCACTGTCCTCTGATTTTTGGCTGGGAAGTCTGTATACCTGCAGCTGTACTTGAGTAAGTGAAGAGTCTGGCAATAGTTGTGTGACCTTGAGTAGGGAAATGTACAGACCTTTTGAACATAATAGGCTAGACTAAATTGTACTCTCACAAAAGACCTTATGGTTAGGGGGCTAGCCACTGAATAGAACAACAAACACCTAAATGGAAGTTCTGGTTCCTCAGGCGCGAAAACGAATGATATATTTTAGTATACCTGGATTGGTTTGTTCCTCTCAACAGGAGCTTTTTCTCTGGTTCCGTAGGCCTTTATTTTTAACGTTTTGCAGTTTCCAAAAGTGTACCTGTGTGTACTAGGGGAATGTGTTTGCCAATCTGATGATTGGCTCCACATACGTTTTTGAAATTGTGCATTCTGCAGTTTACATGTACATGGACGAATATGGCTTGGCTTCTTCATATGTATATCTGCATAGCTTTATACCAATTCCAAGAGCATTGAGTCAGATGGTGATTTGATGATCAACTTCACTATACAGTACAGGCATATCCATGTACATGTACATACATGTACATGTGTATGTACATGTACATGTACTGGTATGACTGGTAGTACCAATACAGGTACATGCATGGCGTATAACGATACTTACACCTGGGCAAAAATTTCTGAGTTCTTGTCAAAGTGTGGTCAGAAGCCCTCGTAAAACCTCATGGCCCTGGCTGTTACTGGCAGGTATTTATGATTACATTTCTACAAGAATTATTGGAGCTGAGCAGGCATGACAGCTGTACTTTATGAAAAGACAGAACTATCCCTTCCAATTTGCGTCGGTCTGGAATTTGAGGCTGAGTGTTCCTGGAAAAACGCTGTTCATAGCTGCAGGGCTTTATGTGATACATGTACCGTACATGCACATTACATGTAAGCTTTAGGGCTTCAACTCAAGAGACACATCTATATGTAATAAGAGATGTACAGTACGTGTATGCTGAAACCATTTGTAAGATTGGCGCTTGGCTTTGTAAGGGGCATACACTTCAGATCGAATGTTTTTACCAAAAACGCATGCTCTGTCAATCGTGAACATCAAGAAAAGTAATAAACAACTGATCATGAGAAAGGATTACCAGTACATAAGTTGATCAGCAGGCATGTATGGGTACATGATGGATTTACAGTAGCTGGTGAATGGGTATCATGCAAATCCAGTTTTGTGTTTTGAATTTTTTGAGCCCTGTTTTTGCCTTTCTCCTTTTTCTTCTGCGCTGAACTGGTTATCTAATAATTTTAAAGACACAAATTTTCACAAAGATATGAGTTTCAACTCTCTTTTTTTTGGAGGCCCCCTCCTTTTTGTGAATACTACCGTACCAGTAGATCTTTCACTGTAAGAATAGTGTCATCACATACTGTAGTCACTAAACAAGTTAAGTAAACCCATGAATTTGAAAGGAAAAGAACTTTCATTATTCCCCCACCATGCACTGCAAATGCAGGTTTACTTGCATTTCACACACTACCTGTAGCTTCTAGGAATGGCCAAATACCTTATCCGGTAGAAGTTGAGCAGTGAATTTCTTGAAGAGCATCAAGCTTTTTATTGATAACCTGATACCCTAGTTAATTTTTATCATACAGTGGTGTCTTATGATCTGCCCCCTACATGCAGACAAATCACATCCCTGCCTTCTGTGACATTTGTAAACTAAGTGTACACTCAAAAGAATCTGGGCCATACCCCCCGGTACACGTACCGGTATTTATTCAGCCCCCGTACTGCAAGGATTTCTCAGAATCTTGTCCAGTGCACTGACGTGCTTGCGAGGAAAGAGTAACCTAGCGATGAGGACAGCTCTGCTGGAAATACCATGATATTTTCCCGGGGCTGAGAACGTAACATGCACTGGTCAGGCTACGATCTTTCGATATTCCCAGTGGTCCTTGCATGGAGGTTTTGCAGAATTGCCTTTTAAACAGAAAGCGGTGCCTTAGGCAACTTTAAAGCTCGCTGTATGAAGTGAGGCTTAGGGCAAGATCTTTCAACATCCGTTGATGTCCATTTAATAATTGAATGTACCGGTACATGTTTAAACAAAAGTTCATTTTCGTTTTAACTCTTGAAAAATCGTTGCTTTGCTACAAATTCCGATTCTCAGTGTATTTTCCCCTCTCTGCCAAACTTGATTTCAGTTATTGACCATGGTGGCATCAAAGCTGATTACAGGCTGTTCCATGTTTGAATGAGTGCATGTTGATTGTTGAGGTGAATGAATGAATCCTCCCAAAAGAAAAGAAGGACCTACATGTACATTGTACATCTTCAAGGGTGGATCCAGAGCCAGATTTTCGAGTGGGGGGAGGGAAGACTTGGTGGGGGGTTGACCAAAAAGTTTATCGTAACCTATTACGCCCTTCCTGAGGGGTTAGGCAACATTTAGGGGCTTTTTAAATGATTTTTGGAGCACTGGAAATGAAACAGACCAAAATATTCACCTCTCTCATTATTTGTTTCAAAAATGGGAGGGGGCTCTTTGGGAGGGGGGTGTGGCCCCCTGCTGGCTCTCCCAGATTGGCATTTTTAGATGATGAGCAAACATCTACCTATTTTGTACATGTACATGGACCTTTCAGGCTACACTGTGCTGGAAATATTGGCAGAGGCATTGTCAGACAAATAGGTTTCAAGGCCCTGTGCTTTTATTCAAACAGGTAACTTTCCACAGTATTTTTACCTTGACAGACATTAATTGCATGTAGAGTTTTAAAAAGTGGCCTTGTCACTTTTTTTCATCGTTTGATTTCTGAAGAGAGATGCATGTAGTCTCATCTTAGATCCAGGGCTGCTCAATTCTTTGCACATACAAGTCAGAGAAAATACAAGCAGTTGTGATCGGAGGTTGTTTGGCATTGTTTTTATGTTGATCGATCCAGGGCAGCTCCGGTAGTATCATAAAATGCTTCTTGCACATGATTTTCCTTTGCCCCCCCCCCACACACTGAATAGTCCCTCAAGGGAGGTGGGTATGTTGTAAATAAAAGTAGTCTTTGTGAGAGAGTGGTGATACAGTCAGGACCATTGCCACAAATACAGAGCGCCACCCTGCCAGCCAAAGTGCACGCCACTTGTATCTGTCTGTGCAAAAACAACTTGTTTGTCCAGAAGCACCCGTATCTTGTAACTTGCCCCTAGGGGAAGACAGGGACTGGAATGGTAAAGTCAGACAGGGCGAATGTTTATGAACTGATCTTTCTTCTCCAGTCAAGAGGCCTCTGTCAAAAATTGTGAAAAAGAAAGAAATCCAAACATGGGTGGTCAGTGACTTTTTCTGTAGAATGTATCACTTTTTTGTCAGCTGTTGAAATGTGACTTTTTGTCCATGAATATTTGTAAAAAGTGTCTGGGCCCAAACCTGACTCTATTTCATCACTGCAAAACAGAACCCAAATGATTAAAATGAAAGAGACTGGCCAGTATTTGAACATACCGGTAACATTTACATAAATTTACATCTGTATCTGTCCCAACATACATGTAGTTGTACTAGTAGTGAAGAAAAGTTGGGAGAAAACACTGATTATTTTCTTCCACTTTTAATACTCCATCAAACTTTATTACTGATTATGATTTATTCCTTGACTATTCCTGTTCGCCTTAAAACCCACCTGACCCTCCCCCAATGCCCAGAAACTGTCTCCCTCCCCCCCGAGAAAACATGACATAGACCAATGCAAGTTCCCACATCTTTGAATCGGACATGTACCGGTACGTGTACATGTGCATGTATGTATGTGGATGTTTCTTCTTACATGTAGATTCACACAAGGTACATGTACGAGTACATGTACATGTATGCGCATGTATTTCAAGTCAACCAAACTTACAGGGTGTTGGCTTTGACTTTTCCTGAATGCAATCTGTTACTTACGTGTGAGCTCGATTTGTACAGTTGATTTAGAACTCTCTTTTGGGTTATTCTTCTGCAGTCCAACAAGCCCAGGAACGGTATCTTTTGCTTCCTAATAGAAGAAGCCAGGGAAACAACTGCTCTGGAACTACCCGAAAAGGATAACACATTTGTCTTGAAGGTAAGAATGTTAATAAAAAAAGGTAATTTATTGGCAGCTTTATTGTTACAAATTACACATACCGGTTTGATGTAAAACACAGTGAAAAGGGCCAGTCTTGGGAGTAGTGTTTTCCCTATGATTATAAATCTCGGCTTGGTTTCAGCACTATACTCGTACAGCATACATACATGATACTTGTGAATAGCGATATTCAAACAATTTTTTTGGAGATACAGACATGTAAGCTTGTTTTCCTCAAGGACATCTGTTGTGGCATTTGCGTGTGTAGCAGGCCTGTAATGTGAAATACAGAGAACTGTTTTTCCCCAAGGGTCATTGGTCCAAGACCCTTGATAATTTTTAGCTTCAGGGTTGACAAAACATAAATGTTTTCTTGCATGGTCAAAGTAATTAAAGTTTGGTTGCCTAAAGAGATTTTCTGTCTTCTTGTACTGGTAAACGTACATCAAAACCTTTAAAAAAATCCCTTATCTAAGTTCAATTAGTTAAGTCCTGAAAAAAGTTCACATGCCTGTTCATGTAAAACCTAATATCACTTCACAAAGAGAGGTGTCCTCCTTTTTTCTTAACAACAGCTGTGTGCGGCAGCAGTTGTTTTGCTAATTGTCTCATGAATAATTAAAGGCTGGGTTTTATTTTATTGAATTTTTCAGGGAGACAACAGCCTTGAATTTGTCATCGAAGCACAGAGCATGCAAGACATGCGCTCCTGGCTGACCAACATTCAGGCCTGTATGCAGTTGCCCAGTTTACCAAGGTGAGTAGTCAGTCTGCTTGCTTGAGCAACACCCAGAAGATTGCTACAATTTTGCATAGTTCCTGTAATTTGTTTCAATGATTGATGAGGGAGGGGGAAGAGGTGTTTTCTTTTATCCTTGCAAAACTAGGAATATTTCGATTAAAAGTTGAAAATCTTATCTACATGTACAAGGGACCCTATGTACCATGTATGTAGGTTGTTTTAGAATTGCATGTATGGTACATATACCAGTACATGGAACTGGCATGTTAGGAAACCTATGTGCTCAAGCAGACCTGAGGTGAAAACCAGTCACAACAAATATTTACATACATGTAGACTCACATTTTTGTGTAGCAAATATTTTCTCTACTAAGCAAATACATACATTTACACGTATGTGCACCTGGCAGCTCTGTGAAGTTGACCCCTGAGTTGTTGAACCCATGGCCGCAGAATTGGGAGTAGGATTTAGAATTGTATTATTCAAATTGGAATGGAAATTCTCCAGCAGTTGGACACCAGAGGTGCTCCCCGATCATTTTGAAACAAAAAAAAATGAGTTTTACCGGTACCTTAGGCTATTCTCCCTTCTCTTTCCAATTGTGCCACATTGTGATGGACAGCCACGCGGAACCGGGCAAAGTTATTGACCCTTTGTGGAGCATATTCATGAAGGTCCCTTGCCCATAGCTACCTTGCCACAAACAGCTTTTGGAGTGTTCTGAAGTGCGGTGCGGTTTTGCACTTGCAAATCTTGCAGAATTGATTCAGTTAGGATGAGGTGATGAGAGTGGTCAGGAAAGGACAGCCTGTCTCTCCCTGCATAAAAAAAACCCAGAGTACCCAGATGCTACCGTTACATGCACCTGAGCTTTTGTCTGACTGTACATGTACTTGTATGATGCTTCACATGTATGGGTTGTATTTCACCTTTGAATGATCCCCACAGATTTAACAGTTCTCTTCATCTGTAAGGTGGATCTAATCAGGGGAAGTTAAATAGAATCGGGGTGTAACAATCAAAAGCTGTATAGTTGCAGATATAGTGAAATATATTTTATATTTGGCTTCTCACTTCAGTCCGTGCAGAGTTGCTAATAATGCTGATATTACAAGATTTGCAAACTCAAATTTTCACATCACCCTAGAAAAAAAGTAGTGAATGCCTTACATGTAGGTCAGGAGGGGGGAAATGTGTTTTTAAAAATGACTATCCATTTTTTTTTTCATCCTTAAAGATCCTTAAAAAGTTACCTTTTAAAGAGACTTGTTTGCATGGGCTTTCAGTTTCTAAACTGAAACAAAAAAGTGGTCAATGGTCTCCAACTCAGTGCCCCCTCTTTGTGATGGGTACCCCTCTTCTGAGGAGGGGAGGGTGGGATGGGGTGGGGAGAGTGCCCATTCATGAAAAAGATCACCAGGCGTACACGTACGGTACAGGGCACTGCGTACATGCACCAACATAAAGTACAGCCTTCATACATGTATATACAGTAGGTTGGAACACGCACATGCATGTGCATCATGAGTCATGTCTGTGGTCCCGTGCGCAGCCAACTACCAGGGGAGCCTTTGCCGCAGAAAAATAGGCCGCTAAATCTGGACTTTTCCCTGTTTGGTTCTTGGATGATTGGATCTGTGCTTTTTTGCGCTGTATGGAGCACCGGAGCGTACCTCAGGTGCTGATATTTTTGGACATGCTCCACTATTTCCTTGTTATCATGAGCGTATATAATGTAAGTCCAGCCAGTATGATTATTTCTCTGTCAAGGAACAGGTCCATCATATGCAACAGGTTATCATGTTGTCACAGGTTGTAAGCTTATGTGATAAATTAGAAGGATTCGTTAAATTTGTTTGTGGATTGTTCGTTTGAAAAAGGTTTCATTTCATGAAATCTCAAATGGACTAATACATTTACCATGTGCTTTATTGCCACATTGTAACACATTGAGGCTTTGGTCACAGAACAGACTTTGTTGGGCCATTGACTCCACGTACACACATCACAAGTCATTGTTTCTGAGTCCAGTCAAGTCTCAAGTCAAAAAAAAAAAATTGCGATACATGTCAAACAGGGGTCCAAGTCATCAATTCAAGTCAGCAACACCTGTGTTGAATGTCATTGCTATGCAAAATCAGAATACGTATACATGTGTACATACTGTACATGTTCTAGTAGGCCCACAGGCATTTTTGCACACGGTAGGTGGGACAGCTGCTTTCATTTTCAAACATCTTCTCCGGCACTCACTCAGCTTAAAATCAACAATATACTTTCGTTATTTCATATGCTACATGTACCACAGCAAGTGCATATTATACATATACATGTACCGGTACATGAGGCAATTTTATTTCCTTGTTGGGTCTACAGTAATTTCCCCCATAGGATTCATGTATTGCTGTCAGTTTATAATTCTGTTGTACTGTGCCGGTACATACTGGTACATGTATAGGTCATGTGTAGCAGTATGGTACATGTGCACAATCCTCCAATGTAGAGAGCTGGTTTGACGACTTCTATAACATGAATTCTTTGCCTAACCTGCCTGTACTTATGAGGCAAATACAGGTGTACATGTATGTATGTTTTTAAGAGCACTTTGTACCAGATGAGGGCCAAAAATTTGTTTGATTCCTTTTATAAATGCCATACCAGAAAGGTCTCAAACATTGTCAAACAGCATAGGCAAAGAATTTGACAACTTGAGATTGTAATCTTACAGTTATAACTGCATGGCTTGCTTGATGCCATTTGGCAGTATCAAGTGTTTAGAACATAAATCTGTGTATAAATGTCATAAATAATGGAAACATTTTACCTGTTTGCACGCAGTGTACCTGTACATTAACAGGTGACATGTTAGATGTGCTTGTGGATATGTACATGTACATGTGTGCATGAAGTTTGTAGGATTCTCAAATACAAGAATTTATTAAACTCAGATTACCTCTGACCAAGTAGCGGAAGGAAGCAAGTGTGGATTAGGAACAAATTATGCATTGTCTCTTAGATACATGTACAAGATGATTTCGACAGTTCATGCTGTTAGGATCTTTTGTACGTGTATGGTACACGTACAAGATAGACTGTTTGTGAAGAAATTTAAAAAAATCAATTGTGTATACTGGGAACTACATGTACATGTACATATTTGTACATGTACATGTACATACATGTATTTGAATGTACAGAAAGAAAACTGAAATACCAGTACCTACATGTACATGTCATAACCACTAGATATAGGCCAGTTTTTTTATTGTGCACCATCATAAAAGGGTTGTATTTCTCATTTAGTTCTTCAGTACATGTACATCGTATTGCAGCGCCCTTCATGAGATAGCAGAAGTAAAATTGTGAAGCGGGTTCACATGTGTACATGTAATACGTCATTTTGTTTCCTTCTCGTTTCCATTTTCACTTCTGCTTTTGTTGTATGCCAGCACATACAGTATGTAGGTTCCCTTATCTCACGGACATGCAACTGTGTAGTCATTCAGGGATTCTTGTGATTAGTGTTTAGCAAATAAGAATTATTTTCTGCCTTGCAATGATGAATGCTTACAAATGCCATGTGTCGTGCTAGCGATATTTTACAAAATTTTTTAAAATTTAAAAAGAAAAATTTTGCAAAATGGCTGTAGATGTTAGCTTTGCTTTAAACCTACGGACATTTGAAACTAACTTTTCTCATCTTGTCAATAATTGATATCATTTTCTGCCCTTTGTGTCCCTCTCAACAGGAGACCCTTACCCAGCGTGCCTCATTCACCTGAACCACCAGCCACTTCTGGCTCCTTCAGTTTCTTGAGACCAAAACCCAATCTCACAGTTCAAATACCCCAACCTGGTAAGTCAAACTAAAGTGTACAAGCAGACAGGATCCTCCAAGGACTTAGTGATTCAAACTCTCCTTTGATTTTTCACTGTTCCATAGAATGCCTGATTTTTCCCCTATCACTTGGGTGTGGCAATGGGCAATGTACCCCCCTTTTTCTATAAATAGCAGCTACATGTACACCCAAGCCTGATTATTTGCAGACTCCCGTGCAAAAGTTGTACCCTCGTGGGTGACAGAGTGAGTAGGCTGATTGTGGCTGTTGTGTACCTTGTGTTTCATACAAAGATCCTACCTGTTTGCACCATTGATTACTATTAAACTGTCAATCAAATGTCCACAGTCATTTGTTATACATGTAATACTCAGCTGTAATCAGCCAGCATTTTGCTACATCTGAGTGTAATCATTGGTGATTTGATACAAAAAGTGAGTGTTGGAAGTTCAGCTAGAAAAATAGTCGGGCCACTTACAAAAATATTAATCCACATGTTCATCTATATTCCTCAGTATTAATAGAAAAATGTAGCAAGTGCACAATACGAAAAGGTTAGAAAACATCAGTGGTTGAAACTGAGACCTTTCAGTATTGCCCAGGTGTCGAGTAATGGAGCAGCCAATCTAGTGTACACATTCATGTACATTCCCAAATCATTCTGGCTGAAAGATTTCTCAAGGTTATTTCAACACTGCATGTGCCTGAAAAAAGGGGGGTAGACTCTTGGCAGTTTTGTTAGATGATGTATTGCGTCTTGTGCCCCCAGAATCACTTTTAAATGTTTCATTTCGAATGGACTAAAAATTATCAGTCTTTTATAAATTCACATAAACCAGCTTGAGGTTTCTGTAAGCAGACTGTTGACTGCATTGAGCAGTAAGACAATTCTTGAGATTGAACTCATAAAAGTAAATTCTGAAGTCACAGAAGGAGATGAAGCCAAGATGAATTTAGAAAACACCCCTAGGTCTCTTCCATTTGCACTCTGTGAAATCCCTTCTCCCCCCCCTGAAGAATTGTCACCGGATGGCCCCAACTCCCGAAGCCCCCTCACCCCAGAGCACTCCTTCGAGGGCTTCTCCAGCCAGGATCCCAACCCACCCATCTCCCCGCCGCCACGGATCCCACCTCGGCGTCGCCATGGCAACAGTCCGGATCGGCTGCCCAGTGGGGGCTCAGATGGGCCCGTGACCCCGGAATTGCCCTCTATGCAGATGCAGGCCAGGCCACTGGGTGAGTACTGTCCTGGAGGTCAGTGACAAAGAATAGACAGTCAGCCTCTTGCTGCAATGAGCTCACGGCTCAAAATTCATTTGACGGATGCACTGGAATGCCCAGTGCATGCTTGGCTTTCACATGCCATACCTGTGCCAAAATAGACTGAAGTCATCAGCCAATCAGACCCCAGGTAAGGCAGACTCAGCTCAGCTCACACCAACCAGTGAAATAAATCTCAGAAACTTCAGACCAATCCCGGAAGATGCCATTGTTGTGGTGACACCACATTCGTGGGTGTTTCTATATGTGAGGTGCACATGCATTTTGGCAATTCTTGCTCCTCTATTGGACTAAGAGATATTCCACGTCCCCCTCCCGTAATGGCTTCTACATGTCATGCTGATTAATGTCTTTAATGTTGTCGCCTGACCTTATGTAGTGAGGTCAGATTTTTCCACTCTCAGGCAAATAATCAGCTGCCTTGGGTGGTATCATGGCCATTCTGGTAGACTCATTGTATGGTCATACCATTAGATACATTTGACATGCACGTATTTGACACAGGCAGGTAGCATTGATTATTGTCTGCAGGCATGTACATGTACATTGTATGATGAGAATATGTATCGGTACCGGTTCATGTAATTTCAGGGCTATGTAATTTAGCTCCTTGGTCATTCAGATATCATCAAATTATAAAACCCTGCCTTTTTTCAGGCTGTGGATGTGTTCACTGATATGAACAAGAAATTGCCCACAGCAGACACAAGTCACGTTTGTTGAAATCGACACAGCAGACCAGCAAACCCAGAATTCTGTGCCTTGCTTGTTTAGAGGTCAAGAGATTGCCTGATACTACATGTCCATATAGCAGACAACCTTGAACTTGGACGCACTGCTGCCGGTCAAGGCTGTGTGAGTTTGTAAATGACAAGGCCAAGTGCCTGATGGACACAAAGGAGCTCCGTCCAGTCATACAGGATTAAGGGGGTCAAGGAAAGAAACTCATACAGGTTATTTCCCTGCAGAGAAGTTTAGTTCAAATAGTGTAGAGCCATTTTGCACCAGTCTACAGAAACACTCTTCACAAAGAACTGTAAATTACTGAAAAATTTGTTCCTGTCTTTATTTCATTTCCTTTGAATCATAGCAACAAACCTGTTTCATACATGTAGGTTAGATGGATTTGATGCCAAATCCTTCTATATTCTGCTGCTAGTAGTGGTAGAAATGCAGTGTTAATCAAGAAATGAACAACTGTCGGAAATCAGGCCACAGAAATGAACTACAACACTGCACACAAGTATGAAATTACATGAGGTGAAAAATGGCAAGGGCTTACAGACGTAACTTGACTGAAACATGGAGATTGTGACATGAGCATGTACAATTGTACATGTTCATGAACCTTGTTGCTAGCTGATTATACATTCCCCCCCCCGTCAATACCTATTGATTAGTTAACCCTTAAGCCCTGGCCCCTTTTTTTCTTCTTTCATTCTTGTTTCCACCCTGAACTCAATTCAAGGTGTTTGTTGCCACCGGTTCTGTTTTCATGGTTGCATTGATGAATGCTCACAGGGTGGCCGCCACCACTGGCTCGGCAAGGTACAATAGCAAAGTGTGTGCCCCGGCACTGCAGTAGGTAACAGGGGAAACTGTTGGATCATTCACTGCTGTGTATTATTCATATCCTGCTTTTCCTGGTATATTGCTGCGGTTGTCACCAGTGCAGATCCAAAGTTAATTTGACAGGGCTGCCTGCAAATTGGTCTCAAAGTTTGTGGTGTCAAAGTTGAGGTCACAGCTTTTATGGATGTGGAGAGAGAACTTTTTCTGCCAATATCATGGATGCTTACAACTGGGCCTTTCTGTTAGGGGGAGGGGTTACCCTGTCATGTTTTCTCTGACTGGAACTTGAAATTTGCAGGTGTTTTGTGGGTTAAGGGCACTTCCTTTTGTCCCCACCTTTTATCAAACAAAACTCAAAGTCAACAACATTCTGTTTGAGTTTTTTTGCACAGAGTTTCAAATTCTGTTTTACATTTCCCGTTATTTTTGTGTTCTTAAAACACTCAGGTTTCAGCCATTGTGTGGCAGGTTATGGTACTCTACCTAAAATTGGTTTTAGTGGCAGATCTACAGGTTGTTCAGTGAATCCGTACATTGGGTGCTCAAAATTTGAAAATTGATCATGAATTCTCAAGAATCCAACAATGTACAATACATGTATAATGTATTGTTGGAAAGAAGGCGCCCCATTCTGAGGGGAATTTTTTACAGTCAATGACTGTGTTGAACTGGCAGCCACCAATTGCTGCTACATACATGTACATGTACATGTAAATGTACATACATGTACACTTTACACGTACATGTATGTCTGTTTGTGCATGGATTGGGTTGCTACTGAGCAGGAACTGGCTGAAATTGCAGACCCTCATGAAAATGTTCAACCTTGGGCAAATTAATTTAATTTTCTCGTTTTCATTATAACTTTATAACAGACTAGTCTCATAGAGTTGTATTTAAAGTGCAGGAGTTTGCTAAGCACAAACAAATATTGGCACAGTGAGAATAGCCTATCGTCCAAATATTCCATGATGATAATTACTGGTGGCTCACGGCTGTGGTAGCGTAATGAAAGTACCAAACAATGCTTTCTGATTAGCAGCCACATGCAGGGCAACAGTTTTGGTTTCTTTGGACAGAACTGAATGAATAAGATTCCCCCAGACAGCCAGATTTTATTTAGGATCCATGCAGTAGTGATTCAATAGCTCGTTTATACTCGCTTGTACTTGAACATAGAATCTTTCCTCTAAACATCATTTTCTTTTGTAGTGTAACCAAGGATAATTACTTAAAATATGGTTTCCTTTTAAATTTAACTTGTGCTACGCACCGTATTTTTTTGTTAAAATCTAGACGGATCAAATCAGAACATCAATTTGGAACTAGAAGAAACAGCCACGGTGTCCGATCACCCTCTGAATGAGTACCCATGGTTTCACGGCACCCTGTCCAGGGTGGACGCTGCCAAGCTGGTTCTGCAGGGAGGCAACACAAGGCACGGTGTGTTCCTGGTCAGACAGAGCGAGACACGGCGCGGGGAGTGCGTGCTGACATTCAACTTTCACGGCAGGCCCAAGGTGAGTTGTCACAATGAGAGATCCGAACCAGTCGTCGCTGCTGTTATTTCACGGCGAACTTGTCCCAAAGCATGCGATTATCTTGGGCTGAAAAAGTGTGACTTTTTTAAGCAGCGTACCATAGTCAGACTCCATTAGTCCTTTGGATTTCATAAATGATCAGTTGCCAGTCTTAGCTCAAGATCTGTGCGACACTCCTTGTCACGTTGTGTTCTTTTTCATACATTCTCTCTGTGAGCAAAGCCAGTGGGAATCACAGTACCTTTATATACACATCACCCAGCTGCTGTGTATACAGAAAACGGCCATGCCATGTTTATAAGTCCTATAAACTATCACAGAAAGTTGACAATATGAGGGGTGCTATCAAAATTTTCCTGTGGAGGAAAAAAGAGAAAATTTGCACATTTTGCCCTGTGCTATGTGTGCCCATCGGGGCATAATGTACGCACCAGTATGTGTGTACAGTGAGTGGATATGGGGTGCTGGACCTATCAAAACAACTTTGGCTTTACAGATTTCCAGAGGCGTCACTTCTCCAACCACTGCCCGACATTCGTTTGTGTGTAACAAAACCACATGTACCCCTAAGGCCTGTGCAGAAATTTTTAACGAAAGAGACACAGCGATTCCATGGCTTCACACAATGTGAATACGCATTTGCTTTGTGTTGGCATACAAACACGGACACAACCTGAGTATTCTGCTGAAATACTGTGCTCGGTATGCCCAGCACTTTTCACTTTCAAGTGGTATGACCTCTTCCTTTGCCAAAAGTTACTGACAAAGGATACGTAGTATCCTTTGTCATAGTACTTTGTCATAGTATGCGCAAAGTATAGTATGTGTATAGTATGCGCAAAAACTTTGATACTAATAGACCAGAATATGATATAAATTTGATATTTCTTTCATAACCATTGCAGAAGAAAATGTCAGAAACTGAAATGCCCATCACACCTCACAGCCTATCACACTGATTAAAATCCGATTGTTAAAGTTAACATTTTTCAATGTACAAGTTTTAAATTGGTTGCTGTGTACGATTTTTTTTCCAAGTACAAGCAAGTCACAGACCTCAATGGCGGAATTTCTCGGCTCGCTGCGCTGTATGTTTACTCTGGAACAAGTGGAGTCACCAGAGACATTAATTTTGCTAACAGCGTTTCTGGAAAGTCAGAAAAATAGGCAACTCCCTTCTGAGAAATGCCACTTGGGGAGGTGTGTACGCATCAGCTGGCAGATGGCATTGACATGTGGCGTTTTGCACGTAGTGGCTGACTTATACATGTACATGTAATTAGGAGGCTGTTGCATGCAAGACTGAGTAAACAAATGAGATGGTTGCTCATCCTTGTGTACTTCCCTTTTTCCTGGATGGTCTCCCCTTTTTGAATAGTAGTTTAAAAAATGTTTTCATTCAGTTGATGAATTTTGTTGAATTGAAAATTTACTTTTTGTATTTTGTAGCAAAATAGTCAGGTGTCAGTGTTACAGTAGTTTTAAGCCTGTTTGGTGAGGAGAAACCTTAACACAGAAAGTATCGATAAAAGGGCCAAAAGAATGCATCTTGAAAAAAAGGGCTGCTTCCTCTCTTTTTTAAATAAACCGTGATGAGAAATTGTTTAAGTTCTTTAGCCAGCCCAATGGGTACCCCTGCTGGGCAACCATGCAGGCCAGGCGTAGAAGTAAATAATGTAATCAAGAGCCAGCTGGCTGGAAGGTTATTGTAATTACACTGCACTTCTACGAAATGCTACAAGAGTCTGTGGTTGTTGACGAAAGAACCAGCCATGCAGTGTACAAATCTGAGAATCCTAGAAAACGTCCTGATTGCATCCTATTGCAGGGTAGTTCAGGGCCATCCACAAAGTACGTGTGCACTAGGCAGGTGGAGGGGCGGTGTTGCTCACCTTGTGTATTGCGAAAGGGGATAATAGCACTACGTACATGTATATTTACATACATGTATGCAGAGGGCTACTTCTGCTTTCAAGAGAAACTATTAAATTAATGTACTTTTTTAAAGTTTGGTATTAAGTATTTGGTTCCCCCCTCCCCCGGACAAGTTATTGAGGGAAAAAGACCGGCTTAGGAGAATGGACGCCACCATCAGCATTCATTCTCCTGAGCAAGGTCTTAAGTGTTACTTTAAGACTGGCCAAGCACATATTTATTCCCACTCTATACATTTTTATTCAGAGAGTCAAAAGAAGTCAAGATATGATGGATTTCCAGTGATTTTGCTCTAAATCTTTGCTTTCATTTTCCCCACCTCCCCGGTCCATTTATGTTACATGTATACTCCTTTTGAAAATTGTCCAATAGAATCCCCTTCAATGAAATTGGTACGCACGTGGCACGTCCCATGCACACAGTCGTTCTATGTACATTTACTTTTATATGAATGGCCCCCTCTTTGTCTGCATACTTCTTTTAATATGCCTTATGCTTGTCGATTTCAAAAGGTACCATACATGTACATGCAGTTCGAGAAACATGAAAAATCCTTCCCATGGTTTTGGAAACTCGATGTGTCATTCCTTGTTTTCGTACAGGTTCAGTCACTGAAAAGTCTAAATGTCTTTCAAATATCCTTCCTGGCAAGGAGCACTTCATGAAACAGGATTTGTATTCAATTTTCTGCAGTATGAACTCACCTGTATTTGAGAAACCAGCCCAGTGATTGAGGACAGTTGTTTTCGGGTACATGTACTTACACATGTATCTGTGAATGCAATCAGTGCCCCTGAAACCTTTTAAAAAAGGTCTTCACGCTCATTACTTTGAAATAAGAAACCATCAATTAGAAAGGATGGTCACCTAACTCCTTTTGCTAGAATGAGATTTTTTATGTCTTTCAAATGGAATACATGTACATGAAGCAAGTTTATCAAGTTGCTAAAAAACACATTTAGCTCTCTGGCTCCAGCTGAAGTCAGAAAAAGGCTATCCCTGTGGGAAAAGATGAAATGACTAAATTCAGAACCAATTTTGTTACAAGATTCAACAGTTTTTTCAGGGAGCCAAAAAATAGAAATTTTTCTGTATGTAACCTCTTTGGCCTTTCTGAGGGGTGACGGTATAAGTTTTGGGTTCTTGTTAAATACATTTGGAAGGAAAGGAATACTCCCAAGTCGCCTCAGTCTCATTAGTTTTATTTTAAAAGTTGCCCCCTTTTTGAGCGGAAGAATTACCCCCATTGTCCCCCCTACCCCTTGGAGCTGCTTTTGGCTCTACATACAGTTTTGTCTGTGTTCAAACAGTAAATGGGTTGAGACAGTACAACATTGCTTTGGCCAGCTTACTGCCAGAGACTGAGATGGCTCCGCACACATGGCGCATGTACAGTACATGTATGTGTATCTCTCAGTAGGAAAAAAATGGCTTTTCCTGTTAACAAACCACAGCTAAGATGTTGGTAATTGTGCAGTTAAGAAAATCTGAAATTCTTTGAGCCTGGGGCTGATGTCACAGTGCTCTTACACTCAGACGTTTTGCTAAGAAAAGAATATATGTTCAGGTTACCAGCCAAATTGCTATTAAAAGATACAAAGGATGTTACTTGGGACTGGTTCTCTGCTCAATTTTGCTTACCACAGAAAATCTGCCAAGGGCCCAGCTGGCAGTTTGATGCTATTCTGCCAGCACAAGTTTTTCTTACAGGCTCTTGGAATGCCTTGAGTGCTTGTGCTTTATAACGTAAAATACTTGATATTAAATTGTCCATGTCATTTATGTCTTCATTGCAGTAATGTGCAATTTATATTGAGTGCAGTTAGAGAGCTGGTAAGAAGATTGTCTTGGCTCCAAGGCGTCCCTTGTGGTGCGATATTAAGGCATACCAGCCCTGGTGTGTGTTTTAGGGAGACCTGCTTTGGTGAATTGTTGTATTGTCACAGGCTGGTAATCAGATACATTTGTATGCTGAAACATTGCACCAGCAAGGACATCAACCAGTAGAAATCAAGACTAGCGAAAAGAAAGATCACAAGCTTACTTTAGGTTAGAGTAGAATCCACAACTGCCTGTCACTAAAGGCTGGTTCATGCTTCACGTGAAAGTGAAAATGAGTGCAGATTCATGAAATCAGATCAAATGTTCGCACTGTAAATTTGCAAAAGATGAACATGTTTCAACTGGAGCAAAATTTCACTGGAAATCATTCATGATATCAGATTCGCTTCGCTTTCGTATTCACCTGAAGTATGAACCGGTCTTAAGGCAACACTAAGTGTCTGGGCAGAAGACCCTAGTTTATAAAGCCTAGCAGCACCTTGTATGGTGCATTTGTTATCAATTTTAGGAGATAGATCAATGCTTTGTTTTATCAACAATTAATTTGCCATCTTTACCAATATAACTATGGTGAAGATTTAATGCTTTAACTTGTACCAGCACCTCCAGCAAGCTTTTAATATTTTCAAAAGTCAGATTAGATCACGCAATCTTCCACATGAATGTTGGAGGGTGCTTTTGGCTGATTTATGGACTCCATCTCTTGAGTTGCAACTGCTTCAGTAAAATCTAACTAAAGGCCTGATTGGTGCCAAGGTTCAAATATCGTGCAGTTTGTTTTTTCTAGAAGGAAGGATTCAAAGTCTTTTTCCTGTCTTTTTCACCCCTTTCCCTCTCGTAGCACCTCCGACTGACACTTGACCTCAGTGGGCGTTGTCAGGTCACCCACATGTGGTTTGAGAGCATCTTTGACATGCTGGATTACTTCCGCTCCAACCCCATCCCACTGGACAGCCGGGACGGGGCCAGCCAGCCCGACGTCACCCTGACGGAGTTCGTGCCCAACGCGCAGTCGGTCAGCACCCCCAGCACCCCGCTCACACCCGCCACGCCTGAGGCGGGTGTCAACCGAGACAGTGGGGGCGGGGGCAGTGGCAGTGGGCTGGGTAACCCCAACTCCCTCCTGGTCTCCTCCAACGAGTTCCTGGGCTCGGGCAGCCAGTTCTCCCTGTCCATGAACTCTGGTGGCCAGTCGCCTTCTCCCCTGGACGGCCAGGGTAGAGGCTCCTCCACCAGAGCTGTCAAAAACCAGTATTCATTCGTCTGACGTTTTGTGCACGGAAGTGTGAAGACTTGAAACTTTTTTTGAATGTTGACATGTGTACAACCACAGTGAAATCCTACAAGGTAGAAGTGGTGGTGGGAGTGATGTTGACAATTTTGGATTTGAGATCTTGCTGCAATGAATTGGTTGCCACACCTGTACCATAATGTGCATTTGACCAAACATAGTCAGTGCTTGGCAGGCTCACATTGTAGTTTAGTTCATTGCAAATCCTTAAACACTATTACTCTCGGTTTTTGTTTCTGAAGTCAAGTCTAATTTCCTGTAAAAGGATTGTAAAAAGAGACACGGCACATCTGTGTCCTCTTAAAGTGTCAGTGACTTGTCCTTAGCTTGCAAATTTACGAGCAAATCAAGCTCTTCGTCATACATCCACACTATTTCCTGTCCAATAGACATTCTTATATGTTCATGTAGATGTGGTGAGTATGCATGTCAACGAGCCCACTAGGGATCAGCACTGCACACCGTACTTTATGCACATGTTGCCTACATTTATGATTTCTTCTTTACCACATGCTGTATGTCTCTCCTGCTCTCCGAATGGCCTATAATTTCTATTTCAGATGGTAACATGAACCACACACAACTTCTTGTGTGGCAGGCAGTAAATGTTTTTATTTCACTCAAATTTTTTTTTTAAACTTTCAACAAGGGATGCACCATTCCAACGTTGTGTTTGTAGTTTTTCAAAGTTGTTGTTTTATTTGACACAGTGGAGGGATTCAGCACTCATTTGGGGAGAATGTTGCTGTGAAATATTTATATTTTGGTATTTGATGATATGCAAGTGTTATTTGCTCAGCAGGGTCTTGAAAGTGACTTGCCAAAAATGTGCACAAAAACTTTGAATCCTTGATTCAAACTAAGATCTTGTTGAAAGTCAAGATTATTTCCAACTAGTCCACAACAGAACCACCAAACATCAGCATTTAATCTCTTGCAACAAATTCTCTATAAATCTGTGACCCCTACAGTTAATATGCAGACATTAGTGGACCAATCAGGAGAAAGGGAAATCAGGGAATCTGTATTTATGTGGTGTGGGAGGGGGAGAGAGAGCCAGGTCTCAGCTCTGGGAGTGTACCTGTCCATGCAGTTGATTTTCAAGTAGGAGAAAAATAGTAGACTAAAGTGCAAATGGATCTTCAAGTGCTCTCCTCCAGTTTTTTGCACCCCCCGAGTGATGCAGGGCATTGCTGCTATATCTCTGATGAAGGATGCATGGAAGTGTCACTATTTTTGAGATTCTTGGCTGGGCTAAGAAGCACCCTACTACATATACATGAATTTGCCATTGGATGGATACAAGTATTTGCAGTAAAGTGGGTTGCTCAGGGACACAGTTGGTGTAGTTTCCACATCAGGATGAGTCTGCAGATGCACTAGGCACAACAATGTCGTTATATTCAGAATAGCTTCAGGAAGTGTGGTATTATTCTAGCATGTGGTCTGCCATTGTGTTTATAAATTTTGTTTTTGTTTTTTTTTTACCAAAGGAGCAGATAGATTTCCTTATATATTCACTGCTTCTTTTTCTGTGTTCTTTGGACGTGGAAGGGCAAACACATTGTGGATAATTATAGTTCATCTCTATCTGTATGTAGCATGACATACATGAGTAACTTACAGGTTTTTCAGGAGGGAAATTACACACGGAATGCAGTGCACGCCACAAACAAAGAAGACGTGCAAATGTCCATTATGTATTTTGTTCGCATTCAGAAGAAAGCCTTCCTGAGGTTCATGCGAGTTTTGCAGCTTTCTTGTGGGAAAACGTTAATGGCTTAGATTAGTGGCAAAAGGACTTTGTGTGAAACCCAAAAGTAGTTTTTTCGTGATTTTTTTTTTCAGGGAGAGGACTGAAAAGCTTGTATAATTTTGTTTACATACTTATCTTTGTTACAATCAATAAGACACAGCCCTGAAATCCTCTGGGTTTTGAACATTATTGACCGAAAGCAGTAATTGGATAACTCCTCGCTTCTAGCATGCCAAGCTTGGCTTGTATCTGAAATTGATTTCTGAAAAAAAGATGCACTACAATTGGTATTTTCCAAGTCTCCAAGCACAAGAGCTTGTGTAATGCAACCACAAATTTGGGCCAGTTTTTGGAAACTTCCAAAATGGTTTCTGCAAAAATACGAATAAATTCTCTGAAACTACATGTATGGAAATGTCGTAGCGGATGGTCAATAGTGGAAACCGGGTAAAAGGAAAAACAGATCCATTTGCGTTCATGTGCATTTTCAGAGAACAGTTTACTGTGAGGAAATACTCGTGGGAAAGAGACAAAAACAGGATGTGCCCACCTGTAGAATTTCTATAATTATGAACATCACAGGATGAGCAACTTTCCCTCTGACGACTACAGCCGTCTTCTGAGGATTTATCTCTGGGTCTGAGAGATACATGTACTTCCCTTAGTCAGCCTTTAGATGCTGAACCTCCATTAAGACTTGGGTCCACCTGTTGCCATTAATTGTCCCCCGCCCTTTAGACTACAGGCACTTACCAATAGAGTTCTGTACCTGTATTTGGTCTGACTATAAAACCTGAGTGCTCAGTGTGCTACCAAGGTACACAGGATCACTGTGTTTCTTCTCTTTTTTTGACGATATTAGAAATGATAACTGTCATGCAGAAAATTAAAACTTGACTGATTTGTAGTACAGTGGATAGCTAACTCTTTGTAATGGAGTGGAGAAAACAATTCATACTTGGTGCTCAGTTTCGTTTTACCAAGTCTGTGTGATTATTTTTGATGATGTCTCGGCTACATTTATTTGGCACCAGGATCCGATTTCACAGAGTGGATGGGCAGTAAATTTACATCCGCCGATGATGATGATCTTTGCAGATCCACAAGTGTCATTTACTGCTGGCCTAGGGGCTGAACCTGACACACCAAAAAATGCCCCCCGGTCGGTGTCAAGATTTGTAAAAGACGTCACACCCAAGTCATCTTTGAATTGCCTTCATATCCTACCATTACTATGAAGTTCTATTGTACGCTAAGCTGTGTGAAGGACTACTGTTGCAGAAAGTTTTGTGTGAATGCTGTGTTTTTTCCCCTTCTTTTCACTTGGTAAGATTCTTGATCACTACACCTGATTCTGTTCACCATTTCATCCCTATATCAAGTCGTAAGTATCTCCAGCTGCTAGGCATGAGCTATGATGTCCTTGAAGTTTGTCCTCTAAAGGAAACTCGGAATGAATGAGATGACTTGCCCTCGTCAAATGCTGTAATCTACTTCGTGACAGACGAAACTAGAAATAAAATATTTACTCACCAAAATAAGTTGTCATTAACTCTGGTATTTCTTTCATAAGGGCTACCAAGGTGCTTTTGTTTACTTGATTAGGACTACTCACGTGTTTGCATCGATGTTGTATATGTTATGGCCACTTGCTCACATGCAGTGAGGTAATGTATACCAACAGTACAGCAGTGACACATTCAAAGACTGTACAGAGTATATACTTCAAGTATGTAACAGCCAAGAAATATTTCATCTTGCACCAATATGTTCACTTGTATATACTTTTGTGATCACAGCTGTTTTTAGGAGTTTTGGTCTAACAGAACCCCTTTTTTTGTAATTTTTACACGTACATGTACATAAGTATATATTCTGTCTTGCCGTTTAAGCTTTATTGTAATACGATTTGGCTCTGCAAGTTGTATTTTTCTGAATGCAATCCTGTCTCATGTCAAAATCTGGCCTTGAATTCTTTCTTAATGTAGAAGGTTTTGAAAGAACTACTTTTTCAGTGAAAATGTATTATGTAGAAGGACAATTTGAAATTTTTGCCTCAGTGTGGGGCATCAACTTGAAATAAACCCCCTCTTGACACTCATTTTCAGAGACTTTAAGCCTCGACGGTAACCTTCTGTCATGGGAACGATTGGTCCCCAGAGTCACAGATAGTTTAACAAATCTAAAATTGAAATTGAAAACTTTGTATTCATGTATTTAAAAGACTGTACATACTATGATGAACAAAAACAGGGTTCTTCTTCTGAGAATACGGGCGATTCACAATAGTGCGCCTCCAAGAGTTTGCAATGCATTGGCCAACCACAGCGCTTGAAATCTGTCGACCTTTTCCAAACCTGCATTGGGTTGACAAATTTCGCACACTGATTGGTCAATGCGTTGCAAACTCTAGGAGGTGTACTATTGTGCAACCCACGTATTGTGTTTTACGGGGTTTTGTGTTATCAAACAAAGAATCAAATGTATTAAACATTGTCTTTGTTCAGAGAGCAAAGTGATGATGCAGTAGCAAAAAAATGTGGAATAAAATACCTCTACAAAGCAAAACTTTAATGTTTGAAATGCACTCTGTAGGCCCTTTAAGCTTCTGGTATTTTGTAAATGACATCACTGATATTTTGGTCGTGTTTTATACTTCCTTCAGACAGAATTACTCCTTGCTCTTCACTTAGTATTATATCCCGTTGTGTAGGCAGTAGTTAATGAGAAGCAGTAATGATTTGAACTGGATAAATATAGAATTAATCATTAAAAAGCCTGTTGGAGGGGGGGAAAAAAGGAGAAATCATCTTCCTATTGTATTGTTAACATGAATCTTGAAGTCCTGTTTTAATGCAGTTTGAATGGGTTGGCAAAACTTTCACAGTATTTCCAAGCAATGCCCATCCTGAAACCTTCGTGGCAGTGCATGCCCAAATAAGGGTGTTTTCATGTTCTCCAGGATTGGCTTCCACAGTGATTTGTTCAAAGCCAGTCCTTTCTTCATCTCCTGTGAACCGTTCCTAAGGCATTGTTTGAGTTGCTTTGAAACGGTGATCCGTCCCATATAATTCTGCTACCTTTTCAAGCACTTTTATGGAAGGCTGCAGAATCTCTTCAGACTAGCAGAATTCAGACACATTGCTATATATGAGAGACCTTGTGTTTGGTTGTGAAACTGGTGTAGTGAAACAAATTCAGCCTGGTGGAGATTCAAGTTGTGGTGCAGTGGCTAATTAACTAACCTCCCCATCTTGGCAACATTAATTTTGACATAATATTGAGGGCTTGGGGAGTCTCGAAACTCCCTTCATGAAACAATGTCTACTTGAAAATGATGGTTCATTGTTCAAAGTCTTCGGTCTCTGCATCTGTTCAACTCATCAGGAACCCTTCCTTCTCTTGGCTTTAAAAAGAATCTGGATGCCGGCCTCCTTTTTATAAATTCCGGACCTTCCTGTGAATAGAAGTGCCTCTCTTTGCATTTAAACAGCCAATCAGATCAAATGAAATGACCAGAAAGTAACACGAGACAAATCAAGTGGCTTGAGTATTACTAATTTTTGAAAGGGGGAAATAACAGAAGTGTGGGGGGGGTGTTTTGAAAGGGTTACACCATATTTAAGTACTCTTACGATTACGTTCAGCCAATTATAAAACTAATAGGAAGAAACTGATGTAAATGTGTATTGCCAGACCTTGGTCTGATTGCACATCACCATGTTTTACTTTGGGGTGTGCATGTTGCAATTTTCAGTAATATTTTAAGAAGTGTCTGGATTACAAACTCAAACGATAGTGCTTCTTTTATCTCAGACCTTTTTTTTTTCAAATTGATATAAGATACCATATTTTGATACGTAGAATTGAGCATGTAAAAGGGACCCATCTTTCCCTAAAGGCAGCTCTGTGCTTGTTAGACCTTGCCTTTTAAGGGCTTGTTATCAAAAAGGTTTTCTACATATGCATTTGTTGAATTGAAAAAAAAAATTCCTAAATTGAAATCTGCAACATCAGTTTGTGCTGAATTTGGGTGCAAGCCAAGGTTTGTACAAAAGTAGCATTGTTTATAACTTTGAAATAATATTTAAGATATTTTTCTATCAAGGCAAACATACTGTATGGAAATATTATGACGCAAAGTAACGCAGTATATACAACTTTCAAAGAAAGATTAGCTAGCGGTATTTTGTCAAGTTCATTGGAATGTAAATATATTTGACAACCTTGTATGTATGATAGCTGTACATATTATATGGATGTTATTTTGGATAACATGAGTACATGTATTTGGTGACTGGGTAGATACACCGATATAGCAATTACCTATGATACCACGCAGTAGGCTGAGCTTGTAACTGTGTTTAATGTTAATAAAATATGAACACCGATAAGTGCATTAATTCAACCCAAGACTCACCCTGTGATAGCTCCTTTAATGAGGTCGCCCAGATCATGCATCCGATGAAGAGTCAAGGGTAATTTTAATTTGTTTAGTTCTGGTAGAAGCTTTACTTTCGTTTGAGACAGGTGTACACAGAAGGTGCGTGGAAGAGAACAATTTTAAACAGTGTTTAATTATGCCATTTTAAGGGCTCAACCCCATACTTACTCAGATGTAGCATTATCGACAGGAATTTGTTGCGATTGCAGGTATCTTTGCTTTGTGGGGAAAACTTTTAACAAGTCAGGATTGGCTAGTCATTGTGACATTGACAGTAAGTAACAAAGTAAATGATTGTACCGCAAAGATTGGCATCTTCAATATTTTTGTTTTAATTTTGGAAGGCTAACTGAACTGCGAGAAATGCATTACACAGCGTAAATTCATTGTATTGATTAATTATGTGGAATGCTAATAAATGATCTCTTACTGCAAAAAGTGGTTATTGCAATGGATGATAATCATATCAGATATAGTTTGGTGGGTATCCCAAAGGTAGAGCATGTCCGTACTGCAATTCAGTACCCAGTGTACTTGCATTGAATGGGCACAGATAAGGGCATTATTGAATTATGCCCTAAATAATTGTTTATTCATGCATCACAGAGAACACTTGGAATCATGGGTGGAAATCTCTCCCCGGTCGTGGGGGGGGATCATGGGTGGAAATCTCTCCCCATCATGGGGGGGGGACATCAATTTAAACTTTTTTGTGCATACCATGTTTATTATCTTATTCTATTTATAAAAAATCAAAAGGGAAAATCCCCTGTCCATCAATTCCTTTAGTATTTTGTTTTGCTTAAAGCATGGAGGGGACATTCAACATTGTGTCCCTCCGTACCAAACTGGTGGGTGGTGGACGTGTGGGAGGACTTGTTCACATTGATGCACGTTCATTTAAAATACTACAGAGAAGCTGACAGGGAGAACATTTAATGTTGATGACCATGGTGTGAATGTGCATTTTCGATACGTGATGCACTGTTGTAGCATTTTAATCAGTGTTTAAACAGCGAGATTCTGTGAAGTGAGGTTAATCATTTTATCTCTTTAGTATGAACACAAAAAAGCAACACATCTGAAACGGCCGAGTGGTTAAGCTGGCGGTTATCAGATCGTTAAACGGTGGGTTCGAATCCCAGGAATGGCTTTTTATTTTCCCAATGTTTGCTGTCAGTCAAGTCAGTAGCTATAAGAAACTCTAATTCACCCCCGTCAAATACTAACAGTACCTTAGACGATCGACCGGGTGAGCTCTTCTGTTGGGACAGCCCGCGAAGTCCATGTGAGCGCCTTAGTACAGGTTCGAGACGTATAGGCGGCCGGCGGGGCTTGTCTCGTTTCCTCCCTTGCATGGTCGCTCGAACCCTTTTGGGGGTTAAAAATGGATGGGCAGGGAGAAAGTGTGGTGGGCCGGGATGGAAGCCGGTAACTGCGATTCCTTGTGAATTTCAGGAGTCTGTGTCCGGAGTCCGGTCATGTAACAACAAATTTCGTTTGCTTTCCAAATGCAGAATAATCTGACATTATCGAAGAGAAATTCTCATCAAAAATACGTCCCATATCTTCTTGGGTCACCCCTACGTTGCAACAAACGGTATTGCAGTGCTGCTCGTCCTTGTAAATTGTTGATCCATCACTGGTCAGACAGGGCTGTCCGAAAACTACAAGCAGGAAAATTATCAAATAACTCAAAAGACGCGAACAATCCCAAGTTGCTGGAATTTTAACAACAGAAAATGACATCGAGAATGCAGTGGATGTCAAATCAATAAAGCTTTTGGTTTTACGTACCCCATACTTGCTGCAAAAGGCGCTGTGGGCAGAATAATCAGACTTTTCAAAGAGAAATTCTCATACAATGCATGGGGGTTCCTCTCCTTTTTTTCTGTTCAGTTTCTCCGAATGACGCGATCTTCATTCCGAATTAGCATGTTGACATAGACAGAAAAAACCCTTTTTAGCTTGTTATAGTTCAGTTATGAAGACAAATGACACTGCGTTCGATTTGGATGCTTCCATATTTATTTGAAGAGAGAAAATCAGAGAAAACATGTTTTCCTTAGAGGTGCTCTTTAATTAGGATTTCTGCGATTGCTATGAGAGGTTGTGGTCCATGAACAGAGTTGAACCCATTGTGTCGAGTGGAGGCTGTGGACAGGTGGGTCAGCTGGTACTTCCATGAAATGAGTCCCCCCCCCGACACACAATTTTCGGCGTTGAGCTCTGAGTTCAGTACCGAGGGTATATTCTTCCAACAGCAGTCATATCAACTGCAGTCTGCAGATAAAGATTGCAAAAATATTATGTACATCTTAAAGACCTTGTAAAGCTCATTTTCTCTTTAAGTTTTGAACTTGATTTCAATATACATAATCAGGGAGTAGGCCGGGGGTGCAGGGGGTGTGGATGCGCCCCCCCCCCTCGCCGCTAGCAGAAGGGAGATCCACTGGAGGTGTTCATATTTTATTTTTCAACCAAACAGCAGTATGTTACTTTATTAGGTGAAAGTACATGGGTTTTTGATACACGATGAACGAAAAGTAAATAGCAAATACATGTATCTGGGGCAATCTGTGTTTCACGTGCGTACTTTTGTGCCTTCCTCGTTTAAATGCTGGAAGTTGGAGTTCCATTTTCTTGAAAATCGCACCTCCCGGGGGCCAACCAGCCTACGCCCTGATAATAACATACAACAGTTTTGCACGGCGCCCTCCTCCTCCATGGTTTCAGCAAACTACACGCAAACACCATTCTATTTTTAGGTTATACTACACAAATACGCGCCCATAGAAAACAGAGCAAAATCAGACCGAAATAGCGCCGCCTGTTGACTCTCGGAAAGACGTTGGCCTCCGTTTTTTTCACTGAAAATTCAAGATTATGGCCAGAAGATAATTTTTCGTTTCAATTTTATGGGGTTAGCAAAGGAATTGTTTTTATTCGCCTTTCCCCGAAGATACCCCCAAATAGTAGTAAAACTATGCGCTCAGCTCTGAATGTAGTTGCCCGCTTCTATTCAAAATAAGCCTGCAATTTGGGGCTTTTTGTGAAAGAAATACCCGAACTGGAAACGACCAGTCCCAAATTCGGGATGTATAGAAATATTGTTATGATCCCTCCTGATTATGCATGTTTTATTGTAAACACCCCGAGGTATCACAAAATATTAATGAGCTCGCGCGCAGAAATAACCATTAATTTTTATCACGGGGATCATTGGCCGAGTTTGGGCGGCTTGTTCCCGTATGTTCACAAACAGCTCGATTTGTTGTTCGCGGGTCGGCCGCTCGAACGCCGGGAACAAACAACCGGTTATCGCCGGTAGTTAGTGACATTGAAGCAACATGCATTGCAACATGGCGGCGTCCAAATAGGCTACGTTATTCGAGAGTTAATGTTTGGATGGGCTGAACTCTTTTCTATATATAAACAGGAACATTCATTTCTGTGTTACGGAAAATAATTAATGTTAATTTTGCAAAACTTCCCATTGTCTATGACTTTGGAAGCCATCTATCTACTTTTTGCAGCTGTTTAAAAATCAAAATCTCACGAGTTTTTCCGTGTGTTTCTGTAAAACCCTGACGAGGAGGTGGTGTGTGATCCTGTTCCGAGAACAGTGTTCTTGAGTCGTGTTGTTCCCGCCGTTCGAGCGCGAGAACAAGAAACCCGTGTCAAGAACAGGCCGCCTGAACTCCACCATTGGTCCTTTCATTATAGCGCCACCTGTCATGAGAGGGCGGTTTAATGTAAGTGCAACTAGACTGCGCTGACACAAATTTAATAACAAACGCAATGCTCATTGACGTGGAGAACGGACCCAACTTCTGACTTAAAATTTGATATCGACGGCTGCGGAGAAGTAATGTTCACAGAACAGGATGAAGCCCATCATGGAGCGAAGAGGCAGTTGGTTAAAAGTAAAAGTTATTCTGTTGGTTGTGGCGGTTTGTTTGGAAACAACAGGCAGAACCAAACAGGTAGGCCCATTTTCCGCATTGTTGATTCCACCGGTAATACGGAAGTACTGGTACGGTGGTAGGCAGAACTCACGTAAGTTAGTCAACATTTTGTAGGCCATGCCAGTCTTTGAAAGCTGATTTATTTTCAAGGGAGAAAAATAAAATTACAAACTTGTCATGGCTGTTTTCAGTGTATCTAAATTTTAAAGATGGTTATTCACAATGGCAAAAGTAGGCCTAACAAAGGATCATTTTCTTTGTTGGTCACAGCGATAATTTGTATTTAAAGGCAAACAAAACATTGTATTGCATGGATATAATGCAAGAGTTTCGTTTTGACCACAGAAAACTGTCTTTGCCTTGGTTGAAATGGAGGCAACGTTGTCGCTAAAGTGTACAGAAACTCTTTGAAAAAAAGGAGTTGAGAGCTGGGCGTGGGATTGATGTATATTAGTTCGATTGACTGAAGTAGTTTCGATGAAACGGCACATCCATTGTATCAAAAACTAACCTTTATTTTTTCCTCTAATAATAACACTGCTGTAAAAACCGTCGCCAACATTTCAGGGCTTGTTTGACCAAAACACCTGTTGCCCTTGTTTCCTTCCACGCCTTCTGTGGGAGAGAGTTGTTTGTGTATCACTGTGAAATGGAACATACAGTGTAAAGTGGGTACATGTGAATGGTGGCGCAGTGTGTTCTTTTTGTCCCTATTGCATTCTTTTACTAGGGGGGTGCATCCTGAATGTCAAACGGTTACTTGTTCAACATTGAATGTCTAACGTTGTACAAGGAACTACATGTAACTTCACATTGGTGTAGCTACATGTGTAGGTAGTCCCATTGGTCATGCTGGTGCAGTGATGCAGGACTCGAGTCCGGACTCTGACTCTCGTGGACTCGGCTGGGCTCGGACTCGGATTAGATGGACTTGACTCCACTGTTAGTGTGGCCAGGATACATGTATCAATATGCTTTACCCTGAGTGGGGTTGTACATGTACATGCATTTAACGTCCTTTGATGGTGTAGCCCAACATGCCAGCCAGGTCTCTTATTTTGCCTCATATAAGCCATCAGACTTGACAATAGGCACCTGGCAAAATAAGGAACATGGTGACTATATGGACGTTGCTTTACATGTACTGTACTACTAACTAGGCCTAGCATGCCTAGTCACCTACTGGTACGGTAGTAGCCCCGTGTAGAAGACACCCTTTATGAAGTGTGCCTTTTATGTCTTTTGAACCAACTTTTCACGGTTCCAATACGCTGTCAGAGGCTGTGATTGGTAATGCCCGATTATGATGGATACAGTAAAAACGTCGCATCTTGCCCCTTATCTTTCCTCATACACTGTACATGTATATCATCTCAATAAAAGTCACTCGTCATAGAAATGTTGAAAAGACATGTATCTTGGACAGAAAAATGTCCAATTCTGTGAGAGAAAAGAAATTGACTCCCCATAGGATAGGCGTAACTGATGTTAGACTTGTACACAACCGCTGAGGGCACTTTTGTTAGTACATGTAGGCCTGTTATTTTGAGCAGTTTTTCCAGTATTGAACAACTATTGACTCTCCGACTACTGACTTTGTCTCACCATTCATCTCTTAATGAATCGCAGGGCAGTGTTCACAGTAAAGCACAGTTGGACGTTGTGTTGTGGCCCAACCCTTTTCTGCAGGGAGTGTTACATGTACATGTATTTGGCCTTGACTAGCTCATACATATAGCAGTAGTGGGAATGTCACTGTGGCAAGCCACATGACTGCAGGTGGATTGTGGGAGGGCAAAGGGGGGGGACTGTGGAACTTCACATACTTTTGAAGAGTAAATGAATATGGGCAATTCACAATAGTGCACCTCCAACGCGCGAAACCTGTCGACCCTTTCCAAACGCGCATTGGATCGACAGATTTCGCGCACTGTAATTGGCCAATGCGTTGCAAACTCTTGGGGACACGCTTTTGTGAATCGCCTGTATTAACGACATATACATGTACATGTAAACGAAGAACTTAACCCCTTCAGGGAGACATCAAATTGAATAAATTTCACATGTGCATTGCTGACACTGCGTGGTAGTCCAAGCCAAATAATACATGTACATGTACCTCCTTCGGCAGTTCATCGAAAGTGATCATGCACATCATGTAAAAAAACAGGAGAAGCCAAGTTGCTAATTGAATTTAATCCCAGCAATATCAAAGAGTGAGTAAATATGTAGATCAATGAAACTCCTTCCTAAAACTGGTACAAGGAGCTGAGTAGTATATTAAGAGACCGAGTGTTTTTACTCATCATTAAAAGCCAGTCAGAGGATGTATTCTGTCTTCATGTTGTGTGTAGGCCCTACTGATGTAACACACATGTACGTCCATACTATAAATGAAATCGTTTCACACAAAGAGAAATCAAAGGTAGAAATGGCTCTGAAGTTCTGCACTGTAGACTTTGTGAATTGTTTTTAAGTGTGAAAGGGAAACATCGCTCTTTTTTGGTTATGTTTTTTCCTTTTCTGTTGTCCCTCAGGTCAAGGGTCAGAGGGCATTAGAAGCTGAAAGGTCACTGGTTGCGGTGGTGGAAGATGGACAACAAGGTGCCCTCCAGAGCGGTTTGGGTTTAAAGGCGCATTCCACTGAATCTATGGGAAATGTGCAGAGTGCTGAAGCAAATCCGTCCAGAGGTGCTGAAGCTGTTGAGCTGTTGAGCGTTCAAGAAAACAATAATCCACAGCCGAGTGAAGTCAAACAAGACAAATGGATATTTGACCGAGATGGTGCTGCACCAAGGGAAATGTCCATTACGGAAGTGCTGCATTTACTGGGCAATGGGCAAATGTTAAACGAGGCTAGAACTTGGAAATCTCTACAGGGAGCATACGTTTATGATAAACAAAGAGAACGGTTCCAGGGTGAAAGTTTATTACAGAGTGAAAACGAAAAGGGACTTATCAGCAAAATGTTGTTAGAGAACTCAGACCGCAGAGTGAAGAAGAATGCATACAGGATGAGGAGAGGAGCTCCAATTACAAATGATTCACCTAGCAAGGTGCATGTGAGTCCTACCCCTAGCGGGGCCGGTGACATCCATCCGGGTAACATCAGTCGACCTACCCAGTCTGATATGACCTCAAAAGCCAGCGAGGATGAACCATTCTCGCTGGCTCCAGTTCTTTCAGGAGACGTGCTGAGCCCTCTCCCGATCACCGCTTCCAGCCATGATACCAAAGAGCCAGTCAGGACCACCCATTGGCCAGAGATCCTACATGCAGACATCACTATGAACAAGCGGCCAACCACTCCTCCGACTCCAGTCCAGAAACAACCAGAGCTAACTCTCTTGCCGAAAGTGCCATCAACAACCAAAACTCAAGGTGAACCATCACCAAAACGTGGCCCTGTGGTGCACCGCACCGCGCCGTCTTCCACACTCGAGCCCACTGCGCCCTCGACCACAAATGCCAGCAGCATCTCGCCGGAATCAAAGATCAAGGAGAGGACGCTGGACAACGATTGCGTTGGCGGCAACTGCGACGCGACCTTTGTGGGAGCCAACCAGTGGACAGACGACGCCTACTGGGCCTTTGGGAGCCTGCTGACCATTCTCCTGCTGCTGACAGCCGGCGTGCTGTACACGGGGCTGTGGCGGAAGCGCAATCACATGTCCAACCCCATCAGCGACGTCAACTGCCACGCCCAGGTCAGCCCCTCTCGCAAGAGCAAGACAGACATCAAAGGTATATTAATTAAGTCATATACATGACAAGAGCAATCAGACAAAGGGCTGCAACAGTTGCAAACTTGAATTTATTGTCCTTGAGATTCTAGAATCAGGAGCATTAAAAATTCCGCATGTTGTATATCATATCCGGTCGTCAATCATCTGTTCATTACTGACAATATGTGGCACCACATGATCATATGTATGTACATTTACATATACATATATGTAAACACAAATTCAGTATTAGTCGTATACACACAGGTCCGATGCAAATGCCCCCAAACCTTGTTCCCTCGTATTACACTGCAACAAATGGGGCATCACCAGAATTTTTTTTGGGGGGGGGGCAAAACACTCAGCAGCCACCTGACCAACCCTTTGTCTGGGGTATTTTCAAGTAGATATTAAGTGATATTCATTTCTGAAGCCAAATTTTGTTTTTGTTTCTTTCTCTGTTCTTTGTCTCCATTTTCATTTTAATTTTTGAGGGGTAAGTACATGTACGGGTACATGTAAGCCCCCCTCCCTGCCATAACCCTCCCCTTCCCCTGTTGCTCTGGGGTATGGTACATTGTAGCTCAAGGGCGTTTTAACTCATTTCCTGGTTCTTGGTTGCCAAATTTGGTTTGCTGCATTCTTGGAAGACTGATTACTTCGTCACTCCCTCAAGTGACCTATTTTGGAAAATTAAATATAAAAACTGTACTAATCGGTTGCTGACTGCATGACCTTAAATAGTCAGATCTCAAAAGTTGAAGAGTGTGATGTTTCAATCCTTGCGTAATCTTTCTCAAAGGGAAGATGGAAGAAGGGATCTATTGGGATTAAAATATCTCGACTTTTTAAATTGACTATTTTACATGAACAAGAATCACAAGGCTTATATTCCACACAGTTTAGTAGGGATCACATCTCTCCTATCAATAAGTGAAAATCCTTAAAGAATCTCTGTGATGTTGGGCTACCCTTCTTACTTTACATGTACCTCCTTCGTACTCTTCATCAGATCTTCTCAAGAAGAAACTCCTTCACATCAAGAGCCTCAACAACTCCCCACTATCCTCCCCTTCAACACCGCCATCAGGCAAGCCAGATACCAGCCAGCACAATGGTGGCACCAGCCGAAGGAGCAGCAACGGCCGGGCCGGTAACCGGTACAGCCACCGCTACGACAGGCTCCCGCTGCTAGCTGCAGACGAGAACGAAGAGGAGGAGTTCTCCAGGGAGTGGGGACCACAGGCATAGTGTATGAGCAGAACCAGTGTAGTGAAGGGACTTGTTTGCCACCGAGCGTGAGTTTCACTGGTCTTACATGCAACAATGTTACCTCAAGTCCGCTGGTTTCTTCAGTCCTTCACTTCCCATGCTATTCAAAATTGAAAACATGTTACCAAAACTTTATGCAGCTTAGAAAGTCGTATATTTTTTTTAAAAAGACTTCCGAGTTGCTTATTGAATGTTACTGTCTGTTGGTGAGTTTGTGTATAGAGAAACCAGTTCTGAGTATACATGAACCTCAGCCTTTGGGTTTGAGTGGAATATTTGATGAGACTGAGTGCAGAGATATAAAAGAAGATGTAAAAAAAAAGTGTTCGAGTTTGTTCTGAGTGAGTAATCGTGTGTTTGAGTGTAAATGCAGCATACTTTGTGATTTTTATGAGTGTATTTGATTTTTATTCCTACAAAATGGGGCCATTTTTATAACTGTACAAAGGACCGAAGCGAACACGTCACGCGCACAATGACCGGTGTAAACCAACACGGTTGAACATTCACATGCCCCGTTTGTTTGCACTACTCTTTCTGGTTCACACTGACGTCACACTTCGGTACTCTATATCAGATTGGAACTAAAGTCTTTCTTTCTAATCTGGATGCAGGTAACCTAACCTGGATGGGCATTTTATCTCCTGGGCTTTTGTTTGTATTCCAAGCCAGTTCAGGAATGAGAAAAAGCTCGATCGAAATGTTCAATGTGTGCCGTACGTGAACTTCTGGAAAGGTCTGACGCTCATTAAGTTTGTAACTAGTTTTATCCTCCAGAGAGCAAATGCATATATTTTTAGAAGCAATCAAAAGAAAAAAGGCATTGCATAAATTTACTAGTTTCCTTTCTGAATCAGCCAGGATAATTGGAGTGTAATGTGGTGAGCCGTCAACCAAGCTGTGTTGAAGCAGTGTGATCAGATCTCTTGGGCTTTCTCTCTTTAGAGCACACAGCCCTGAATTGATACAATGCAGTGGACATGGCATGGTGTTCCCATTTGTTCCTGCAACACTCTCCCATAGAGTAAACTCAGCACACACACATGCTTACTTATATGTACTTTGAAAGACTGGTTCTGAACAAAAAAATTGACCATTAAGGAGAGGTTAAATGCTGTGATCCCTTTGTCTGTCCGCTATGCTCAAGCAAATACAAGCCCATCCTTGGAGATGCCGCGGTATGTACATGTATTTAGCTTTCAGTGAAACACTCGTACGTAAAGAGAGTACATGTACAGTGAATCACTGAATGCATGACTTACATTGTTGCATGTTGGGGTAACTTTTGGTAGAAGTGTTTCAATGGCAAAAGTGCCTGTGGAAGTCATTCTTGGGACCTGTCTATCAGACAAAACAGCATACATGTACATGTATGGACGCTGACTAAAGCAATTTACAGGCCTGTGTCTACAAGTTCTGGTATGTTCAAATTGGTAAACTCAGTTAGATATTGTGGTATTTACTTGTATTCCAATTGTGGATGTTCCTAAAATGCTGAAGATTTCATGTAAAAATAGCTTTCGTTGGACAGGGTCAGTGAATACTTGACAAAAGTTCAGGTAAATGAAACCAAAGTTTTGAAAACTTAGGTAAAGCGCTCCAGAACCAGTCCATTTAAAAATATATGCTCTGTTGCCTATGGAACGTGTAGCTACATGTATATATACATGTATATGTGTACTTTCCTACAGAATTGTAATGTTTAGTTATAAAGTGGCCCTGAAGTCACAGCAAAGTGAGTCAGTATATGATTGCAAGTATTGAATACACATAAGAAGAAAGCCCTAGTGTAACAGACACTGCATTAGTTGAGTTAAGTTTTGACATACATACATGGACTTAAACTATCCGGTTTGTAAGTTTGACATCGCTTAAGTTTAAACCATGCCCAGTGCACATGCACTGCACATAGAACCATGCAACCGTAAATTAATGTGCAACTTCAGCGATTATCCGGATCGTCCAAATGGGAGCCTGCAAAATCGTGGCGTGTCCATGTGTGTGACGAAATCACTTACAAACTGGACACCATACCTCTCCAACATTCAAAGAATTTGGCACAATATCCTGGCTCTGAGGCCTTAAAGTGCTGCTTGCTTTGTGTCTATGTACTTTTCACTGGTCGTGATACAATTAGGGAAAATTTGTGGAATTCACATTTCTGCTTGAAGCAAATGCTGTAGAGAAAAACTGGATTCTCATTGGCATACCCTGTACACAAAGGTTGAACTGCAAGAACAAGAAATAAATTAATTCCGAGTTGTAAGGAAATCCACTGACTACAAGGTGTAAGGAAAAATATTGCTACTCAGAGAAACAAATGGCAATTTGATTAACAGGTATAATTTTCGTCTGCTCAAAAATGTAAACAAAGATACAACTGATGTATGCTCTCTCTTGTAACGTGCTTCTCGTACCGAAAAATTGATTTGTTCCAAAGTGTTTTACTTCGGAGAAATAACCTTTGATGTGCAAAATAGGCACAGTGCACCGAGACAAATTTCCATTGTACATGTGTACGTCCATGACTATGCACCAGTAAGCAACAGTGCAAAATTTAGTTGGAGGGGAAAAAAAACGGAAGTGTTTGCAAATATGTGGATCATTAAGCAGCACGACAGCTGTTGGAAACATACGTCAACGCGTTGAATTGCATTTGCATATGTATTCACTGGAGTTACATGTACTTAATAGGGGCTGAATTATTTGCCGGCGTCAGTCTGTGTTCGTAACAGATGGCATGTATTTACATCAACTCGCGCTGACAAGATTGAGTTACTTGACTCTGGAAGTTCCCAGCGCCGTTTGTGAATTAACGGACCAAGAAAATGTAAAGATGCTTCCACGTTTGTGCCGTATCTTACATACGAAGACACGTTGCTGTGTGGTACCCATGTATCGGGTGTTAGGGCACAGGTTACCCCCCCCCATACATGTACATGTTAACCATTTTTATGCGGGTGGATGGGGAAATAGAAAGTGCTAACATATCAGAAACACGACTACCCGTTTTTTGAGAGGGAGAATTTCGTCTAAAGATGAAAAAAAAAATGGAAAGTCATATTTGGAAAAAACAAATTCCGTTTTGCCCTGTTCTCTGCCAAATGACCATATCACACAGCTTGTTAGCAGAAATGACAATGACAAAGCAAGAGTACACGTACATGTACGTACAGACTCCAGCAAAAATCTACCAATGAGAATCAATCATCACAAAATGGACAATGCAAAAGCAGTCAGCTGGTTGCCTGCATCTATTAGTTTCATAACCAAAATGTTTTGTCGCTACATACATGTATATGTGTACATTTTAGAAAACTTTTTAATCAATCCCTTATGCTTGCAGTTTAATTTCCCTCTGTAAAAACAGAGTCCAGTTTCTTGCCTTAACAGGCAAAGTAGAACTTGGTTATCAAAGCCCACTCTCACAGTTGGTTCCAGTCATTGCTTGTGCAGTGGTGTCCGGCGCAAAGATAACGAGAGATGAGTTATCCAAACAAACAAGAACTTGTTGGGTGTGAAACTCTATCGGGTTTTCAGATACTGAAGGTGAGGAAAGCAAACCACTTTGCCATCTGGCATTGAAAGTTGAGATAAAAATGACATGTATGTGGGCATGAAGAGAATTATCCTCTCTTACCACAGGGGCACCGCAGTTATACTGGCCTGTCCTTGAAGTGCTGAATATTGGCAAGGGAGTGTCTGGTGTTTCTTTCCTGTGGATTTAAAATAGCAGATAAAAGGAATTGGCCATCTTGAAAGACTGCCGCTTTTTCTGTCCGTACTGATAATATACCCATTGCATTGTACATCTACAGTGTATGTGAAGATTAAATGTCTTACTATCATGTAGGCAGTGGCTCTACATTTATGTCCATAGAATTTATAACTTCCTGTGAAAAATGCCAGCTGGGACACAGCAAATATGACAGTCGGGAAAAGTCATATCTGCAGTAGTTTGTGATAACAGTGATAGACCATGATAGCCCAATAGGGCATTGTCTACTTCGAAGCAGAAGGAGACTGTGTACAAAAAGGGACCGGTATGGCTATGGCTTGTGTAGACCACTCCCCACAGATATGTGTTGCTTCCAGCCACAGTCAGTTAAGTTGGACGGGGCTTATGCTTTGAGATGTACCTTCGTAAACTACTCACATTTGTACAGCACAAGTTTAAAAAATGAAGGGAAGTTTTGGTAATCCTGTCATGTGTATCAATCCAGTAGCAATGAGAAATACTGTCACTTGTCACTTATGATGTCCCCCGCTGATGGTGGAAAGCACTGTACCCAAAATTGTACTGCCTGGTCCTCAACAGTCACTCCAAACAAAACCCAACACAATGCCCCCCCCCACCCCCGGACCATTGGTCACTGATTTCATTTGTATCTCAAACCTGTTTCAGCCGGAGGTCATGGCTTCATTGTTGTAGACTGTGGCTTGGTCATGGTCCTTTCCTCGAGGCCTGATGTTTGAAGCCATAACAGCAGCCACATCATTGAATGGATGCATATCAAACTACATGGAGCTTGAAAGGGCACAAAAGCAACAACTATAAAAAGAAAGTGGTTAGTGTCAATGATAATAGAGGAACCTGTGGGGAAAGTACAACATGTTGCGAACACGCCACAAATGCAATCTAGATGTTTACATTACATGTACAGGTGCAAAGTTGAGATTAAAAAAATGTTTTTTTTTATGTACTAGTTGCGAAATGTGAACAAGATGGACAGTTAAAATAGTGTCTTTCACGGGAAAGGTGTCTCTTTTCAGGAAATAAATTTTGTATTGTAAAATTTTGAAAAAATTTATCAGATAAGAGAATCTTTTGTATGGACATAAGATCCTTTCTTGATGTTGAGCTTGATGCATGTAATTTTCTGATATCCGTGTGCAATTTGGACAAACTTGTAAACTTGACATTGGGTTTCTATTCATTCAGGGTCCAAATGTGTGACACTGTGTACCTACTTTGCCTGACCTGTGTAATTTGACACCAAACTATCCTTGAAATTGACTTAAATTGTTTTATTTGTTTGAGTGTATTACTTACATGCACGTGATCACTCTCGGACATTAAAGAACTTTGCATTCTAAACTTACAAAATCATATGTCAGATGTGACTGGGACACAAAAACTTGAACCCTAAATGTATGGAATTACCAGCCTGT